>NW_025813737.1:0-340000 GCF_021917145.1 Hypomesus transpacificus | reverse complement strand
CAGTATGTCAACCCTGTGGGATGCTAATACTGTCAGACTCCTATTGTTTAGCTCTTGAGCCGACAGACTAGTGCTTGCAAATCAGTTCTTTTAGACCTTTAGAATATATTCTTTATTCCATTTCAGGGGTTGGAGTGAGAGGGTTTTCAGGTGCGCGTGCCATAATGGGGTCTCACCTGAACTGTGGTCCCGTCGGGGTCCCACAGGGTGTTTCCTCGTCACTATTGCCAAACCTAACCCTAACCCTAACCCTAACCCTAACCCTAACCCTAACCCTAACCCTAACCCTAACCCTAACCCTAACCCTAACCCTAACCCTAACCCTAACCCTAAACCCTAACCCTAACCCTAACCCTAACCCTAACCCTAACCCAACCCTAACCCTAAACCCTAACCCTAACCCTAACCCTAACCCTAACCCTAACCCTAACCCTAACCCTAACCCTAACCCTAACCCTAACCCTAACCCTAACCCTAACCCTAACCCCCCCCCCCCCCCCCCCCCCCCCCCCCCCCTAACCCTAACCCTAACCCTAACCCTAACCCTAACCCTAACCCTAACCCTAACCCTAACCCTAACCCTAACCCTAACCCTAACCCTAACCCCCTAACCCCCTAACCCCCTAACCCTAACCCTAACCCTAACCCTAACCCCCTAACCCTAACCCTAACCCTAACCCTAACCCTAACCCTAACCCTAACCCTAACCCTAACCCTACCCTAACCCTACCCTAACCCTAACCCTAACCCTAACCCTAACCCTAACCCTAACCCTAACCCTAACCCTAACCCTTTGGGGTCCTGGAGGGGGTCCATTCCCCTACCCCCTCTGATGGATGATCTACATGGGTCTAGGATACTTGTGCATTTACCCCTAGCCTATGCGGGTCGAAGTACTGAACTGCTTGGCGTGGGGGTCTTCAGAAACTGCTCCCTAACCCTAACCCTAACCCTAACCCTAACCCTAACCCCTAACCCTAACCCTAACCCTAACCCTAACCCTCTTTTTTAAGTGGAAAGGTTCTCCAAAAAATGCTTTCTTAAAAGCAACTAAAGTTTTATATGTGCAAAAAATTAAAGGGACTTATAGGAATAGACCACATGAAATAAGATTCTATTGATTTCTTCAGTGTCTGTGCACTTATTCATTTTAAGACACTGGAAAATAATTTTAAAATTTGGTACCAGCCTGGATTTGGAGATCCCTATCGGGTGGTTTCCGGTTTATTCAGTGGGAAATGGAGTGGGGCCATAGGCAGATCCCCCCCACCCCAACTGGAAGGGGGGAAGCCTTAGGGAGAAGGGGTGGTAATGAGAGAATTAATAATCTCAACATTCCACTCTCCAAAAAATATTTCAAACTCCTACAGGCATTACACCACTCTGAAATTCTGGATCAATCAATTCTAACAGGATCTTGTCCTGTTGGGATGAAAAAACAGGTCAACAAATTGGCATCTTTCATCAAACCATCTTCACCCTCCTTGAATACCACTGAAAAAGTTAAACTTAACACTCAAAGGTGGTTGGAGGGGAACTTAGAGATCTTACGGGTTCATTATGATGAAGTGATGGGGGCAATTCTGGGGGACTTACCTGTACTGGACGAGAAGGCCCTGCAGGTGGCGGTGGGTTGGAGCAAGCTACGGTATAAACGTAAATTCACAAATACATCTGTGGACACATTGCGGACAATGCTAATAGCCCCAGGAGAAATATCATCTTCTCCAACCCCACCAAGCCTTGACAGTGGTTGCTTCCCACCTCTACCTGTTGCTGAGGGAGCTAGGGGACAGACCCCCTACATCCAGGGGACACTAGCCCCTAGGAAACAGAGGTCCAACCTGAGCAGGTCACGACCTCCAACAGGTAGCCAGGGGCATCCTGTGTTGGATCCCCTTGGGCAGTCCTCCGTTGCTCAGTTGAGTCCTCAAGACATCCCCATCCGTGGGAACAAATACTTACCTGGGGGGGAAGGGGGGATGACTCCAGGGTCCTCGAGACGGTCTACTGTGGTGGAAGTACACAATGTTAGACAGTCGGTAATAGGATCCATAACATCTACTACCAAGACTACTCCACTTACCTATAGGGAGGCCCTATTAACACCTAGGGAGAATGGGACGGTTTTGGAGGGGTCACCTTTAAACCCCATCTCTTTTGATCTCCGAATGGAGGATTCCTCCTCAGATGAAGAGGCTGCACAGGGTCCTCCATGGGGGGACACAGAGATGGAGGTTGAAGGGTCAAATCTGCATCCCCCGACTGTCAATGGTGCGGTGGCCTTTACCACAGATAGCATCACTTCTTCCCCAGTATCACAGGATCAGAATAACTGTCCTGGGCTGGCAGTGGTACGGCGGGATGGGACGACAAGGACGGTTGGGGATTCTACCCCCATCTTGCCCCCAACATCCCAACCCGATTCATCTAAGGGGTTTTCTGGGGCTTCTATTCCTTTCCTGTCCCCTGCCCCTAACCCCAACCCCACCCTTATTCCCTTTCCGTCCCCTGCCCCTAACCCCAACCCCACCCCCACCCCCATCCCTTTCCCTCCCCCTTCCATCCTTAAACCCAGTGCCTCTATGGGAACTGATGGGAGGCCTATCCTGGTCCAGACCCCTGGTCCTAACCTCAACCCTCCCCCCTCCATTCCTAACCCCAACCTTTCCCCTCCCCTCCCCCCCTCCCCCAATTCCCCAGATCCCACTTACCTGAATCCGTGCTGCCAGCCGCCGTCCACGTCCACCCGTCGGAGGGAACCCGTTAGACATCCTAACAGGCGGAGAAAAATAAATGATTGGAACTTGGAGGTCTTAAAACCCGTAATAGTTGTAGGAGACTCTAATCTCTCCAAAATACCTACCTTTGAAGATGCTAACATCCAAGTAGACAGTTTTCCGGGAGCCAACTGTGAACATCTGAGAGGGGTAATAGCAAAGCTAACACCCCACCTGGAAACAGAGGTGTTACTCTCGGTAGGCCTAGTCAACTGTCTTTCTGAACAGGAACCAGACACTGCACTGAAACAGCTTCAGGGACTATTACGGGTCTGCAAGAGGGTGTTCCCACATGCCACAGTGTATGTGGCGCAGATCCACTTTTCTGATCGGCTGAGTAAGAACCAGCAGAGCCTGTTGAGGAAATTAAACACAATAATTTTTGAAAGATGCCACTTCTTACCTGTTTTGGAAGAGCGTCACTTTCGGGTGATGCAACACGATCCAGTCCACTGGACACCTGAAACTGCCGATAGGATCTTTAATTTATGGAGGGACCATTTAAACTTTTAGAGGGAGAGGAGTGTGACAACACAACTCCCGTATCTAACATCATGAACCTCTCGAGGTCTTACAGACTCAGTGAGGTTGAGATGAGGGTGCTGGAATTGGGACTTACCTTCATCCCTACTCCAAAGCAGCCCGACCGCAGGGAACTACGCAGGGACCTCCACACCTATCACAGGAGATTGAAATTATTAGATCATTTCAAATATGAGAGCCACTTCCCTCACGTACCTTTCACTGATCCATCCAGTTGGGTACCACGGGAGGTGGCAGCTCCTGTTGAAACCCTTGTCCAAAAAGATCTGGAATGCTTGAAACGCTACAGACCAAAACCGGAAATAAATCATAATTTGAATACAGTAGAACTGCAAGCCATTAACACTCTGGCAAACAATCCAGCTATTGTCATCAAACCGGCAGACAAGGGCTCACAAATAGTAATAATGGATAGGACTCAATATCTTTTGGAGGCAGATAGACAACTTACCAACAGGAATCATTATGCGCCGCTGCTCCACTCTATGCAACCTGAAACACAAAACATGATTAAAAACATTCTATGTAAAATGTATCAGGAAAAAATAATAACATTAAAGCAAATGACCTACCTGTTGGGACCGGACGTCCCAAGACCGAGGCTGTTCTATCTGCTGCCGAAGATGCATAAAGCCCTGGATAAGTGGACCGTCCCTGGTCAAATTCCTTGTGGTAGACCTATTGTTAGTGACTGTGGTTCGGAGTCATCAAACATCGCAGAATTTCTGGACTTTCACATAAACCCACTTTCACAAAGACATGCGTCCTTTGTTAAAGACACGTATGATTTTGTTGAGAAAGTTGGGAATATTTCAGTTTCTGCAGATGCCTTTCTATTTTCTATAGACATTAACTCTCTATATACCAACATAGACACGACTCTGGGCTTACAGTCAGTTCGAGCTGCTTTTAGTAAATTCCCTGTCTCTGGGCGGCCTGACGATTACATTTTAGAACTATTGGAAATAAGCCTCTCTCGTAATGATTTTGAGTTCAACAAAAAGCACTATTTGCAGATCCATGGCACGGCGATGGGCAAGAAATTTGCCCCAGCCTACGCCAACCTTTATATGTGTGGCTGGGAGGAATCAGCCTTTTTAAAGTGTGCTCACCTACCTTCGCTGTACTTTAGGTACCTGGATGACATCTTCGGCATCTGGGAAGGGGACATGGAGCAATTTTTAGTGTTTTTAGATATTTTGAACTCTCATCATCCCACAATTACAATTACACATAACATCCAAAAGGAAAAACTGGAGTTCTTAGACACACAGGTTTTCTTTATACCCGGTTTGGAAGCCAATAAAACTTTAGCTACAAAAGTCTTCTTTAAGGAGACCGATAGACATGCCTTGCTTCACAAACAGAGCTATCATCCTAAACATACCTACAGAGGACTAGTAAAATCACAGTTAATAAGATTCCATCGTATTTGTACTTACCTGAGTGATGTGGAGGAGGCGACATCCATCCTGTTTAAAGCCCTCAGGCCTCGGGGTTACTCTCGGCGGTTCCTGAGGGAAATAAAACAGGAAGTAAGAACAATATTCGAAGTGAATGGAAGGTATGTGGTGGAGAGGGAAGCTAAAGAAATGATACCTGTGGTGACAACATACTCACAACCTTTGGGACGTTTGGGTGGTCAATTGAGGCTTCATTTCCAACAGGCCCAGGCAGACTTGGGAGACTTGGGGCGTTTTAAACTAATTTCTGCATATAGGAGAAACAAGAATCTCAAGGATAGACTGGTGCATTCCAACCTAAATGGAGAACCGGCGGTATCTCCCGAGGAAAATAATCACTTTAACTGGAATACCTATATTGGGAATAGGTATTCAGGTAGAGGGGTACCGATTAGGAACCAAATAGCTTTTGGGACTCCTAATACGGTCTATGCCATTAGGTGTGCGAGGTGCCAAAAACTATACATAGGGGAAACTAAACACTCCATGCAAACTCGCCTTACACAACATAAATACCAAGTCAGGAGAGGG
Organism: Hypomesus transpacificus; assembly: GCF_021917145.1. Classification (NCBI taxonomy): domain Eukaryota; kingdom Metazoa; phylum Chordata; class Actinopteri; order Osmeriformes; family Osmeridae; genus Hypomesus; species Hypomesus transpacificus. The sequence continues at coordinate 334,683 of NW_025813737.1, read as the reverse complement.
AATGAAGATACGGTCCTATATAGACATTTTATAGCACATGGGGTTTTAAATATGAGAATTGAAGGACTGGAAAGCCAGAAGGATTGGTCCAGAGCTGTAAGACAAAAAGAAGAAAGAACATGGATACATTTATTGAAAACCATCGACCCGTTGGGTCTGAATGAAAAATATTAAAATGTATTACATGTCCCTTTGTGATATACAGTAAAGTAGAGGTAGGAGGATACAGTTCGACTCCGCCTGGAGAGTATCGGTAGCTCATACGGACCTTTTGGGATTCCCATATTGTCAAGTTTTCTTATATATATATGTTAAAATATATATTTCTTGTTGTAATATGATACTATGAATTTTGATTTATTATATTTGTGTGGTTAGGCTTGGTTGCCCTGCAATATGGTTGAATCCCAACTCCAAATTACAGTTGCACTTATTAATTTTTACTGTAACAAATACTCAAAAATACTTACCGTGTGGAGCGAATTGATGACAAGCGGCCAATCACAGTTCTCGGTGAAAGGATGGATTCCTAGGGAGAAGAAAAACAGTTAAAACATTGTTTACAAAAATTATACATAATAATACCTAGAAGAACCAATAGTACTCACCTTAGAATAGATTGTGTAAAACCTACCTCAAGACTTACCTGAAAAACACCTTCAATTCTTCTTATATATTGATAGATTACAAATTTCCTGCTTTACTTTTTCTAAGGGAATAATAAAGCATAGCAATCAAGCACATTGTACTTGCGCCAGCGCAAACTCCCACCCAGTAATGGGTTGAGACCTTTCTGAAACCTAACCCTAACCCTAACCCTAACCCTAACCCACAGGGTGTTTCCTCGTTATTACTACCACACCTAACCTTGCCGGGGCCTTGGCCCGACTTGCTCCTATCGTCCCCTTTCCACTCTTAATTCTTATATTAATTCTTATATTGCCTCAAGAAGATGAAGACAATTTTTGTGAGAAGGCCTGTGGCTTTGCTCTTCTAAGTTTAGATTTTTCACATCACTCTGAACGGGACGGCACAAGACTTCCTCAATCAATCAAGCTTTCTGCAGGATTTGTTCACTCAAGAGGTTATTTTGGGAGGGGGAATGTGTTTTGCTCACTGTTTTCTACTCTTCCTAGTCTGTCTCTGCCTTCCGCCCCTTGGGATTGATTCCTTTGGGGAGGGCGGGAGATTTCGACTCGAGCCCTGTGGGCAGCAGTGTCATTCGCCCTGTGGGTGTCTGCACTGTACGAGTCACTGCTCTATTTTCCTTCTCCTTCTCTTGCCTAAACCCAACCCCCCCTCTCTCCAAACCCCCCCTCTCTCCCTACCCTAACCCCACCTGCACCCTATCCTAACCCCAACCCTAGACCCCTGGTGGGTCTCTCTTTCTCTCCTAAACCTAACCCTGCTTTCTATCCTAACCCTCTTTTATTCCTAGGACAGGTAAGTATTATTATTATTATTATTGACATTCATATTGTCTTATTGTGAAGCAGCTCAGGTAGGTATTATTATTGACATGAATATTTGATTGTTTGCTAGGTTTTTATTAGTAAAATTGCTTTTTAATGTTAAAGTCGCTAATTTATTGGAAAGTCGCTTTGAGTTGAGGCGTCTGGGCATTCTGTTAGTTTTTCCCATTTCTTCTCAGAACAGCATTGGGTGGGACGGTTTCTCTGTGGACTGGACTTTTTTACAAAATTCAGGTGTTGACGTACCAATTGGACTGGAATCACACACTGGGGATTTGATCAACCCTGGTGGGCCTGCCTATGGTGAGGGTGTCTAGTGTTTCGAAGGCCGAAACACCCAATGATCCTGGGTATACTACTGATGATGTGATTCCACAATTTAGACTCACATTTGGCTTTAATTCTCACTTCTTCTTGACTGACAGACGCTGTGACAGCTATATTTATTTTAGCAATAGGCAGTGTTAGAGTGGTATATCATCCAGAGGGATGTTTATGCCGATGGGCTCCTATTTGCTAAAAAGGTCAGGTTTGACAACAAGGAAACAACAATTGAAGAAGACTTGGACACAGGATGTTGGATGAAGACTGATGGGCTCCCATTTATTAAAAAGGTCAGGTTTGACAACAAGGAAACAACAGCAGTTGAAGAGGACCTGGAGACGGGATGTTGGATGAAGACCAACGGGATCCGGATTTGGGCCGACTCTGTACTCATTGAATCATGACCTTCGGTCCATTGAGGCCTGGGCCGGTGTCTCTTGAGTTTGTTTTGTCTCATGGGCTAAAACCATAATCTCTGAACCACCTGGACTCACTGCTGGGCTCTCAGCGCTCTACAGTGATCCCGATCTTGGGCCTTGTCATGGGACGTGGTCTCGGGTGACTGCCTGGAGTGGCGGTGGGCATCGGGTATATCGGATGTGATCCTGGTGTCAGGCTAGCCGGCGGTCATCTGTCAGGGCATTGATTGGGCATCACGGTCGGCATTGTTGGTGCTGGGGAAGATCGGATGTGACCTCAACCACTTTGCAGGCTTTGGTGGTCTGGGTTGTATTATTGTTCAGAGTAGGGATGTGCTTGTGTTACATGATTTCTCTGTGAGACTGCTGGCCCTGGGCTTCTGGATGACGTTGGTCTTAACCTTTACGGGGATTCTGAGTCTGAGAACGGTTTTAATTACATTTTTTTATTACATTTTGGAAAGTCTTCGGACAACTGTATCCCTGTGGGATGTTTATACTACTTCTATTGGCCAATGTGACTGGCAGTAGAGAAGGAGGAGCCTATAAAACAGACTCTTGCTCATTTATTCATTCCAGGGGGACGGAGTGAGTTGGGTTTCAGGTGCGCGTGCCTAAATGGGGTCTCACCAGTACTGTGGTCCCGTCGGGGTCCCACAGGGTGTTTCCTCGTTATTACTACCACACCTAACCTTGCCGGGGCCTTGGCCCGACTTGCTCCTATCGTCCCCTCTCCACTCTTAATTCTTATATTAATTCTTATATTGCCTCAAGAAGATGAAGACAATTTTTGTGAGAAGGCCTGTGGCTTTGCTCTTCTAAGTTTAGATTTTTCACATCACTCTGAACGGGACGGCACAAGACTTCCTCAATCAATCAAGCTTTCTGCAGGATTTGTTCACTCAAGAGGTTATTTTGGGAGGGGGAATGTGTTTTGCTCACTGTTTTCTACTCTTCCTAGTCTGTCTCTGCCTTCCGCCCCTTGGGATTGATTCCTTTGGGGAGGGCGGGAGATTTCGACTCGAGCCCTGTGGGCAGCAGTGTCATTCGCCCTGTGGGTGTCTGCACTGTACGAGTCACTGCTCTATTTTCCTTCTCCTTCTCTTGCCTAAACCCAACCCCCCCTCTCTCCAAACCCCCCCTCTCTCCCTACCCTAACCCCACCTGCACCCTATCCTAACCCCAACCCTAGACCCCTGGTGGGTCTCTCTTTCTCTCCTAAACCTAACCCTGCTTTCTATCCTAACCCTCTTTTATTCCTAGGACAGGTAAGTATTATTATTATTATTATTGACATTCATATTGTCTTATTGTGAAGCAGCTCAGGTAGGTATTATTATTGACATGAATATTTGATTGTTTGCTAGGTTTTTATTAGTAAAATTGCTTTTTAATGTTAAAGTCGCTAGTTTATTGGAAAGTCGCTTTGAGTTGAGGCGTCTGGGCATTCTGTTAGTTTTTCCCATTTCTTCTCAGAACAGCATTGGGTGGGACGGTTTCTCTGTGGACTGGACTTTTTTACAAAATTCAGGTGTTGACGTACCAATTGGACTGGAATCACACACTGGGGATTTGATCAACCCTGGTGGGCCTGCCTATGGTGAGGGTGTCTAGTGTTTCGAAGGCCGAAACACCCAATGATCCTGGGTATACTACTGATGATGTGATTCCACAATTTAGACTCACATTTGGCTTTAATTCTCACTTCTTCTTGACTGACAGACGCTGTGACAGCTATATTTATTTTAGCAATAGGCAGTGTTAGAGTGGTATATCATCCAGAGGGATGTTTATGCCGATGGGCTCCTATTTGCTAAAAAGGTCAGGTTTGACAACAAGGAAACAACAATTGAAGAAGACTTGGACACAGGATGTTGGATGAAGACTGATGGGCTCCCATTTATTAAAAAGGTCAGGTTTGACAACAAGGAAACAACAGCAGTTGAAGAGGACCTGGAGACGGGATGTTGGATGAAGACCAACGGGATCCGGATTTGGGCCGACTCTGTACTCATTGAATCATGACCTTCGGTCCATTGAGGCCTGGGCCGGTGTCTCTTGAGTTTGTTTTGTCTCATGGGCTAAAACCATAATCTCTGAACCACCTGGACTCACTGCTGGGCTCTCAGCGCTCTACAGTGATCCCGATCTTGGGCCTTGTCATGGGACGTGGTCTCGGGTGACTGCCTGGAGTGGCGGTGGGCATCGGGTATATCGGATGTGATCCTGGTGTCAGGCTAGCCGGCGGTCATCTGTCAGGGCATTGATTGGGCATCACGGTCGGCATTGTTGGTGCTGGGGAAGATCGGATGTGACCTCAACCACTTTGCAGGCTTTGGTGGTCTGGGTTGTATTATTGTTCAGAGTAGGGATGTGCTTGTGTTACATGATTTCTCTGTGAGACTGCTGGCCCTGGGCTTCTGGATGACGTTGGTCTTAACCTTTACGGGGATTCTGAGTCTGAGAACGGTTTTAATTACATTTTTTTATTACATTTTGGAAAGTCTTCGGACAACTGTATCCCTGTGGGATGTTTATACTACTTCTATTGGCCAATGTGACTGGCAGTAGAGAAGGAGGAGCCTATAAAACAGACTCTTGCTCATTTATTCATTCCAGGGGGACGGAGTGAGTTGGGTTTCAGGTGCGCGTGCCTAAATGGGGTCTCACCAGTACTGTGGTCCCGTCGGGGTCCCACAGGGTGTTTCCTCGTTATTACTACCACACCTAACCCTAACCCTAACCCTAACCCTAACCCTACCCTAACCCTAACCCTAACCCTAACCCTAACCCTAACCCATAATGGGGTCTCACCTGAACTGTGGTCCCGTCGGGGTCCCACAGGGTGTTTCCTCGTCACTATTGCCAAACCTAACCCTAACCCTAACCCTAACCCTAACCCTGACCCTGACCCTGACCCTGACCCTGACCCTAACCCTAACCCTAACCCTAACCCTAACCCTAACCCAACTCCCGCCACGACTACTCCCGCCCCCTCAGGCCTACTATTGGCCCTTGGGGGCCACGCACCTGAGCTCGTTCTTTCGTTCCTTGCACCTAACAGCGCAACACGAAAAAATCGCCGCTCTTTGATATTCTTCACTATCGGTAATTTATAAATTATTTCTTTACTACTGGTACACTCTAAATACGTTTCCCTCGACGACCTTAGGTCTGTTCCTTCATTTAACCTTTTGCAAAGGTAGTTTTCTCCTGTTTTAACCCGTTTTCGCCGTCCTTCAGCTTTGAGAAATCCACGACTCCGCCGTCCACCATCGCTCGCCTCTCGTCCACCGACGCCTCCACAATATTTGATGTAAGTATGCTTTTTGAACATCCTCCCTTCATGGGTATCAGCCGATTTATTAAACTCATAATTTGACCGCGGCTCTAGCCTCGACGCATCGTCCATTCCCCTTTAACCACCTATTCATTTTCATGCTAATTTCGCCATTGACTTTCAATGGCGCTAGCCACAATAGCTGATCCCTTTAAAAATGTCCTCCGCCATTTTGATGCGCCCCCCTTCTCATAGCCAATGTAAACATTTCTACCTATTTAATGACCTACACATAACCTCCATTAATATCCGTTATGAGGAATAATTATCTCCAGGACTGTTGTAGTCATTTAAATTATCCCAACTACTCCATTGACCCTCGTGCATTTAATTAACTTTTTTTATGATGCATCTTCATGTACATGGGTTCATCATGCAAGCTCTGGTTGGCTCCTTTGAATTACCTTAATACCCATATTGGTATACTGTATTGTTGTGTTGCTATCTGGTCCCTCTGCATGATGTATCACTGTGTGTATTGATTTATCATATCCATGCTTATTACACAGCTATTCCCTCTTGACAACATGAGTGGAATTAGGGTTCAGTTATATCAATGCTTTATAACCCCATTATTCGCCGTCCAGCTTAATTATCTACCACCTCTCATGTCCCCACGCCTCAACATGCGTTAGATCACTGCTCTCACTGTCTGGAGCACACTGCGTTTACTGCATCTCTCGTCTACTCCTCCTCTCCCTACTGTTATCACTGCTCTCTAATGCTGGGGGCCTTACGCCCTCCCTCTGCCTCTCTTGTCCCCTTAGGGCCTGAGCTTTTGTTGAACCAAGGCCTCCTATCTAATCCCCCTGCAGGGTTTGTTTACATGTCATTGGGTCATTAAGGCTTCAATACACTCCCCTCCCTCCCGCCAGAAGGCCTTCAATGCACTGCTTTCTACTTGTTGATCTCCCACTAGACTACACACTGGCTACGTTTATGTGTATGTATCATTGTTGATGCCAACACAGGTTTATATTGCCTGTCTGTGTCACTTGAAGAACGTTTAGTCTTGTGTACATTACTGCTTCTCCCCCTCCTCACTTGGGGTGCTGGCACACACACACACACACACACACACATTGTATTGATTAGCACACACCATTGCTTCTTCCCCTGATGTCTGGGGATGTTGGCATGTCTCAATACGTTTATTATTGCCTCCTCCCTCCTGTTTAGGGAGGCTGGCGCACCTGACTTTGTAAGAAATACACCTATTTGACTGCTCCTTCCCTCGACTTTAGCTGGTCTGTGCTTCACCTGGTGATGCTTGGAGGGCGCACCAACTCGCCATCGTATTGTCTGCCCCCCTGTCTATCCTAGGTGGGCTCCCTGGCGCGCTTACGCGCGCCAGCTCGCGTTCCGGGTCATCTGGCCCTCTCCCCTCTGTGGGAACCCTGACCCTTAGCTGATTCTAAACCCAACCCGCGTCTCTGCGCCTAAACCCAACCAGCCCATTTCTGGCCTGCCCCCCATGGCGACTGCCTGCCCTTAGCTGATCCTAACCCCAACCCGGGTCTGGGATGCCTAAAACACAACCAGGCCGCTTACGCGCGCCAGCTCGCCATCGTATTGTCTGCCCCTCTGTCTATCCTAGGTGGGCTCCCTGGCGCGCTTACGCGCGCCAGCTCGCGTTCCGGGTCGTCTGGCCCTCTCCCCTCTGTGGGAACCCTGACCCTTAGCTGATTCTAAACCCAACCCGCGTCTCTACGCCTAAACCCAACCAGCCCATTTCTGGCCTGCCCCCCATGGCGACTGCCTGCCCTTAGCTGATCCTAACCCCAACCCGGGCCTGGGATGCCTAAAACACAACCAGGCATCCTCCTGGCTTGCATTGGCCCAGCCCAAACCTTACCTCAACCCTCCCTGCAGTTAGAACACCTGGCCCTCGGCCAGTTCTAAACACAACCCCGCCCCCAATGCCTAAACTTAACCAGGCCCCCTTTGGACCCCTTTTGACCTCTGACCTCTACCAATTCCAACCCCTACAGTCTTGGTTATTCCTAAAACTTAACCACCTCCCCTTAACTCTCTTGTCCACTCTAACTTCTCCTTTGAACACTCGTCATGCAACACCTCTCCCACACACACACACGCACACACATACACACCCTCTGTATGTCTCTTTCCTACTGAACTTAACACCACTGTTTTTCCATTCCAGATTACCACGGTCCATCCATCCAGGTATATACTGTTGTCCTCCTCCCCCCCATCCCTCTCTCCTCCGCCTTTCCCCCCCCCCCCCCCCCCCCCCCCCCCTCTCTCTCTCTCTCTCCTTCTCTCTCTCTCTCTCTCTCAAATCTTTTCCCTAGCTTGCCAAGTATCATTACCAATTTTGGTGGACCACTGGAGGCCACCTGGGAGGCAAGGGATGCGCCCTTGATATTTTTTTTCGCATTTCCTGGGTCGCCCAGGCGGCCTCTGTTGATCTGTAGTCGTAGGACGGCCCGATTTACCTGCTTCCCTCTTTTATTTGGCTAATCGCCTGACGAGTCCCAGCCTTGTACGGACGAAACCGGTCGCGATTCGGGGGCCTTCGCACCTGCTCCGTCTATTCTGGTCGGGATGTACAGGTAATCTCGATCCGGAGCGCGTCGGTTCACATTTTTGGATTGCAAACTTTTTTTGCTCAAGTGATGAGCGCCTCCTACTCTGTGCCTCTCTCTCCCTCTCCCCATCCTGCTCTGCCTCTCTCTCTCTCTCTCTCTCTCTCTCTCTCTCTTCTGTTCACTTTCAATCTTGAAAAAAATGCTTCTTGGTGTTGACTTTTTTCCCACAGCAAACAGATGGCGCTCATGCGCCTCTGCTTTGATAACCTCTCTTCCAGTTTTCCTTCCACTGATGACCTCTACTCTGCGGACAGCCGAGATCTGGTATAGTTAATTTCTCTTTCAGGTAGGCCCCTTCTTAGCTTTTCAGATTAGGTTAGCTACTCGGCCAGGTATGACACCCACTCACTCACTCACTCACTCACTCACCCACACACACACACACACCCAACACTAGCCTTCCAATCCCTGGCTTGTAGTCTCCGCTGTTACCAGGTAGTCCACCTTGTTGGTATCACTCCTCTTGTCTTGTCTTCCTCCTTTTCTTTCCCCCCCCCCCCCCCCCCCTCTTCCCTCCCCTTCCCCCTCTCTCCCCCCCATCTAGCATGTCCCGCCCCACTCGCTACATTGGGAATGACTCCCAAACACTCCGCCACAGGTTCCTGGCGTCCCTCTCTGGACCCCAGTTCCCCTCTCCTCGTCTACGCGTCCCAATGGCGCCGTCCATCCCCTCATTCCCCTCAGTACTCTGGAGAACTTCTCCTATCCCACCTACCCCTGTCCACCCCCCCTCATCCTCCCTCCTCCCCCCACCCCCCGTGTCAACCATGACGACCCGGGCCCCTGGACCACGCCTGACCCCCCTTTACACCCGCCACGACCATCATGGCCGTAAGGACCAGTGGACCCTGACCCCTATCAGGAGCGTGCTGGTCCTGGGTGACTCTAATCTCCATCACCTCCCCCCCGTGCTCAGAGAGGATACACAGGTTGACTCTTACCCGGGGGCTAAACTCTGCCACGCCCTCAACATCCTCGGTGGCCTCCAAAACTCCTACCCCCTAGTCACACGAGTCATCTTATCATTCGGTGTGAATAACAGGTCTACCCCGGTTTTCATCTCCACCCGCCATCTCACCGCCCTCCATACGGTGGCTGTCACTACCTTTCCCTCTGCCTTAGTGCAGGTTCCCCTGATTAACTTCGACCCTCTCCTATCTCAACCAGAAAGGGACACCCTTTCCTCCCTCAACTCCCTTATCCACTCTAGGGTGCCCACCATCCCTCTCCTCCCCGCCCACCTTTTCAACACCGGTTGGGACCACGTCCACTGGTCCATCCCTACTGGCCGCTCCTTCCTGGACCACTGGTCATTAATCTAATGCCAGACCCCCCCTCCCCATCACACCCTTGTGCTTCTCCTCTGTGACTGCTGACACTCAGTGACTCTGACCAGGCCCAACTCCACCCCCAGTCCTTCCTGACACTGCTACAATAAACACCCCATCTCTCCTCACTTACCCAGCCCCCATTACCACCTTCAGAACAAGATATATGCTCCATCACATCAAACCACCCCACCCCCCCCACCCAAAACCCCCCCCCCCCCCCCCCCCCCCCCCCCCCCCCCCCCCCCCCTCCGCCTCCTACCTCCCTTCCCCCCTCCCCTCCCTCCCACTAGGACCACCCATCATCACCACAAGTCTTCCAGAACCCTGAGGAGACGCGTGCCTCTCATCCCCACAGAGACGCGTGTCCCCCGGAACGTCTGGGGTCTGTGTTTGCCAAAGGGTCGCTTAGGACCCTCTTGGCTTCACTCCACGTCTGCTGCCTATCCTCTCCTATGGTAAATTCCCCCTCATGCTACTTCACTACAGTGATTGATGGCATCACCCAATATATAACCCTTCCTCCTACCTCCCTTCCCCCCTCCCCTCCCTCCCACTAGGACCACCCATCATCACCACAAGTCTTCCAGAACCCTGAGGAGACGCGTGCCTCTCATCCCTACAGAGACGCGTGTCCCCAGAACGCCGCCTCCGGCGGCGTTTGGGGTTTGTGTTTGCCAAGGGGTCGCCGAGGACCCTCTTGGCTTCACTCCACGTCTGCTGCCTATCCTCTCCCATGGTAAATTCCCCCTCATGCTACTTCACTACAGTGATTGATGGCATCACCCAATATATAACCCTTCCTCTTCCCTCCCTCCCCCCCTCCCCTCCCTCCCATTAGGACCACCCGTCATCACCACACACCTTCCAGAACCCTGAGGAGACGCGTGCCTCTCATCCCTACAGAGACGCGTGTCCCCAGAACGCCGCCTCCGGCGGCGTTTGGGGTTTGTGTTTGCCAAGGGGTCGCTGAGGACCCTCTTGGCTTCACTCCACGTACACCATTTACCTCTCCCCATGGTAATACCCTCTGTTTGTCTCTTCATGTTAAATGTTGCTTGTATTAGATCAGGTGTTTTGGTCCCTGCATGGTTATCATGACTGGTTAATAGTGTTAGCCTCCATATTTTAGCTTTAGTCCTGTTCATTGGCATGCCTGGCTGGATTAGGAGGAGTTATCCATGTTGCCTGACCTTTGTCTGCCTCTATTAATTTCCTTTCACCCTCCTGTTTCTCCCTCTCTCCTTCCTCCTTGGTGCCTCTCTGCTCTTCGTGTCAGGCGGCGAGCTACCATAGGGTACTAGGCCTGGGTCCTCTTCGGAGTTCCTGGAGGGGCGTAGCCCCTTTTCTCTCGGTGGGTGATCCGTAGGTTCCTGGAAGTGTACGTGCACTCTACCCCGACCTCTGCTGATCTCCGGATCTTAAATGTCATTGTGAGTGGGTTTCATATTCTCCTCCTTCCTGCCAAAACCTACAGGGCCTCGGTTTTCATGCCATGCGAGGGATGCCAACGGCTCACCCCTCTGGGGCGGGCCGGATTCCTTGGTACGCTTGCACCTCCTCCCTCCACCGCGCCTATAATATAGTGCACACAACTCAGTTTAGGGATTAGGCACGTTCCTTCTATCGGTGCACTGGTCACCCCCGCCGGAGACACGTGGTCAGTATTGTTTAGGCTCCCTCCCTTACCACTACTGTGTTATGGTGTATGCATTTGCAATTATGTGTACATATATAGTTAATCTAGTATGCATGCATATCCCCATAAACACTAATAACTCCACTATGGATAGGGTCACTCCCCTAATAACCAGCATAACTGTAGAATTGCTACTAAGGCCCCAGCTTATCCATTTACACCTCCTTTTGAGCCCCCGGGCCCTTATGGCCCTCTCTCCCCCTCTCATTACTAGATCCCAGGGTTTTAGAAGTGTTGCTGGCCGCATATGGGATTGACTCAACGAGGTAACCGGTGTTTCAGCCATGTAAGTGTAGGGACCACTCCCGCCATTGGCTCTTTCTGCCTTATCCTCGTGACTTGATTGGAGACCCAACGGGTGGGCTTGTCCTCTCTCTACAAGGAACCCAGGTTATATAATCAGGATGATCCCAGCTGACAGTGGTTACTGTGTCCCTACTATCTCTTCTACTGTTAGAGGGCCACCAGGATTAAAACCGTCACTTATAATACTTAATTTAGTACTAATTTACCATCATCATCCCTTTATCAATAGTATTTACACGTTCCCCCTATCGGGAACCAGCCCAGGTTGATATATGTCTAGACGAATCCTAGTTTTCGCCTTTTCTCTCCCTGTGGCCTTTATATCTCCTTAGCTGACCTTAACTCCAGTCGCGGGATCTATCGGCCTCCTGATATAACCTGGCTCCCACCTATAATATGCCCCTATCTCTAGGAGGGCTCCCTCACCCTGGGGAGCCCTTTGCCTGTTGGGCCCTCCTCTCTCGTCCTCGATCTCGGCTTCTCACTAGGGGGCTCCTCTTTCCCTTCTCCTCCTCCTCCTCCTCCTACTCCTCCTCTCCCCGCTCTCTCTTTCTCTCCTCTCATGGAAAAGGAGCCCCACATGACATAACAAATTGAGGGCTGTGAGGCCCCATGGAACCTCACCCCTCTCCCACGTGTCCACAGAGATTGGTGAAGCGTCCCGCCCCACACCTTAGCTGCCGGAGCAGGCCTCCTCTGGTGGTCGGTTACGGGTGTCCACCGCTCTCCCCTCTGTATCCGATTCCGGGGGGTCATATTGTGTGATTTACAGTATGATCAATCCGACAACATGATGATAATTGTAATTAGGATGATGGTTACTGTGTATTGATATCTGTTTGTTGTCTATGTGCACTTAGTCTGATGCTGAACCTCCTGTGGGGAGAGATAGTATTTCCTATCAAGGGTCTCACACCGTCATTGACTGCGTCCGCGCGTCTGGCCTCCTCGTCTGTATTCCTGTCCATGCTAGGAGCTGTCCCTGATGTTCCTCTTGTCATGACGCTCCCTCCGGGGAACAACTTGACAGTGGTTTCCGGGGGTATCGATGAATGGGCTGACCGGGACCACATTGTGGGGAACCTCTCAGGGTGGTGTTGGCGGGTCTATGGAAACAGGTTGGTTCTGTCATCGGAAGGTCTATCATTGGTAGTTTCTCTGGTCTTGACTGGTCTGATTGGGCATTCACAATTTGTTACACTCCTCTGCTCCCTTTTACCATAGATGGACCCTGAGTTGTGTTGCACGGCGTTCTCTCGCTCTACCCCCGGTTGAGATTGACTCTGTACTTCTCCTGGGGCTGAGCGGCCCTGATGAGGCCTCCCGGCCACTTCGGAGGGCATGCCATGTCTACAGTTTATCCATATTTACAGTGAGTTTAGCTCATTTCCCTTCCTCTTGGATATTTAGCTTTATCTGTCTTCTCTCTTAATGTTATCAGAGCAAGGACTCTCTCCGGTCCAGCACTGTTAGCCCATCCCTAGCATTGTATTGTTTCGGTAATCCCACTTTGAGACATAAGGCCCTTCATGTATTCTTGCATTTCACTGTTAGCCTAGCCAGGACTCCCTCCAGTTTAGCACTGTATAACCAGTCCTTTGTATTGTATTGTCTCAGCAGTTCCTCTTGCCTCCCATATAAGTATCACGCTATTGTCATAGCTAAGACCCCCTCCAGTTTAGCACTGTACAGCCAGCCCCTTGTACTATCCCCATAGTTCCACTGGCCCTCCTTATCCCCTGTGTTATCCTAGGACAATCCCCCTGACCCTCACCCTGTTTTTTTTCCCTCCCTGCGCTGCGCCTCCTGCTCTCCCAGGCAGTTTTCGGCTTTGAGAGGAGGCGACATGCTGTGAGACAGTCCTCTAGATCACCCTCCAGAGCACCCTTCTCCCTCCTACCTCCCCGCTGTGATGCCCCACCCAGCCCGCCCCCACAGAGCTGCTGACAAGACAGCTGAGATGGCTGTGCGACCGGATTGACCTGTGACCCGCACCCCTCGTCTGCTGCGATGCCTGCTCCACACCACATACTGGCTTTAGTCACCCCATCACAGACATTCTAGTTGCCACGGGACTCTGAAACCAAAACAACACCCCACCCCCCCCCCCCCCCCCCCCCCCCCCCCCCCCCCCCCCCCCCCCCCCCCCCCCTGCATGTCCCTGGGGTCATCACTGTTTTAACTGCTACACTATGTGCTGTTAGCCCACTACATTATCGCTTTGAATGTCTATTTCAAACTGCACGTATTGGTGGTTCACCTCATGCACATGTAGTGTTATGCTATCCCATCACATTTCCCCAGTCCACAATATGCCTGTAAACCTGTTGCACTGTTGCTTTGAATGTTCATTTCATATGCACGGGCCTGTGGTTTACTCCCTATGCACTTGGTGGTTTTGTGTATTCATCCCACAATTATCACAATTAATACACTTGGTTTATTTGCACTGGTGGTGTCCTACTCTCATTTCCTATTCACCTTCACCCTACCCCTCTAACGTAGGCTCACCATTTAACATTCACTCTCCCTGACACTGGTCTGGTTTCTCCGCAGATGTAACTTTACCTGTGATGAGAGGTTCCCTTGCAGGTTGTCAACTCACTTTGACCTACCTCGCATAGTCCCCCCTTCACCCATTAGCCAAGACTCCTCACCTGTAGCTGGGACAGAGTTTTTTCTCTCACCCTCCTAAGAGCCACCTGCTGTCCTAATGGTGCTACTGCACGTCATGCTGCCTGGGTAGTTTTAGGACTCTAATAACATTCTAATAAGTTCTCATCATCACCTTAGACACTTTATTAATACATTACTGATCCTTACTGACCCCTCTCACATTTACTGATTACATGGATTCTATCCTGGTATTCCTCTCGGTGTTTTCCAAACTAATGTATACTCCTTTCTCTCTCTCGACTGATAATGTTGACATTTGCATTAATTAAGAACATATTCCCACACTACTACACAACAACTCAAGCCATCCTGCCCTCCCACATATGCCCACTATATATTTTATTAATATGTACACTCCTTAATGGATATTTTTCTTAACTCGTTTTGGTTTCTCTCTTAAAACCCCAACGATCTCCCCTCTGTATGCTTGTGTACACGTTTCTGTGTGTTCTGTCCTCTCCCTTTCTCCCCACGCTGCTCATTTGGAGCTGCTAAACACCCTGGGGGCCTCCCTATAACTGTGACGACGCGATCTCTGACGTCACCGCTAGGATTTCCTCTCGTTTCATTCATTTCAACTTTAGCTTCTATCTCACTCTAGCGGGCCCTCCCGTTCCTAAATTGGATCAGGTTCCTTTCTCTTTCACCCTCTAACATGGGCACGTGCCTCAAATACGATCTTTTTGCGTTCTTTCATTCAATTTCGCTGTTCAGTAATTCGCCGTTTTCCCTATCGCGGCTGGCCAATTCATTTCCGGGCTCTCGCAAACTCCGCGTCTCTTCCGGCCCCCTAGCTGTCCATCAAACGGTCTTTTCCGGTCCCTTCATTGCAACTCCCGCCACGACTACTCCCGCCCCCTCAGGCCTACTATTGGCCCTTGGGGGCCACGCACCTGAGCTCGTTCTTTCGTTCCTTGCACCTAACAGCGCAACACGAAAAAATCGCCGCTCTTTGATATTCTTCACTATCGGTAATTTATAAATTATTTCTTTACTACTGGTACACTCTAAATACGTTTCCCTCGACGACCTTAGGTCTGTTCCTTCATTTAACCTTTTGCAAAGGTAGTTTTCTCCTGTTTTAACCCGTTTTCGCCGTCCTTCAGCTTTGAGAAATCCACGACTCCGCCGTCCACCATCGCTCGCCTCTCGTCCACCGACGCCTCCACAATATTTGATGTAAGTATGCTTTTTGAACATCCTCCCTTCATGGGTATCAGCCGATTTATTAAACTCATAATTTGACCGCGGCTCTAGCCTCGACGCATCGTCCATTCCCCTTTAACCACCTATTCATTTTCATGCTAATTTCGCCATTGACTTTCAATGGCGCTAGCCACAATAGCTGATCCCTTTAAAAATGTCCTCCGCCATTTTGATGCGCCCCCCTTCTCATAGCCAATGTAAACATTTCTACCTATTTAATGACCTACACATAACCTCCATTAATATCCGTTATGAGGAATAATTATCTCCAGGACTGTTGTAGTCATTTAAATTATCCCAACTACTCCATTGACCCTCGTGCATTTAATTAACTTTTTTTATGATGCATCTTCATGTACATGGGTTCATCATGCAAGCTCTGGTTGGCTCCTTTGAATTACCTTAATACCCATATTGGTATACTGTATTGTTGTGTTGCTATCTGGTCCCTCTGCATGATGTATCACTGTGTGTATTGATTTATCATATCCATGCTTATTACACAGCTATTCCCTCTTGACAACATGAGTGGAATTAGGGTTCAGTTATATCAATGCTTTATAACCCCATTATTCGCCGTCCAGCTTAATTATCTACCACCTCTCATGTCCCCACGCCTCAACATGCGTTAGATCACTGCTCTCACTGTCTGGAGCACACTGCGTTTACTGCATCTCTCGTCTACTCCTCCTCTCCCTACTGTTATCACTGCTCTCTAATGCTGGGGGCCTTACGCCCTCCCTCTGCCTCTCTTGTCCCCTTAGGGCCTGAGCTTTTGTTGAACCAAGGCCTCCTATCTAATCCCCCTGCAGGGTTTGTTTACATGTCATTGGGTCATTAAGGCTTCAATACACTCCCCTCCCTCCCGCCAGAAGGCCTTCAATGCACTGCTTTCTACTTGTTGATCTCCCACTAGACTACACACTGGCTACGTTTATGTGTATGTATCATTGTTGATGCCAACACAGGTTTATATTGCCTGTCTGTGTCACTTGAAGAACGTTTAGTCTTGTGTACATTACTGCTTCTCCCCCTCCTCACTTGGGGTGCTGGCACACACACACACACACACACACACATTGTATTGATTAGCACACACCATTGCTTCTTCCCCTGATGTCTGGGGATGTTGGCATGTCTCAATACGTTTATTATTGCCTCCTCCCTCCTGTTTAGGGAGGCTGGCGCACCTGACTTTGTAAGAAATACACCTATTTGACTGCTCCTTCCCTCGACTTTAGCTGGTCTGTGCTTCACCTGGTGATGCTTGGAGGGCGCACCAACTCGCCATCGTATTGTCTGCCCCCCTGTCTATCCTAGGTGGGCTCCCTGGCGCGCTTACGCGCGCCAGCTCGCGTTCCGGGTCATCTGGCCCTCTCCCCTCTGTGGGAACCCTGACCCTTAGCTGATTCTAAACCCAACCCGCGTCTCTGCGCCTAAACCCAACCAGCCCATTTCTGGCCTGCCCCCCATGGCGACTGCCTGCCCTTAGCTGATCCTAACCCCAACCCGGGTCTGGGATGCCTAAAACACAACCAGGCCGCTTACGCGCGCCAGCTCGCCATCGTATTGTCTGCCCCTCTGTCTATCCTAGGTGGGCTCCCTGGCGCGCTTACGCGCGCCAGCTCGCGTTCCGGGTCGTCTGGCCCTCTCCCCTCTGTGGGAACCCTGACCCTTAGCTGATTCTAAACCCAACCCGCGTCTCTACGCCTAAACCCAACCAGCCCATTTCTGGCCTGCCCCCCATGGCGACTGCCTGCCCTTAGCTGATCCTAACCCCAACCCGGGCCTGGGATGCCTAAAACACAACCAGGCATCCTCCTGGCTTGCATTGGCCCAGCCCAAACCTTACCTCAACCCTCCCTGCAGTTAGAACACCTGGCCCTCGGCCAGTTCTAAACACAACCCCGCCCCCAATGCCTAAACTTAACCAGGCCCCCTTTGGACCCCTTTTGACCTCTGACCTCTACCAATTCCAACCCCTACAGTCTTGGTTATTCCTAAAACTTAACCACCTCCCCTTAACTCTCTTGTCCACTCTAACTTCTCCTTTGAACACTCGTCATGCAACACCTCTCCCACACACACACACGCACACACATACACACCCTCTGTATGTCTCTTTCCTACTGAACTTAACACCACTGTTTTTCCATTCCAGATTACCACGGTCCATCCATCCAGGTATATACTGTTGTCCTCCTCCCCCCCATCCCTCTCTCCTCCGCCTTTCCCCCCCCCCCCCCCCCCCCCCCCCCCCCCCCCCCCTCTCTCTCTCTCTCCTTCTCTCTCTCTCTCTCTCTCAAATCTTTTCCCTAGCTTGCCAAGTATCATTACCAATTTTGGTGGACCACTGGAGGCCACCTGGGAGGCAAGGGATGCGCCCTTGATATTTTTTTTCGCATTTCCTGGGTCGCCCAGGCGGCCTCTGTTGATCTGTAGTCGTAGGACGGCCCGATTTACCTGCTTCCCTCTTTCATTTGGCTAATCGCCTGACGAGTCCCAGCCTTGTACGGACGAAACCGGTCGCGATTCGGGGGCCTTCGCACCTGCTCCGTCTATTCTGGTCGGGATGTACAGGTAATCTCGATCCGGAGCGCGTCGGTTCACATTTTTGGATTGCAAACTTTTTTTGCTCAAGTGATGAGCGCCTCCTACTCTGTGCCCCTCTCTCTCCCTCTCCCCATCCTGCTCTGCCTCTCTCTCTCTCTCTCTCTCTCTCTCTCTTTCTGTTCACTTTCAATTTTGAAAAAAATGCTTCTTGGTGTTGACTTTTTTTTCCCACAGCCACCAGATGACGCTCATGCGCCTCTGCTTTGATAACCTCTCTTCCAGTTTTCCTCCCACTGATGACCTCTACTCTGCGGACAGCCGAGATCTGGTATAGTTAATTTCTCTTTCAGGTAGGCCCCTTCTTAGCTTTTCAGATTAGGTTAGCTACTCGGCCAGGTATGACACCCACTCATTCACTCACTCACTCACTCACACACACACACATCCAACAGTAGTTTTTCAGTCCTTGACTCCGGTTCTCTGCTGCTGCTTAGTAGTCCATTTTGTTTATATCACTCCTCTTGTCTTGTCTTTTCTTTCCCCTCCCTCTCCCCCTCCCTTCCCATAATAGCATGTCCCCCCCTCGCCGACCGCGCCTTGCCCCCCCGAGCACTTACTGCCCCTACGGGCTCACTCCCCCTCCTCCTCCTCCCCCCTCCTCCACTCATTATGTCCCCGACCCGGCTACGGGTGCCCGCTGGGTCTATATAACCCCGGACCCCTACCAGGGCTTCCCCTACCCACCACACTTTTATGGTGGTCCCCCTGGCCCAACCCCTCCTCCTCCTCCTCCCCCTTATTATCATACACCCTGGTATCCCTACCAACACCAGCATCCCCTTTATCTCCCTTCCCACCATACCCCTGGGAACCTTAGGACCCTTACCGCCAACCCCACCTCTCTGGTTTCACAGCCCTCTGTTCCCCCGTGGGCTAGTCCCACCCCCATACTACCTCCCCTTGGCCCTCACCGCAGGGGAGGCAAACACAGGACCCCAGCCCGAAAGCGCTATAGACAACGCTCAGCTGCCCTGCGCTCTTCTATCAACCCCAGACCCGTCCCGGGCCCTGCCCCCATCCCAGCTCTACTGCCCTTGGCACCCCCATCCACCACCTTTGCCACCCCACGCGCACCAGTGAGGCGTCCCAGTTCTAGTACGGCTGGGCACCTTATTACACCTTCTGGGGCCAAAAGGAATCAGGCTCACGCTACCACTCCCCCCATAACCCCTAGCCTACCCAAAACCCCCTCTCCCTCCCTGCCCCGGCCTACCACCTCTACAACCCAAGCTCTGGTCCATTCGACACCCTTAGTCTTGGATTTGAGCCCTTTCCGGACACTTAAGGCTGCCACGTGCCTTTCAGCACGGCCCCCACCACCACTCCCCACTAGACCGCACGGTCAGCCCAACGTTGCTGCACCGGAGGACGCCATCACAGCCCTCTCATCCCCGTCTGTTGCCGACGATGAGGCCTTATCCGACCACGGAGGCAGCTGTGACTCGCTCCCTCTGTCCCCCCTCCCTTCCCACGCGGCCCCCCCCAACTCACCTCGGGGGTACGTAGATGTTGAATCCCACTCCCCCCTCTCTTTCCTCCCCTCCACATCTGCAGCACGCACCCAGGCTCCGCGTCCTGTCCCAGCTTACACCCGCCATGACCATGGTGGCAAAAAGCATCTTTGGACCCTGACCCCCATTAGAGGCACTGTGGTTGTGGGTGACTCAAATCTCCACCGTCTCCCCCACGTCCTGCGGGACTCTGTCCAGGTTGATTGTTACCCTGGGGCTAAACTATGTCATGCTATTGACATCCTGAGGAACATCAAAACCCCGGTCCTAAACGTGACCAAGGTCATTTTATCTTTTGGCCTGAACGACAGAACCACACCCCTTAATGTCTCCTCCCGTCAGGCTCGAACCCTGTTCACCAAGGCTGCTACGACCTTCCCCTTTGCCTCCATATTTGTCCCTCTAATCAACACTAGCCCCCGCCTGCCCCAATCAGAGCGAGACACTGTGTGGGCCTTAAACAACTTCCTTGCCACCCATATGCCCATTATCCCCTTACTCCCTACCCATCTCTTCCACACCGGTCCAGATCGTATCCACTGGACCGCACCCACTGCCCAGGCCATGCTGGAGCACTGGTCTAGCTTCCTGGACTAGTTTCCCATCCCTCACACAGCCCTTGTGCTTCCCCTTATCTGTCTCCTAAATAACCCCCCATCACGTCTGTGATGCTGTCTCACTCCACTACCACCCCCTGCATCCAGCCCCTACCAACCCCCTCATGCTACTTCACTACAGTGATTGATGGCATCACCCAATATATAACCCTTCCTCCTACCTCCCTTCCCCCCTCCCCTCCCTCCCACTAGGACCACCCATCATCACCACAAGTCTTCCAGAACCCTGAGGAGACGCGTGCCTCTCATCCCTACAGAGACGCGTGTCCCCAGAACGCCGCCTCCGGCGGCGTTTGGGGTTTGTGTTTGCCAAGGGGTCGCCGAGGACCCTCTTGGCTTCACTCCACGTCTGCTGCCTATCCTCTCCCATGGTAAATTCCCCCTCATGCTACTTCACTACAGTGATTGATGGCATCACCCAATATATAACCCTTCCTCTTCCCTCCCTCCCCCCCTCCCCTCCCTCCCATTAGGACCACCCGTCATCACCACACACCTTCCAGAACCCTGAGGAGACGCGTGCCTCTCATCCCTACAGAGACGCGTGTCCCCAGAACGCCGCCTCCGGCGGCGTTTGGGGTTTGTGTTTGCCAAGGGGTCGCTGAGGACCCTCTTGGCTTCACTCCACGTACACCATTTACCTCTCCCCATGGTAATACCCTCTGTTTGTCTCTTCATGTTAAATGTTGCTTGTATTAGATCAGGTGTTTTGGTCCCTGCATGGTTATCATGACTGGTTAATAGTGTTAGCCTCCATATTTTAGCTTTAGTCCTGTTCATTGGCATGCCTGGCTGGATTAGGAGGAGTTATCCATGTTGCCTGACCTTTGTCTGCCTCTATTAATTTCCTTTCACCCTCCTGTTTCTCCCTCTCTCCTTCCTCCTTGGTGCCTCTCTGCTCTTCGTGTCAGGCGGCGAGCTACCATAGGGTACTAGGCCTGGGTCCTCTTCGGAGTTCCTGGAGGGGCGTAGCCCCTTTTCTCTCGGTGGGTGATCCGTAGGTTCCTGGAAGTGTACGTGCACTCTACCCCGACCTCTGCTGATCTCCGGATCTTAAATGTCATTGTGAGTGGGTTTCATATTCTCCACATCCACACGCATTGTCTCTTTTTCCCTTCTCACAGGCCCTGTCCTTCCTGTACTCATGTACACCTGCGGTGCTCTTCTTCTGAGCACCCCCATTTTGCTTTCACGGCACTCGTGTGTCCTGTCCACTAACCCGCTCTCTCCCCAGGTGCACATGAGGTGCAGATGTCTTCTACTCTTCAAACACGCCCTGGTTTTGGTATAGGTTATTCTCTCTTTTTCAGGCAGGCCTTTTTTAGACTTTCAGATTGAGTTGGCTTCTGGGCACAGGTATAGCACGCACTCACACACTCATGTGCATCCATTCACTCACGACAGTTCCACTACTCTTCAAGAGGACCCTGTTTGGACTTCGCAGAATCACCGTTGCCGCTGGGACACCTTTGGCTCCGCGCAATCGGCGCTTTGCGCCGATGCGCTCCGCGCTTAGGATTGGATGTGAGGAGCCCCCAGTGTCTTCACTCGGATGTAGCATGTGCTACGGTTACCGGTCACCTCTGCTACCCACGCGTGAACCTTGACACCAGAGGTCTCCTACCTCTCCTCCTCGGGGGTTACCTTGCTTGTGGGGACGGAAGACTTCAGAGCATGCTCCTGCTTAGACCTGGTGGTTTGCACACGTCCGTAAGTGGATACGGGGGTGGGTTATCCATGTACCCGTCGGTTGCTCACGTCCTCTTAGTGCTTAGGCATTTATTTACCTCGGGTAGCAAGCGTGACAAGGTCTACAGGCCTGGGACCCCTTTGGGGTCCTGGAGGGGGTCCACTCCCCTACCCCCTCTGATGGATGATCTACATGGGTCTAGGATACTTGTGCATTTACCCCTAGCCTATGCGGGTCGAAGTACTGAACTGCTTGGCGTGGGGGTCTTCAGACACTGCTCCCTAACCCTAACCCAACACACCAACACACCCCACACACCTCCCACCCTCCCTCTTATTCCTCCCCCTTAACCATACCTGCTTTCCTTCTCTCTTTGGTTTTTCTCTCTCTCTCCTTTCCCTTCTTCTCCCTCCTGCCTAAACCCAACCTTCCACTTCCCCCTTTTCCCCTCCCCCTTTTGTTAGTATTTCCTTCCCCACTTCCCTGACACTAACCACAACCCAACCTACCCCCCTTTTTCCCCTTTTCTTTGCCTAAACTCAACCTCCCCTTCCCTTTTCCTTTCCTGCCTTTCTTCCCCCTCCCCTTCTCTCCCCCTCCCCCTCCCTCCCTTGACCCCTCCTTCTTTCTGCTCTTCCCCATCCCCCCAACCCTAACCATAACCTTTCCCCACCTGGTACCCCTCATTAATTAAGCACTTTTTAATATTCTTATCTGGAGCACTTTTTTCTACTGTGAATTTTATTTTTTTCCCCTACCCTTATCTTCTTGTATGTTTTCTCTTTTCCCTCCCCCCTTTTTTTTCTTCCTTAATTTTCTAATTTTTCACTATGGGTTTCTACATTGGTTTAGTCCCTGTGCCCGTGCACCCTGGGTGAAATTATTATTTTTTTACCTAGTTATTCCCCTTCCCTAACCCTAACCCTAACCCTAACCCTAACCCTAACCCCTCCTTTTTCTTATCTAACCCTAAGTCCCCCCTCTGCTCTAACCTCAACCCCTTCTGACCTTGCCTGTGATTTCGGTGTCTACGGCTTTCTCTGGCCTCTTTACTGTGTTTGATCCATACCTTTCTTTTCTTTCACAGATCCACTGCTGCGCTGCATCCACCTTGATCTGTATACTTTTTCCTTCACAGGTCCATTACGGCACTACATCCACCCTAATTTGTTCACTTTTTCTTTTACAGATGCCTTCTGGGTTTCTCTCACCTTGCATACACACATATACACACACACACACACACACACACTGTCCATACATTTTGCTACTCTGTGCATTCTCTCTCTCTCTCCTCTATCCTCTTTTCCCTAGCTGATTAATTGAGATGACCGATTCTGGTGGGCGCCCACGGACACAGGGGGTACGAACACCCCCCTTTTTGTGGTCGTCACCCCTGAGTTCTTGATAGTCCATAGTCCTAGGAACGGCCCTTGTCCTGCGTTGGGGGTTTAATTTCATAACTTTGTCACCTGATGAGCTCTTAGGAGAGCGAAACTGCAGTCGTGGCCGGTTAGGACCTCACATATCCCTGTTTAATGTTCTGGCATGGGCCTGCAGGAGGCACCGCCCGGGGAGTGGAGTTCTGCGTTCTTGACTACAACCTTGCTTTGGCTCCGAGGAGCCCCCTCTCTTGCTCTGCCT
Organism: Hypomesus transpacificus; assembly: GCF_021917145.1. NCBI lineage: Eukaryota > Metazoa > Chordata > Actinopteri > Osmeriformes > Osmeridae > Hypomesus > Hypomesus transpacificus. The sequence goes on along the minus strand of NW_025813737.1, from coordinate 311,226 downwards.
ACTACACACTCTCACACTCTCCTCTCGCTCGCACACACACATCTCCACATCCACACGCATTGTCTCTTTTTCCCTTCTCACAGGCCCTGTCCTTCCTGTACTCATGTACACCTGCGGTGCTCTTCTTCTGAGCACCCCCATTTTGCTTTCACGGCACTCGTGTGTCCTGTCCACTAACCCGCTCTCTCCCCAGGTGCACATGAGGTGCAGATGTCTTCTACTCTTCAAACACGCCCTGGTTTTGGTATAGGTTATTCTCTCTTTTTCAGGCAGGCCTTTTTTAGACTTTCAGATTGACTTGGCTTCTGGGCACAGGTATAGCACGCACTCACACACTCATGTGCATCCATTCACTCACGACAGTGCCACTACTCTTCAAGAGGACCCTGTTTGGACTTCGCAGAATCACCGTTGCCGCTGGGACACCTTTGGCTCCGCGCAATCGGCGCTTCGCGCCGATGCGCTCCGCGCTTAGGATTGGGTGTGAGGAGCCCCCAGTGTCTTCACTCGGATGTAGCATGTGCTACGGTTACCGGTCACCTCTGCTACCCACGCGTGAATCTTGACACCAGAGGTCTCCTACCTCTCCTCCTCGGGGGTTACCTTACTTGTGGGGACGGAAGACTTCAGAGCATGCTCCTGCTTAGACCTGGTGGTTTGCACACGTCCGTAAGTGGATACGGGGGTGGGTTATCCATGTACCCGTCGGTTGCTCACGTCCTCTTAGTGCTTAGGCATTTATTTACCTCGGGTAGCAAGCGTGACAAGGTCTACAGGCCTGGGACTCCTTTGGGGTCCTGGAGGGGGTCCATTCCCCTACCCCCTCTGATGGATGATCTACATGGGTCTAGGATACTTGTGCATTTACCCCTAGCCTATGCGGGTCGAAGTACTGAACTGCTTGGCGTGGGGGTCTTCAGAAACTGCTCCCTAACCCTGCCTGCGTATGTAGAGCCATGCCTTGAGGCCTCATTGGGGGGCCACCGGATTGCCCCTCAGGGGAATGTCGGATTCCTTGTTGCGTGAGCCCCACCTCTCTCCACGGGCGCTCAGTCCCCACGTGCAACACAGCGCAGTCTGGAAGATGGACGCTTCCCCCTCGAGTGCGCTGCGGTTCTCCCTGGGCTGGACACGGACTGTGAGTGTTGTTACTGTCTCGCATTAGCATGCAGGCAAAGAAGATTGTCGTCCTACTACCTTGGAGGGGGACTGGCCCACAATGGGGTCGACTCAGCGAGGGAAACGGTGTTGAAATGGCGTAACTGCACGTGACAACTCACGGCCTTTCATTTCATCCTGCCATATCCTCGCGGTTATATTGGAGACCCAGCGGGCGGGCCAACGAAACGTCTCTACGGGGTACACGGCTATAGTCCCAAGGGGACGGGCCTCGCACGCCCTAACGCACAACACGTATTTTAGCTGTGGCCCAGTTTAGAGCTGTGGGGGGCTCCTCTCCTCACGCCGCTCTCTGGCTGAAGAACAGAGAGGTTCTCTGCACCACTGACTGTCGGGAGGCCACCCTGCTATAGCCTTACCCCCACCCATAACACGCCCCCGCAGAAGAAGGCCCTCCTAAACAGGGGGCCAACCTGCTGGGCACTCCATTTGACCTTTGACCTCTGGCCTCTCCGCTCCTCTCGGCCTCTCCCGTCTTCTAGTGACGGCACGGGGCTCACGCTCGCAGTCGGAACCGGCCTCGTCACATCATGGAGTGTCGGGCCCAGCTTTCCTGTGTCTACTGGACCGGCCGTGGACGTGTCCTTACCCCGCCCCCAGACGGCCTTCTCTGGATCCATGGGTGTGAACGAGGCCACGCTCCCCCCGGTGCCATGCCTACCCCGGGGCAGGACATCACCGAGCCACTCTGTGCCGATGACGAGACTTCTGGGAGGGAGACAGCACTTCCTGTCGTGGGCAAAACATACCGTCATTGATGCGTTTCACTACGCATCTGGCCCCTCTTCCTATCTAGGCCTCAATCGACAAACTGTCCCTGACGTCCTCCGCATTCACTCCGCAAACGTCTGTTCTAGACGGGGGTGTCTGTCTGCTATGGTATCGACGAATGGGCTAAATAGCAGTACGCAGGGGGAGGACCTCTCAGGGCGGCGATCGGCGTAGTGTGGAACCAGTTGTACTCTGTCATCGGGAGACCTGTTGATGGTAGTCTGACCGCATCCCTACAGAATTGTATTCACCTCTACCATGGCGGGTCCTGCGTCTGTGTTGCACTGCGCTTTTCTTCAACCCCAGGCTGAACCTGCTCGCAGCTCTGGTTCATCTGCCCGCCGTCCTTCCTTGGACCCGGGAGGACGTGTCCCCACTGGGTCAAACTACACAAGCTGAGCTGCTCCACCGACTCTCTATGGCACCATCCACTGGACAGTTTCTGCTCTCTGACCGTCTCTGGCCTTTGGCTCTGGGAGGTCACGTTCTGCGGCTACGTTTTCACCCCGGATGCTCGGGCCTCCTGTGGGGCCTCTGGCTTGCTGCAGGAGCCTTGGTCTGCCGTCACTGGGGTATGGCTGAAAAAGGTAATGGTGCTCGGGAATATCGGATGTGACCTTAGTATCTAGCCTATCGCTGGGGCCTGGGTGGCGGTTTTGACCGGGCACTTCTGTTTGTATGGGTGGTGTGTGTGCGCGGGGGAAGATCAGTTTGTGACCCTTTGCCAGGCTGGGGGAATATCGGACGTGACCCTTAAACACCCTGCACCGTAGGTGGCTGTTGTGTCTGGAGGACTTGGCGTGCGTGCGGTGCTGACCTTTGGGAGCCTCTGACCTTTGACCTCTGGGTAGTAGACCTGCTCTCTTTGGATTCTGCCAGCGCTCTCAAAGCTCTGGACAAGGCTGGCCTCCCATCGACGCTTCCTCCCCTACGTGGCCTGGATTCTCTCCTCGACGTTCCTTCACCTGGGGCCATCTGTGAGTCCATCCATCACACCTCCACGCTCATGCTGTGGAGCTCGTCTCTCCTGTCCACCCACATCCCATACTGATTATCACACACGTTTTCTTTTTTCCTAGGTTTCTCACGTGGACGGTGTTGTGTTTGTTTTCCTTTCACTTGTGTGCTTGTCTTGGGTCTTCCTCTCTCACTTGGCTCCTTCCTTGATCTCTTTATCTGTCCACTCCTCCTACTCTGCTCTCCCTGCTCTTACCTAAACTTAAGTCTAGACTCTGGGTCTTCTCTTCTACTGTCCCTCTGTCTTTACCCTGACCTCAACCCCTCCTTTTTCTTATCTAACCCTAAGTCCCCCCTCTGCTCTAACCTCAACCCCTTCTGACCTTGCCTGTGATTTCGGTGTCTACGGCTTTCTCTGGCCTCTTTACTGTGTTTGATCCATACCTTTCTTTTCTTTCACAGATCCACTGCTGCGCTGCATCCACCTTGATCTGTATACTTTTTCCTTCACAGGTCCATTACGGCACTACATCCACCCTAATTTGTTCACTTTTTCTTTTACAGATGCCTTCTGGGTTTCTCTCACCTTGCATACACACATATACACACACACACACACACACACACACTGTCCATACATTTTGCTACTCTGTGCATTCTCTCTCTCTCTCCTCTATCCTCTTTTCCCTAGCTGATTAATTGAGATGACCGATTCTGGTGGGCGCCCACGGACACAGGGGGTACGAACACCCCCCTTTTTGTGGTCGTCACCCCTGAGTTCTTGATAGTCCATAGTCCTAGGAACGGCCCTTGTCCTGCGTTGGGGGTTTAATTTCATAACTTTGTCACCTGATGAGCTCTTAGGAGAGCGAAACTGCAGTCGTGGCCGGTTAGGACCTCACATATCCCTGTTTAATGTTCTGGCATGGGCCTGCAGGAGGCACCGCCCGGGGAGTGGAGTTCTGCGTTCTTGACTACAACCTTGCTTTGGCTCCGAGGAGCCCCCTCTCTTGCTCTGCCTACTACACACTCTCACACTCTCCTCTCGCTCGCACACACACATCTCCACATCCACACGCATTGTCTCTTTTTCCCTTCTCACAGGCCCTGTCCTTCCTGTACTCATGTACACCTGCGGTGCTCTTCTTCTGAGCACCCCCATTTTGCTTTCACGGCACTCGTGTGTCCTGTCCACTAACCCGCTCTCTCCCCAGGTGCACATGAGGTGCAGATGTCTTCTACTCTTCAAACACGCCCTGGTTTTGGTATAGGTTATTCTCTCTTTTTCAGGCAGGCCTTTTTTAGACTTTCAGATTGACTTGGCTTCTGGGCACAGGTATAGCACGCACTCACACACTCATGTGCATCCATTCACTCACGACAGTGCCACTACTCTTCAAGAGGACCCTGTTTGGACTTCGCAGAATCACCGTTGCCGCTGGGACACCTTTGGCTCCGCGCAATCGGCGCTTCGCGCCGATGCGCTCCGCGCTTAGGATTGGGTGTGAGGAGCCCCCAGTGTCTTCACTCGGATGTAGCATGTGCTACGGTTACCGGTCACCTCTGCTACCCACGCGTGAATCTTGACACCAGAGGTCTCCTACCTCTCCTCCTCGGGGGTTACCTTACTTGTGGGGACGGAAGACTTCAGAGCATGCTCCTGCTTAGACCTGGTGGTTTGCACACGTCCGTAAGTGGATACGGGGGTGGGTTATCCATGTACCCGTCGGTTGCTCACGTCCTCTTAGTGCTTAGGCATTTATTTACCTCGGGTAGCAAGCGTGACAAGGTCTACAGGCCTGGGACTCCTTTGGGGTCCTGGAGGGGGTCCATTCCCCTACCCCCTCTGATGGATGATCTACATGGGTCTAGGATACTTGTGCATTTACCCCTAGCCTATGCGGGTCGAAGTACTGAACTGCTTGGCGTGGGGGTCTTCAGAAACTGCTCCCTAACCCTGCCTGCGTATGTAGAGCCATGCCTTGAGGCCTCATTGGGGGGCCACCGGATTGCCCCTCAGGGGAATGTCGGATTCCTTGTTGCGTGAGCCCCACCTCTCTCCACGGGCGCTCAGTCCCCACGTGCAACACAGCGCAGTCTGGAAGATGGACGCTTCCCCCTCGAGTGCGCTGCGGTTCTCCCTGGGCTGGACACGGACTGTGAGTGTTGTTACTGTCTCGCATTAGCATGCAGGCAAAGAAGATTGTCGTCCTACTACCTTGGAGGGGGACTGGCCCACAATGGGGTCGACTCAGCGAGGGAAACGGTGTTGAAATGGCGTAACTGCACGTGACAACTCACGGCCTTTCATTTCATCCTGCCATATCCTCGCGGTTATATTGGAGACCCAGCGGGCGGGCCAACGAAACGTCTCTACGGGGTACACGGCTATAGTCCCAAGGGGACGGGCCTCGCACGCCCTAACGCACAACACGTATTTTAGCTGTGGCCCAGTTTAGAGCTGTGGGGGGCTCCTCTCCTCACGCCGCTCTCTGGCTGAAGAACAGAGAGGTTCTCTGCACCACTGACTGTCGGGAGGCCACCCTGCTATAGCCTTACCCCCACCTATAACACGCCCCCGCAGAAGAAGGCCCTCCTAAACAGGGGGCCAACCTGCTGGGCACTCCATTTGACCTTTGACCTCTGGCCTCTCCGCTCCTCTCGGCCTCTCCCGTCTTCTAGTGACGGCACGGGGCTCACGCTCGCAGTCGGAACCGGCCTCGTCACATCATGGAGTGTCGGGCCCAGCTTTCCTGTGTCTACTGGACCGGCCGTGGACGTGTCCTTACCCCGCCCCCAGACGGCCTTCTCTGGATCCATGGGTGTGAACGAGGCCACGCTCCCCCCGGTGCCATGCCTACCCCGGGGCAGGACATCACCGAGCCACTCTGTGCCGATGACGAGACTTCTGGGAGGGAGACAGCACTTCCTGTCGTGGGCAAAACATACCGTCATTGATGCGTTTCACTACGCATCTGGCCCCTCTTCCTATCTAGGCCTCAATCGACAAACTGTCCCTGACGTCCTCCGCATTCACTCCGCAAACGTCTGTTCTAGACGGGGGTGTCTGTCTGCTATGGTATCGACGAATGGGCTAAATAGCAGTACGCAGGGGGAGGACCTCTCAGGGCGGCGATCGGCGTAGTGTGGAACCAGTTGTACTCTGTCATCGGGAGACCTGTTGATGGTAGTCTGACCGCATCCCTACAGAATTGTATTCACCTCTACCATGGCGGGTCCTGCGTCTGTGTTGCACTGCGCTTTTCTTCAACCCCAGGCTGAACCTGCTCGCAGCTCTGGTTCATCTGCCCGCCGTCCTTCCTTGGACCCGGGAGGACGTGTCCCCACTGGGTCAAACTACACAAGCTGAGCTGCTCCACCGACTCTCTATGGCACCATCCACTGGACAGTTTCTGCTCTCTGACCGTCTCTGGCCTTTGGCTCTGGGAGGTCACGTTCTGCGGCTACGTTTTCACCCCGGATGCTCGGGCCTCCTGTGGGGCCTCTGGCTTGCTGCAGGAGCCTTGGTCTGCCGTCACTGGGGTATGGCTGAAAAAGGTAATGGTGCTCGGGAATATCGGATGTGACCTTAGTATCTAGCCTATCGCTGGGGCCTGGGTGGCGGTTTTGACCGGGCACTTCTGTTTGTATGGGTGGTGTGTGTGCGCGGGGGAAGATCAGTTTGTGACCCTTTGCCAGGCTGGGGGAATATCGGACGTGACCCTTAAACACCCTGCACCGTAGGTGGCTGTTGTGTCTGGAGGACTTGGCGTGCGTGCGGTGCTGACCTTTGGGAGCCTCTGACCTTTGACCTCTGGGTAGTAGACCTGCTCTCTTTGGATTCTGCCAGCGCTCTCAAAGCTCTGGACAAGGCTGGCCTCCCATCGACGCTTCCTCCCCTACGTGGCCTGGATTCTCTCCTCGACGTTCCTTCACCTGGGGCCATCTGTGAGTCCATCCATCACACCTCCACGCTCATGCTGTGGAGCTCGTCTCTCCTGTCCACCCACATCCCATACTGATTATCACACACGTTTTCTTTTTTCCTAGGTTTCTCACGTGGACGGTGTTGTGTTTGTTTTCCTTTCACTTGTGTGCTTGTCTTGGGTCTTCCTCTCTCACTTGGCTCCTTCCTTGATCTCTTTATCTGTCCACTCCTCCTACTCTGCTCTCCCTGCTCTTACCTAAACTTAAGTCTAGACTCTGGGTCTTCTCTTCTACTGTCCCTCTGTCTTTACCCTGACCTCAACCCCTCCTTTTTCTTATCTAACCCTAAGTCCCCCCTCTGCTCTAACCTCAACCCCTTCTGACCTTGCCTGTGATTTCGGTGTCTACGGCTTTCTCTGGCCTCTTTACTGTGTTTGATCCATACCTTTCTTTTCTTTCACAGATCCACTGCTGCGCTGCATCCACCTTGATCTGTATACTTTTTCCTTCACAGGTCCATTACGGCACTACATCCACCCTAATTTGTTCACTTTTTCTTTTACAGATGCCTTCTGGGTTTCTCTCACCTTGCATACACACATATACACACACACACACACACACACACACTGTCCATACATTTTGCTACTCTGTGCATTCTCTCTCTCTCTCCTCTATCCTCTTTTCCCTAGCTGATTAATTGAGATGACCGATTCTGGTGGGCGCCCACGGACACAGGGGGTACGAACACCCCCCTTTTTGTGGTCGTCACCCCTGAGTTCTTGATAGTCCATAGTCCTAGGAACGGCCCTTGTCCTGCGTTGGGGGTTTAATTTCATAACTTTGTCACCTGATGAGCTCTTAGGAGAGCGAAACTGCAGTCGTGGCCGGTTAGGACCTCACATATCCCTGTTTAATGTTCTGGCATGGGCCTGCAGGAGGCACCGCCCGGGGAGTGGAGTTCTGCGTTCTTGACTACAACCTTGCTTTGGCTCCGAGGAGCCCCCTCTCTTGCTCTGCCTACTACACACTCTCACACTCTCCTCTCGCTCGCACACACACATCTCCACATCCACACGCATTGTCTCTTTTTCCCTTCTCACAGGCCCTGTCCTTCCTGTACTCATGTACACCTGCGGTGCTCTTCTTCTGAGCACCCCCATTTTGCTTTCACGGCACTCGTGTGTCCTGTCCACTAACCCGCTCTCTCCCCAGGTGCACATGAGGTGCAGATGTCTTCTACTCTTCAAACACGCCCTGGTTTTGGTATAGGTTATTCTCTCTTTTTCAGGCAGGCCTTTTTTAGACTTTCAGATTGACTTGGCTTCTGGGCACAGGTATAGCACGCACTCACACACTCATGTGCATCCATTCACTCACGACAGTGCCACTACTCTTCAAGAGGACCCTGTTTGGACTTCGCAGAATCACCGTTGCCGCTGGGACACCTTTGGCTCCGCGCAATCGGCGCTTCGCGCCGATGCGCTCCGCGCTTAGGATTGGGTGTGAGGAGCCCCCAGTGTCTTCACTCGGATGTAGCATGTGCTACGGTTACCGGTCACCTCTGCTACCCACGCGTGAATCTTGACACCAGAGGTCTCCTACCTCTCCTCCTCGGGGGTTACCTTACTTGTGGGGACGGAAGACTTCAGAGCATGCTCCTGCTTAGACCTGGTGGTTTGCACACGTCCGTAAGTGGATACGGGGGTGGGTTATCCATGTACCCGTCGGTTGCTCACGTCCTCTTAGTGCTTAGGCATTTATTTACCTCGGGTAGCAAGCGTGACAAGGTCTACAGGCCTGGGACTCCTTTGGGGTCCTGGAGGGGGTCCATTCCCCTACCCCCTCTGATGGATGATCTACATGGGTCTAGGATACTTGTGCATTTACCCCTAGCCTATGCGGGTCGAAGTACTGAACTGCTTGGCGTGGGGGTCTTCAGAAACTGCTCCCTAACCCTGCCTGCGTATGTAGAGCCATGCCTTGAGGCCTCATTGGGGGGCCACCGGATTGCCCCTCAGGGGAATGTCGGATTCCTTGTTGCGTGAGCCCCACCTCTCTCCACGGGCGCTCAGTCCCCACGTGCAACACAGCGCAGTCTGGAAGATGGACGCTTCCCCCTCGAGTGCGCTGCGGTTCTCCCTGGGCTGGACACGGACTGTGAGTGTTGTTACTGTCTCGCATTAGCATGCAGGCAAAGAAGATTGTCGTCCTACTACCTTGGAGGGGGACTGGCCCACAATGGGGTCGACTCAGCGAGGGAAACGGTGTTGAAATGGCGTAACTGCACGTGACAACTCACGGCCTTTCATTTCATCCTGCCATATCCTCGCGGTTATATTGGAGACCCAGCGGGCGGGCCAACGAAACGTCTCTACGGGGTACACGGCTATAGTCCCAAGGGGACGGGCCTCGCACGCCCTAACGCACAACACGTATTTTAGCTGTGGCCCAGTTTAGAGCTGTGGGGGGCTCCTCTCCTCACGCCGCTCTCTGGCTGAAGAACAGAGAGGTTCTCTGCACCACTGACTGTCGGGAGGCCACCCTGCTATAGCCTTACCCCCACCTATAACACGCCCCCGCAGAAGAAGGCCCTCCTAAACAGGGGGCCAACCTGCTGGGCACTCCATTTGACCTTTGACCTCTGGCCTCTCCGCTCCTCTCGGCCTCTCCCGTCTTCTAGTGACGGCACGGGGCTCACGCTCGCAGTCGGAACCGGCCTCGTCACATCATGGAGTGTCGGGCCCAGCTTTCCTGTGTCTACTGGACCGGCCGTGGACGTGTCCTTACCCCGCCCCCAGACGGCCTTCTCTGGATCCATGGGTGTGAACGAGGCCACGCTCCCCCCGGTGCCATGCCTACCCCGGGGCAGGACATCACCGAGCCACTCTGTGCCGATGACGAGACTTCTGGGAGGGAGACAGCACTTCCTGTCGTGGGCAAAACATACCGTCATTGATGCGTTTCACTACGCATCTGGCCCCTCTTCCTATCTAGGCCTCAATCGACAAACTGTCCCTGACGTCCTCCGCATTCACTCCGCAAACGTCTGTTCTAGACGGGGGTGTCTGTCTGCTATGGTATCGACGAATGGGCTAAATAGCAGTACGCAGGGGGAGGACCTCTCAGGGCGGCGATCGGCGTAGTGTGGAACCAGTTGTACTCTGTCATCGGGAGACCTGTTGATGGTAGTCTGACCGCATCCCTACAGAATTGTATTCACCTCTACCATGGCGGGTCCTGCGTCTGTGTTGCACTGCGCTTTTCTTCAACCCCAGGCTGAACCTGCTCGCAGCTCTGGTTCATCTGCCCGCCGTCCTTCCTTGGACCCGGGAGGACGTGTCCCCACTGGGTCAAACTACACAAGCTGAGCTGCTCCACCGACTCTCTATGGCACCATCCACTGGACAGTTTCTGCTCTCTGACCGTCTCTGGCCTTTGGCTCTGGGAGGTCACGTTCTGCGGCTACGTTTTCACCCCGGATGCTCGGGCCTCCTGTGGGGCCTCTGGCTTGCTGCAGGAGCCTTGGTCTGCCGTCACTGGGGTATGGCTGAAAAAGGTAATGGTGCTCGGGAATATCGGATGTGACCTTAGTATCTAGCCTATCGCTGGGGCCTGGGTGGCGGTTTTGACCGGGCACTTCTGTTTGTATGGGTGGTGTGTGTGCGCGGGGGAAGATCAGTTTGTGACCCTTTGCCAGGCTGGGGGAATATCGGACGTGACCCTTAAACACCCTGCACCGTAGGTGGCTGTTGTGTCTGGAGGACTTGGCGTGCGTGCGGTGCTGACCTTTGGGAGCCTCTGACCTTTGACCTCTGGGTAGTAGACCTGCTCTCTTTGGATTCTGCCAGCGCTCTCAAAGCTCTGGACAAGGCTGGCCTCCCATCGACGCTTCCTCCCCTACGTGGCCTGGATTCTCTCCTCGACGTTCCTTCACCTGGGGCCATCTGTGAGTCCATCCATCACACCTCCACGCTCATGCTGTGGAGCTCGTCTCTCCTGTCCACCCACATCCCATACTGATTATCACACACGTTTTCTTTTTTCCTAGGTTTCTCACGTGGACGGTGTTGTGTTTGTTTTCCTTTCACTTGTGTGCTTGTCTTGGGTCTTCCTCTCTCACTTGGCTCCTTCCTTGATCTCTTTATCTGTCCACTCCTCCTACTCTGCTCTCCCTGCTCTTACCTAAACTTAAGTCTAGACTCTGGGTCTTCTCTTCTACTGTCCCTCTGTCTTTACCCTGACCTCAACCCCTCCTTTTTCTTATCTAACCCTAAGTCCCCCCTCTGCTCTAACCTCAACCCCTTCTGACCTTGCCTGTGATTTCGGTGTCTACGGCTTTCTCTGGCCTCTTTACTGTGTTTGATCCATACCTTTCTTTTCTTTCACAGATCCACTGCTGCGCTGCATCCACCTTGATCTGTATACTTTTTCCTTCACAGGTCCATTACGGCACTACATCCACCCTAATTTGTTCACTTTTTCTTTTACAGATGCCTTCTGGGTTTCTCTCACCTTGCATACACACATATACACACACACACACACACACACACTGTCCATACATTTTGCTACTCTGTGCATTCTCTCTCTCTCTCCTCTATCCTCTTTTCCCTAGCTGATTAATTGAGATGACCGATTCTGGTGGGCGCCCACGGACACAGGGGGTACGAACACCCCCCTTTTTGTGGTCGTCACCCCTGAGTTCTTGATAGTCCATAGTCCTAGGAACGGCCCTTGTCCTGCGTTGGGGGTTTAATTTCATAACTTTGTCACCTGATGAGCTCTTAGGAGAGCGAAACTGCAGTCGTGGCCGGTTAGGACCTCACATATCCCTGTTTAATGTTCTGGCATGGGCCTGCAGGAGGCACCGCCCGGGGAGTGGAGTTCTGCGTTCTTGACTACAACCTTGCTTTGGCTCCGAGGAGCCCCCTCTCTTGCTCTGCCTACTACACACTCTCACACTCTCCTCTCGCTCGCACACACACATCTCCACATCCACACGCATTGTCTCTTTTTCCCTTCTCACAGGCCCTGTCCTTCCTGTACTCATGTACACCTGCGGTGCTCTTCTTCTGAGCACCCCCATTTTGCTTTCACGGCACTCGTGTGTCCTGTCCACTAACCCGCTCTCTCCCCAGGTGCACATGAGGTGCAGATGTCTTCTACTCTTCAAACACGCCCTGGTTTTGGTATAGGTTATTCTCTCTTTTTCAGGCAGGCCTTTTTTAGACTTTCAGATTGACTTGGCTTCTGGGCACAGGTATAGCACGCACTCACACACTCATGTGCATCCATTCACTCACGACAGTGCCACTACTCTTCAAGAGGACCCTGTTTGGACTTCGCAGAATCACCGTTGCCGCTGGGACACCTTTGGCTCCGCGCAATCGGCGCTTCGCGCCGATGCGCTCCGCGCTTAGGATTGGGTGTGAGGAGCCCCCAGTGTCTTCACTCGGATGTAGCATGTGCTACGGTTACCGGTCACCTCTGCTACCCACGCGTGAATCTTGACACCAGAGGTCTCCTACCTCTCCTCCTCGGGGGTTACCTTACTTGTGGGGACGGAAGACTTCAGAGCATGCTCCTGCTTAGACCTGGTGGTTTGCACACGTCCGTAAGTGGATACGGGGGTGGGTTATCCATGTACCCGTCGGTTGCTCACGTCCTCTTAGTGCTTAGGCATTTATTTACCTCGGGTAGCAAGCGTGACAAGGTCTACAGGCCTGGGACTCCTTTGGGGTCCTGGAGGGGGTCCATTCCCCTACCCCCTCTGATGGATGATCTACATGGGTCTAGGATACTTGTGCATTTACCCCTAGCCTATGCGGGTCGAAGTACTGAACTGCTTGGCGTGGGGGTCTTCAGAAACTGCTCCCTAACCCTGCCTGCGTATGTAGAGCCATGCCTTGAGGCCTCATTGGGGGGCCACCGGATTGCCCCTCAGGGGAATGTCGGATTCCTTGTTGCGTGAGCCCCACCTCTCTCCACGGGCGCTCAGTCCCCACGTGCAACACAGCGCAGTCTGGAAGATGGACGCTTCCCCCTCGAGTGCGCTGCGGTTCTCCCTGGGCTGGACACGGACTGTGAGTGTTGTTACTGTCTCGCATTAGCATGCAGGCAAAGAAGATTGTCGTCCTACTACCTTGGAGGGGGACTGGCCCACAATGGGGTCGACTCAGCGAGGGAAACGGTGTTGAAATGGCGTAACTGCACGTGACAACTCACGGCCTTTCATTTCATCCTGCCATATCCTCGCGGTTATATTGGAGACCCAGCGGGCGGGCCAACGAAACGTCTCTACGGGGTACACGGCTATAGTCCCAAGGGGACGGGCCTCGCACGCCCTAACGCACAACACGTATTTTAGCTGTGGCCCAGTTTAGAGCTGTGGGGGGCTCCTCTCCTCACGCCGCTCTCTGGCTGAAGAACAGAGAGGTTCTCTGCACCACTGACTGTCGGGAGGCCACCCTGCTATAGCCTTACCCCCACCTATAACACGCCCCCGCAGAAGAAGGCCCTCCTAAACAGGGGGCCAACCTGCTGGGCACTCCATTTGACCTTTGACCTCTGGCCTCTCCGCTCCTCTCGGCCTCTCCCGTCTTCTAGTGACGGCACGGGGCTCACGCTCGCAGTCGGAACCGGCCTCGTCACATCATGGAGTGTCGGGCCCAGCTTTCCTGTGTCTACTGGACCGGCCGTGGACGTGTCCTTACCCCGCCCCCAGACGGCCTTCTCTGGATCCATGGGTGTGAACGAGGCCACGCTCCCCCCGGTGCCATGCCTACCCCGGGGCAGGACATCACCGAGCCACTCTGTGCCGATGACGAGACTTCTGGGAGGGAGACAGCACTTCCTGTCGTGGGCAAAACATACCGTCATTGATGCGTTTCACTACGCATCTGGCCCCTCTTCCTATCTAGGCCTCAATCGACAAACTGTCCCTGACGTCCTCCGCATTCACTCCGCAAACGTCTGTTCTAGACGGGGGTGTCTGTCTGCTATGGTATCGACGAATGGGCTAAATAGCAGTACGCAGGGGGAGGACCTCTCAGGGCGGCGATCGGCGTAGTGTGGAACCAGTTGTACTCTGTCATCGGGAGACCTGTTGATGGTAGTCTGACCGCATCCCTACAGAATTGTATTCACCTCTACCATGGCGGGTCCTGCGTCTGTGTTGCACTGCGCTTTTCTTCAACCCCAGGCTGAACCTGCTCGCAGCTCTGGTTCATCTGCCCGCCGTCCTTCCTTGGACCCGGGAGGACGTGTCCCCACTGGGTCAAACTACACAAGCTGAGCTGCTCCACCGACTCTCTATGGCACCATCCACTGGACAGTTTCTGCTCTCTGACCGTCTCTGGCCTTTGGCTCTGGGAGGTCACGTTCTGCGGCTACGTTTTCACCCCGGATGCTCGGGCCTCCTGTGGGGCCTCTGGCTTGCTGCAGGAGCCTTGGTCTGCCGTCACTGGGGTATGGCTGAAAAAGGTAATGGTGCTCGGGAATATCGGATGTGACCTTAGTATCTAGCCTATCGCTGGGGCCTGGGTGGCGGTTTTGACCGGGCACTTCTGTTTGTATGGGTGGTGTGTGTGCGCGGGGGAAGATCAGTTTGTGACCCTTTGCCAGGCTGGGGGAATATCGGACGTGACCCTTAAACACCCTGCACCGTAGGTGGCTGTTGTGTCTGGAGGACTTGGCGTGCGTGCGGTGCTGACCTTTGGGAGCCTCTGACCTTTGACCTCTGGGTAGTAGACCTGCTCTCTTTGGATTCTGCCAGCGCTCTCAAAGCTCTGGACAAGGCTGGCCTCCCATCGACGCTTCCTCCCCTACGTGGCCTGGATTCTCTCCTCGACGTTCCTTCACCTGGGGCCATCTGTGAGTCCATCCATCACACCTCCACGCTCATGCTGTGGAGCTCGTCTCTCCTGTCCACCCACATCCCATACTGATTATCACACACGTTTTCTTTTTTCCTAGGTTTCTCACGTGGACGGTGTTGTGTTTGTTTTCCTTTCACTTGTGTGCTTGTCTTGGGTCTTCCTCTCTCACTTGGCTCCTTCCTTGATCTCTTTATCTGTCCACTCCTCCTACTCTGCTCTCCCTGCTCTTACCTAAACTTAAGTCTAGACTCTGGGTCTTCTCTTCTACTGTCCCTCTGTCTTTACCCTGACCTCAACCCCTCCTTTTTCTTATCTAACCCTAAGTCCCCCCTCTGCTCTAACCTCAACCCCTTCTGACCTTGCCTGTGATTTCGGTGTCTACGGCTTTCTCTGGCCTCTTTACTGTGTTTGATCCATACCTTTCTTTTCTTTCACAGATCCACTGCTGCGCTGCATCCACCTTGATCTGTATACTTTTTCCTTCACAGGTCCATTACGGCACTACATCCACCCTAATTTGTTCACTTTTTCTTTTACAGATGCCTTCTGGGTTTCTCTCACCTTGCATACACACATATACACACACACACACACACACACACTGTCCATACATTTTGCTACTCTGTGCATTCTCTCTCTCTCTCCTCTATCCTCTTTTCCCTAGCTGATTAATTGAGATGACCGATTCTGGTGGGCGCCCACGGACACAGGGGGTACGAACACCCCCCTTTTTGTGGTCGTCACCCCTGAGTTCTTGATAGTCCATAGTCCTAGGAACGGCCCTTGTCCTGCGTTGGGGGTTTAATTTCATAACTTTGTCACCTGATGAGCTCTTAGGAGAGCGAAACTGCAGTCGTGGCCGGTTAGGACCTCACATATCCCTGTTTAATGTTCTGGCATGGGCCTGCAGGAGGCACCGCCCGGGGAGTGGAGTTCTGCGTTCTTGACTACAACCTTGCTTTGGCTCCGAGGAGCCCCCTCTCTTGCTCTGCCTACTACACACTCTCACACTCTCCTCTCGCTCGCACACACACATCTCCACATCCACACGCATTGTCTCTTTTTCCCTTCTCACAGGCCCTGTCCTTCCTGTACTCATGTACACCTGCGGTGCTCTTCTTCTGAGCACCCCCATTTTGCTTTCACGGCACTCGTGTGTCCTGTCCACTAACCCGCTCTCTCCCCAGGTGCACATGAGGTGCAGATGTCTTCTACTCTTCAAACACGCCCTGGTTTTGGTATAGGTTATTCTCTCTTTTTCAGGCAGGCCTTTTTTAGACTTTCAGATTGACTTGGCTTCTGGGCACAGGTATAGCACGCACTCACACACTCATGTGCATCCATTCACTCACGACAGTGCCACTACTCTTCAAGAGGACCCTGTTTGGACTTCGCAGAATCACCGTTGCCGCTGGGACACCTTTGGCTCCGCGCAATCGGCGCTTCGCGCCGATGCGCTCCGCGCTTAGGATTGGGTGTGAGGAGCCCCCAGTGTCTTCACTCGGATGTAGCATGTGCTACGGTTACCGGTCACCTCTGCTACCCACGCGTGAATCTTGACACCAGAGGTCTCCTACCTCTCCTCCTCGGGGGTTACCTTACTTGTGGGGACGGAAGACTTCAGAGCATGCTCCTGCTTAGACCTGGTGGTTTGCACACGTCCGTAAGTGGATACGGGGGTGGGTTATCCATGTACCCGTCGGTTGCTCACGTCCTCTTAGTGCTTAGGCATTTATTTACCTCGGGTAGCAAGCGTGACAAGGTCTACAGGCCTGGGACTCCTTTGGGGTCCTGGAGGGGGTCCATTCCCCTACCCCCTCTGATGGATGATCTACATGGGTCTAGGATACTTGTGCATTTACCCCTAGCCTATGCGGGTCGAAGTACTGAACTGCTTGGCGTGGGGGTCTTCAGAAACTGCTCCCTAACCCTAACCCTAACCCTAACCCTAACCCCTAACCCTAACCCTAACCCTAACCCTAACCCTCTTTTTTAAGTGGAAAGGTTCTCCAAAAAATGCTTTCTTAAAAGCAACTAAAGTTTTATATGTGCAAAAAATTAAAGGGACTTATAGGAATAGACCACATGAAATAAGATTCTATTGATTTCTTCAGTGTCTGTGCACTTATTCATTTTAAGACACTGGAAAATAATTTTAAAATTTGGTACCAGCCTGGATTTGGAGATCCCTATCGGGTGGTTTCCGGTTTATTCAGTGGGAAATGGAGTGGGGCCATAGGCAGATCCCCCCCACCCCAACTGGAAGGGGGGAAGCCTTAGGGAGAAGGGGTGGTAATGAGAGAATTAATAATCTCAACATTCCACTCTCCAAAAAATATTTCAAACTCCTACAGGCATTACACCACTCTGAAATTCTGGATCAATCAATTCTAACAGGATCTTGTCCTGTTGGGATGAAAAAACAGGTCAACAAATTGGCATCTTTCATCAAACCATCTTCACCCTCCTTGAATACCACTGAAAAAGTTAAACTTAACACTCAAAGGTGGTTGGAGGGGAACTTAGAGATCTTACGGGTTCATTATGATGAAGTGATGGGGGCAATTCTGGGGGACTTACCTGTACTGGACGAGAAGGCCCTGCAGGTGGCGGTGGGTTGGAGCAAGCTACGGTATAAACGTAAATTCACAAATACATCTGTGGACACATTGCGGACAATGCTAATAGCCCCAGGAGAAATATCATCTTCTCCAACCCCACCAAGCCTTGACAGTGGTTGCTTCCCACCTCTACCTGTTGCTGAGGGAGCTAGGGGACAGACCCCCTACATCCAGGGGACACTAGCCCCTAGGAAACAGAGGTCCAACCTGAGCAGGTCACGACCTCCAACAGGTAGCCAGGGGCATCCTGTGTTGGATCCCCTTGGGCAGTCCTCCGTTGCTCAGTTGAGTCCTCAAGACATCCCCATCCGTGGGAACAAATACTTACCTGGGGGGGAAGGGGGGATGACTCCAGGGTCCTCGAGACGGTCTACTGTGGTGGAAGTACACAATGTTAGACAGTCGGTAATAGGATCCATAACATCTACTACCAAGACTACTCCACTTACCTATAGGGAGGCCCTATTAACACCTAGGGAGAATGGGACGGTTTTGGAGGGGTCACCTTTAAACCCCATCTCTTTTGATCTCCGAATGGAGGATTCCTCCTCAGATGAAGAGGCTGCACAGGGTCCTCCATGGGGGGACACAGAGATGGAGGTTGAAGGGTCAAATCTGCATCCCCCGACTGTCAATGGTGCGGTGGCCTTTACCACAGATAGCATCACTTCTTCCCCAGTATCACAGGATCAGAATAACTGTCCTGGGCTGGCAGTGGTACGGCGGGATGGGACGACAAGGACGGTTGGGGATTCTACCCCCATCTTGCCCCCAACATCCCAACCCGATTCATCTAAGGGGTTTTCTGGGGCTTCTATTCCTTTCCTGTCCCCTGCCCCTAACCCCAACCCCACCCTTATTCCCTTTCCGTCCCCTGCCCCTAACCCCAACCCCACCCCCACCCCCATCCCTTTCCCTCCCCCTTCCATCCTTAAACCCAGTGCCTCTATGGGAACTGATGGGAGGCCTATCCTGGTCCAGACCCCTGGTCCTAACCTCAACCCTCCCCCCTCCATTCCTAACCCCAACCTTTCCCCTCCCCTCCCCCCCCTCCCCCAATTCCCCAGATCCCACTTACCTGAATCCGTGCTGCCAGCCGCCGTCCACGTCCACCCGTCGGAGGGAACCCGTTAGACATCCTAACAGGCGGAGAAAAATAAATGATTGGAACTTGGAGGTCTTAAAACCCGTAATAGTTGTAGGAGACTCTAATCTCTCCAAAATACCTACCTTTGAAGATGCTAACATCCAAGTAGACAGTTTTCCGGGAGCCAACTGTGAACATCTGAGAGGGGTAATAGCAAAGCTAACACCCCACCTGGAAACAGAGAAGGTGTTACTCTCGGTAGGCCTAGTCAACTGTCTTTCTGAACAGGAACCAGACACTGCACTGAAACAGCTTCAGGGACTATTACGGGTCTGCAAGAGGGTGTTCCCACATGCCACAGTGTATGTGGCGCAGATCCACTTTTCTGATCGGCTGAGTAAGAACCAGCAGAGCCTGTTGAGGAAATTAAACACAATAATTTTTGAAAGATGCCACTTCTTACCTGTTTTGGAAGAGCGTCACTTTCGGGTGATGCAACACGATCCAGTCCACTGGACACCTGAAACTGCCGATAGGATCTTTAATTTATGGAGGGACCATTTAAACTTTTAGAGGGAGAGGAGTGTGACAACACAACTCCCGTATCTAACATCATGAACCTCTCGAGGTCTTACAGACTCAGTGAGGTTGAGATGAGGGTGCTGGAATTGGGACTTACCTTCATCCCTACTCCAAAGCAGCCCGACCGCAGGGAACTACGCAGGGACCTCCACACCTATCACAGGAGATTGAAATTATTAGATCATTTCAAATATGAGAGCCACTTCCCTCACGTACCTTTCACTGATCCATCCAGTTGGGTACCACGGGAGGTGGCAGCTCCTGTTGAAACCCTTGTCCAAAAAGATCTGGAATGCTTGAAACGCTACAGACCAAAACCGGAAATAAATCATAATTTGAATACAGTAGAACTGCAAGCCATTAACACTCTGGCAAACAATCCAGCTATTGTCATCAAACCGGCAGACAAGGGCTCACAAATAGTAATAATGGATAGGACTCAATATCTTTTGGAGGCAGATAGACAACTTACCAACAGGAATCATTATGCGCCGCTGCTCCACTCTATGCAACCTGAAACACAAAACATGATTAAAAACATTCTATGTAAAATGTATCAGGAAAAAATAATAACATTAAAGCAAATGACCTACCTGTTGGGACCGGACGTCCCAAGACCGAGGCTGTTCTATCTGCTGCCGAAGATGCATAAAGCCCTGGATAAGTGGACCGTCCCTGGTCAAATTCCTTGTGGTAGACCTATTGTTAGTGACTGTGGTTCGGAGTCATCAAACATCGCAGAATTTCTGGACTTTCACATAAACCCACTTTCACAAAGACATGCGTCCTTTGTTAAAGACACGTATGATTTTGTTGAGAAAGTTGGGAATATTTCAGTTTCTGCAGATGCCTTTCTATTTTCTATAGACATTAACTCTCTATATACCAACATAGACACGACTCTGGGCTTACAGTCAGTTCGAGCTGCTTTTAGTAAATTCCCTGTCTCTGGGCGGCCTGACGATTACATTTTAGAACTATTGGAAATAAGCCTCTCTCGTAATGATTTTGAGTTCAACAAAAAGCACTATTTGCAGATCCATGGCACGGCGATGGGCAAGAAATTTGCCCCAGCCTACGCCAACCTTTATATGTGTGGCTGGGAGGAATCAGCCTTTTTAAAGTGTGCTCACCTACCTTCGCTGTACTTTAGGTACCTGGATGACATCTTCGGCATCTGGGAAGGGGACATGGAGCAATTTTTAGTGTTTTTAGATATTTTGAACTCTCATCATCCCACAATTACAATTACACATAACATCCAAAAGGAAAAACTGGAGTTCTTAGACACACAGGTTTTCTTTATACCCGGTTTGGAAGCCAATAAAACTTTAGCTACAAAAGTCTTCTTTAAGGAGACCGATAGACATGCCTTGCTTCACAAACAGAGCTATCATCCTAAACATACCTACAGAGGACTAGTAAAATCACAGTTAATAAGATTCCATCGTATTTGTACTTACCTGAGTGATGTGGAGGAGGCGACATCCATCCTGTTTAAAGCCCTCAGGCCTCGGGGTTACTCTCGGCGGTTCCTGAGGGAAATAAAACAGGAAGTAAGAACAATATTCGAAGTGAATGGAAGGTATGTGGTGGAGAGGGAAGCTAAAGAAATGATACCTGTGGTGACAACATACTCACAACCTTTGGGACGTTTGGGTGGTCAATTGAGGCTTCATTTCCAACAGGCCCAGGCAGACTTGGGAGACTTGGGGCGTTTTAAACTAATTTCTGCATATAGGAGAAACAAGAATCTCAAGGATAGACTGGTGCATTCCAACCTAAATGGAGAACCGGCGGTATCTCCCGAGGAAAATAATCACTTTAACTGGAATACCTATATTGGGAATAGGTATTCAGGTAGAGGGGTACCGATTAGGAACCAAATAGCTTTTGGGACTCCTAATACGGTCTATGCCATTAGGTGTGCGAGGTGCCAAAAACTATACATAGGGGAAACTAAACACTCCATGCAAACTCGCCTTACACAACATAAATACCAAGTCAGGAGAGGGAATGAAGATACGGTCCTATATAGACATTTTATAGCACATGGGGTTTTAAATATGAGAATTGAAGGACTGGAAAGCCAGAAGGATTGGTCCAGAGCTGTAAGACAAAAAGAAGAAAGAACATGGATACATTTATTGAAAACCATCGACCCGTTGGGTCTGAATGAAAAATATTAAAATGTATTACATGTCCCTTTGTGATATACAGTAAAGTAGAGGTAGGAGGATACAGTTCGACTCCGCCTGGAGAGTATCGGTAGCTCATACGGACCTTTTGGGATTCCCATATTGTCAAGTTTTCTTATATATATATGTTAAAATATATATTTCTTGTTGTAATATGATACTATGAATTTTGATTTATTATATTTGTGTGGTTAGGCTTGGTTGCCCTGCAATATGGTTGAATCCCAACTCCAAATTACAGTTGCACTTATTAATTTTTACTGTAACAAATACTCAAAAATACTTACCGTGTGGAGCGAATTGATGACAAGCGGCCAATCACAGTTCTCGGTGAAAGGATGGATTCCTAGGGAGAAGAAAAACAGTTAAAACATTGTTTACAAAAATTATACATAATAATACCTAGAAGAACCAATAGTACTCACCTTAGAATAGATTGTGTAAAACCTACCTCAAGACTTACCTGAAAAACACCTTCAATTCTTCTTATATATTGATAGATTACAAATTTCCTGCTTTACTTTTTCTAAGGGAATAATAAAGCATAGCAATCAAGCACATTGTACTTGCGCCAGCGCAAACTCCCACCCAGTAATGGGTTGAGACCTTTCTGAAACCTAACCCTAACCCTAACCCTAACCCTAACCCACAGGGTGTTTCCTCGTTATTACTACCACACCTAACCTTGCCGGGGCCTTGGCCCGACTTGCTCCTATCGTCCCCTTTCCACTCTTAATTCTTATATTAATTCTTATATTGCCTCAAGAAGATGAAGACAATTTTTGTGAGAAGGCCTGTGGCTTTGCTCTTCTAAGTTTAGATTTTTCACATCACTCTGAACGGGACGGCACAAGACTTCCTCAATCAATCAAGCTTTCTGCAGGATTTGTTCACTCAAGAGGTTATTTTGGGAGGGGGAATGTGTTTTGCTCACTGTTTTCTACTCTTCCTAGTCTGTCTCTGCCTTCCGCCCCTTGGGATTGATTCCTTTGGGGAGGGCGGGAGATTTCGACTCGAGCCCTGTGGGCAGCAGTGTCATTCGCCCTGTGGGTGTCTGCACTGTACGAGTCACTGCTCTATTTTCCTTCTCCTTCTCTTGCCTAAACCCAACCCCCCCTCTCTCCAAACCCCCCCTCTCTCCCTACCCTAACCCCACCTGCACCCTATCCTAACCCCAACCCTAGACCCCTGGTGGGTCTCTCTTTCTCTCCTAAACCTAACCCTGCTTTCTATCCTAACCCTCTTTTATTCCTAGGACAGGTAAGTATTATTATTATTATTATTGACATTCATATTGTCTTATTGTGAAGCAGCTCAGGTAGGTATTATTATTGACATGAATATTTGATTGTTTGCTAGGTTTTTATTAGTAAAATTGCTTTTTAATGTTAAAGTCGCTAATTTATTGGAAAGTCGCTTTGAGTTGAGGCGTCTGGGCATTCTGTTAGTTTTTCCCATTTCTTCTCAGAACAGCATTGGGTGGGACGGTTTCTCTGTGGACTGGACTTTTTTACAAAATTCAGGTGTTGACGTACCAATTGGACTGGAATCACACACTGGGGATTTGATCAACCCTGGTGGGCCTGCCTATGGTGAGGGTGTCTAGTGTTTCGAAGGCTGAAACACCCAATGATCCTGGGTATACTAATGATGATGTGATTCCACAATTTAGACTCACATTTGGCTTTAATTCTCACTTCTTCTTGACTGACAGACGCTGTGACAGCTATATTTATTTTAGCAATAGGCAGTGTTAGAGTGGTATATCATCCAGAGGGATGTTTATGCCGATGGGCTCCTATTTGCTAAAAAGGTCAGGTTTGACAACAAGGAAACAACAATTGAAGAAGACTTGGACACAGGATGTTGGATGAAGACTGATGGGCTCCCATTTATTAAAAAGGTCAGGTTTGACAACAAGGAAACAACAGCAGTTGAAGAAGACTTGGACACAGGAGGTTGGATGAAGACTGATGGGCTCCCATTTATTAAAAAGGTCAGGTTTGACAACAAGGAAACAACAGCAGTTGAAGAGGACCTGGAGACGGGATGTTGGATGAAGACCAACGGGATCCGGATTTGGGCCGACTCTGTACTCATTGAATCATGACCTTCGGTCCATTGAGGCCTGGGCCGGTGTCTCTTGAGTTTGTTTTGTCTCATGGGCTAAAACCATAATCTCTGAACCACCTGGACTCACTGCTGGGCTCTCAGCGCTCTACAGTGATCCCGATCTTGGGCCTTGTCATGGGACGTGGTCTCGGGTGACTGCCTGGAGTGGCGGTGGGCATCGGGTATATCGGATGTGATCCTGGTGTCAGGCTAGCCGGCGGTCATCTGTCAGGGCATTGATTGGGCATCACGGTCGGCATTGTTGGTGCTGGGGAAGATCGGATGTGACCTCAACCACTTTGCAGGCTTTGGTGGTCTGGGTTGTATTATTGTTCAGAGTAGGGATGTGCTTGTGTTACATGATTTCTCTGTGAGACTGCTGGCCCTGGGCTTCTGGATGACGTTGGTCTTAACCTTTACGGGGATTCTGAGTCTGAGAACGGTTTTAATTACATTTTTTAATTACATTTTGGAAAGTCTTCGGACAACTGTATCCCTGTGGGATGTTAATACTACTTCTATTGGCCAATGTGACTGGCAGTAGAGAAGGAGGAGCCTATAAAACAGACTCTTGCTCATTTATTCATTCCAGGGGGACGGAGTGAGTTGGGCTTCAGGTGCGCGTGCCTAAATGGGGTCTCACCAGTACTGTGGTCCCGTCGGGGTCCCACAGGGTGTTTCCTCGTTATTACTACCACACCTAACCCTAACCCTAACCCTAATCCTAACCCCAACAAGGAAACAACAATTGAAGAAGACTTGGACACAGGATGTTGGATGAAGACTGATGGGCTCCCATTTATTAAAAAGGTCAGGTTTGACAACAAGGAAACAACAGCAGTTGAAGAAGACTTGGACACAGGAGGTTGGATGAAGACTGATGGGCTCCCATTTATTAAAAAGGTCAGGTTTGACAACAAGGAAACAACAGCAGTTGAAGAGGACCTGGAGACAGGATGTTGGATGAAGACCAACGGGATCCGGATTTGGGCCGACTCTGTACTCATTGAATCATGACCTTCGGTCCATTGAGGCCTGGGCCGGTGTCTTTTGAGTTTGTTTTGTCTCATGGGCTAAAACCATAATCTCTGAACCACCTGGACTCACTGCTGGGCTCTCAGCGCTCTACAGTGATCCCGATCTTGGGCCTTGTCATGGGACGTGGTCTCGGGTGACTGCCTGGAGTGGCGGTGGGCATCGGGTATATCGGATGTGATCCTGGTGTCAGGCTAGCCGGCGGTCATCTGTCAGGGCATTGATTGGGCATCACGGTCGGCATTGTTGGTGCTGGGGAAGATCGGATGTGACCTCAACCACTTTGCAGGCTTTGGTGGTCTGGGTTGTATTATTGTTCAGAGTAGGGATGTGCTTGTGTTACATGATTTCTCTGTGAGACTGCTGGCCCTGGGCTTCTGGATGACGTTGGTCTTAACCTTTACGGGGATTCTGAGTCTGAGAACGGTTTTAATTACATTTTTTAATTACATTTTGGAAAGTCTTCGGACAACTGTATCCCTGTGGGATGTTAATACTACTTCTATTGGCCAATGTGACTGGCAGTAGAGAAGGAGGAGCCTATAAAACAGACTCTTGCTCATTTATTCATTCCAGGGGGACGGAGTGAGTTGGGCTTCAGGTGCGCGTGCCTAAATGGGGTCTCACCAGTACTGTGGTCCCGTCGGGGTCCCACAGGGTGTTTCCTCGTTATTACTACCACACCTAACCCTAACCCTAACCCTAACCCCAACAAGGAAACAACAATTGAAGAAGACTTGGACACAGGATGTTGGATGAAGACTGATGGGCTCCCATTTATTAAAAAGGTCAGGTTTGACAACAAGGAAACAACAGCAGTTGAAGAAGACTTGGACACAGGAGGTTGGATGAAGACTGATGGGCTCCCATTTATTAAAAAGGTCAGGTTTGACAACAAGGAAACAACAGCAGTTGAAGAGGACCTGGAGACGGGATGTTGGATGAAGACCAACGGGATCCGGATTTGGGCCGACTCTGTACTCATTGAATCATGACCTTCGGTCCATTGAGGCCTGGGCCGGTGTCTCTTGAGTTTGTTTTGTCTCATGGGCTAAAACCATAATCTCTGAACCACCTGGACTCACTGCTGGGCTCTCAGCGCTCTACAGTGATCCCGATCTTGGGCCTTGTCATGGGACGTGGTCTCGGGTGACTGCCTGGAGTGGCGGTGGGCATCGGGTATATCGGATGTGATCCTGGTGTCAGGCTAGCCGGCGGTCATCTGTCAGGGCATTGATTGGGCATCACGGTCGGCATTGTTGGTGCTGGGGAAGATCGGATGTGACCTCAACCACTTTGCAGGCTTTGGTGGTCTGGGTTGTATTATTGTTCAGAGTAGGGATGTGCTTGTGTTACATGATTTCTCTGTGAGACTGCTGGCCCTGGGCTTCTGGATGACGTTGGTCTTAACCTTTACGGGGATTCTGAGTCTGAGAACGGTTTTAATTACATTTTTTAATTACATTTTGGAAAGTCTTCGGACAACTGTATCCCTGTGGGATGTTAATACTACTTCTATTGGCCAATGTGACTGGCAGTAGAGAAGGAGGAGCCTATAAAACAGACTCTTGCTCATTTATTCATTCCAGGGGGACGGAGTGAGTTGGGTTTCAGGTGCGCGTGCCTAAATGGGGTCTCACCAGTACTGTGGTCCCGTCGGGGTCCCACAGGGTGTTTCCTCGTTATTACTACCACACCTAACCCTAACCCTAACCCTAACCCCAACCCCAACCCCAACCCCAACCCCAACCCCAACCCCTCTCCAAGGGGGGACTGCACACCTCCGGGGGGCGTGTCCCCCATCACCCATTCACCGGGGGGCCCTGTGCACCCACTATTAAGCCCACCCCCTGTGTTAAAACCCATTAAATGCAACTTTAAGAAATATGTGCCCCTGGTCATCCAATTGACTTCCATTCAAAATGGACTTAGGTTTTGAAGGCTTAGAATTTTGTGCACCTGGGCATCCGCCCATTGACTTCCATTCAAAATGGACTTAGGTTTTGGAGGCTTAGAATTTTGTGCACCTGGGCATCCGCCCATTGACTTCCATTCAAAATGGACTTAGGTTTTGAAGGCTTAGAATTTTGTGCACCTGGGCATCCGCCCATTGACTTCCATTCAAAATGGACTTAGGTTTTGAAGGCTTAGAATTTTGTGCACCTGGGCATCCGCCCATTGACTTCCATTCAAAATGGACTTAGGTTTTGAAGGCTTAGAATTTTGTGCACCTGGGCATCCGCCCATTGACTTCCATTCAAAATGGACTTAGGTTTTGAAGGCTTAGAATTTTGTGCACCTGGGCATCCGCCCATTGACTTCCATTCAAAATGGACTTAGGTTTTGGAGGCTTAAAAGTTTGTGCCTCTGGTACTCCGCCCATTGACTCCCATTCAAAATGGACTTAGGTTTTGGTTGTTTTCACCGACATGTCATCCCTTTTGAGTCCACAGGAGGGTGACTGTTTGTGGGCTTTGGTTTTTGGGGAAGTACCACTCCTTGCCTCTCGGCGTCCCTCCATTGACTCCCCTACCATGGATCAACACTGTCCCCGCCCAGTACACGCTTCCCATGGAAAAACACCTTCCTGCCAATCGGCAATTATGCCTTGATTGATGCCGACCGACCTCAATGCTTGCCGCACATCATGGACGTTTCAAGGAAGAAGGTAGTGAAACCCTGCATTCTCTGCTCTGGGAAACCTTTCGCCCGACTAGACAGACATCTTACAAAGGTGCACAAATTGAAAGTTGGCACCCACGATTACGACAATGCTTACAGAGGACTGACATCCAAGGATGCCGCCGAGGACGATCAACACCTCAAGCCGGGGTGCTCAAATACCCACAACGCTGTACCCACCGGTCCGGAGACCCACCAGAACATGTCCAGTTCCAGCCCCAGTTCCAGCTGCAGCTCAACCGACGAAGACACAGACACTGGGACCATTGTGAGCGCTTACCACGCTTACCTGGTGATCCCGCAAGCTTCGAAAAGACAGATGGAAAACGTCAAAAGCACCGTTAATCGAATCATAGACTTTATGGGTCAAATTAAGAACTTTGAAGAACCAGAAGCAGTTCAAAGTTGGTACAGCGACCTGTCCACCCGAGGTCTGAAGGCGAGTACCCTCAAATCGTACCTCTGTGACGTTACTGCGTTTGTGAAGTGGGTTAAAGATTATAAGCCGACCGGCCTTGCCGTTTCGAAAAAGGTCCTCCGTCCCATGCTCATGAAATTGAGCAAGCTTTCAAGAGACAACCGTGTCAACGTTCGTAGACACCGGCTGACCATCACCCATTCCCAGCAGACGGGCCTGCTAAGGAGTGAGGAGATCCGTGCCATTGGCACCGATTTGGATAGGTGCATACCCGAGCTACTGCTGGCTTTGGAGAGGGCTGCTACGCATCGGAACGCTAACAGGGCTGCAGCTGCCATCATCCTGCAGGTTACAATATTCAACGGCGCCAGGCGCGGGGTTTTCTTGGAGATGACCCGCGACAACTTTGCCTCCGCCGAGCGCCTGGAGGATATGTTTCTTGTTTCAGTGCCGGAGCACAAGACGGCGCAATATCATGGCCCTGCCGTCTTAGCTCTCACGGGGGAAGAGCATGGATGGCTCTCTCGCTTTGTAGAGGCATCCACCAAGCTTCCCGGTTACCCTCGGAACACCGACCAGAGACTGTTCTTTTCCCGCAGCGGATCTTGCATGAATGGGCTATCCACAAACGTCCGGAAGTTGATGCATAGCTTGGGCCACCAAGGCATCACCCTGCATCACTTACGCCATTCCATAAGCACATTAAATTGGACCCACATGAGCGGGTCGGAACGAAATTTGATAGCTCACCATATGTGCCATTCTGCTGTTACCGAAGAGAGGTTTTATGTCCGCATTGGGACACCTCTTGGGCATGTTCAGGCCCGCAAAAACATCGCTGCTTTGCTGTGTGGTCCAAATGTTTGAATAAAAGAACCATTTGAATGAATTTCGTCTCGTGTTTACGTGGGTTTCAAAGCCCGAGCATACACATCTCACATCGGCCACTCCTCTCCCTCAAAGTGGACGTGCGCCCTAGCCCTAAGCCGGGTTTAATTGGACGCTCCAAACACCCGGGCCTACGTCACGCGTCCACGGCGTCCACCCCATATTATTCACCGGGGTTAAAAGCCTAAGAGAGTGGGCTACTCAGCCGTTTTATAAAGTGTTCCCCCGAAATTAGATTGGGGAAAGTAAGACGCCTCTGGGGTACGAACCCCGGTCACCCATTTCCATTGCCATCTGCCACGGCGGTTATTCACACATCCACGGCTCAGTTGAGGATCAGGTGAGGGAGAGGGGGAAACTGACCTTTGGTTTTAGAGGGTAGGCTGCCATCTGCTGGATGTTTGAGTCCATGTTTTACCTCCAGGGGTCGCCAGGGTGCGGGGGTATCCGACCGGGGTGCCTCTTGGGCGGGCACTGGGTCCTGGGCAGACCCTCTGCTGGATGTTTGAGTCCATGGTTGACCTCCAGGGGTCTCGGGGTGCGGGGGTATCCGACCGGGGTGCCTCTTGGGCGGGCACTGGGTCCTGGGCAGACCCTCTGCTGGATGTTTGAGTCCATGTTTGACCTCCAGGGGTCTCGGGGTGCGGGGGTATCCGACCGGGGTGCCTCTTGGGCGGGCACTGGGTCCTGGGCAGACCCTCTGCTGGATGTTTGAGTCCATGGTTGACCTCCAGGGGTCTCGGGGTGCGGGGGTATCCGACCGGGGTGCCTCTTGGGCGGGCACTGGGTCCTGGGCAGACCCTCTGCTGGATGTTTGAGTCCATGTTTGACCTCCAGGGGTCTCGGGGTGCGGGGGTATCCGACCGGGGTGCCTCTTGGGCGGGCACTGGGTCCTGGGCAGACCCTCTGCTGGATGTTTGAGTCCATGTTTGACCTCCAGGGGTCTCGGGGTGCGGGGGTATCCGACCGGGGTGCCTCTTGGGCGGGCACTGGGTCCTGGGCAGACCCTCTGCTGGATGTTTGAGTCCATGTTTGACCTCCAGGGGTCTCGGGGTGCGGGGGTATCCGACCGGGGTGCCTCTTGGGCGGGCACTGGGTCCTGGGCAGACCCTCTGCTGGATGTTTGAGTCCATGTTTGACCTCCAGGGGTCTCGGGGTGCGGGGGTATCCGACCGGGGTGCCTCTTGGGCGGGCACTGGGTCCTGGGCAGACCCTCTGCTGGATGTTTGAGTCCATGTTTGACCTCCAGGGGTCTCGGGGTGCGGGGGTATCCGACCGGGGTGCCTCTTGGGCGGGCACTGGGTCCTGGGCAGACCCTCTGCTGGATGTTTGAGTCCATGTTTGACCTCCAGGGGTCTCGGGGTGCGGGGGTATCCGACCGGGGTGCCTCTTGGGCGGGCACTGGGTCCTGGGCAGACCCTCTGCTGGATGTTTGAGTCCATGTTTGACCTCCAGGGGTCTCGGGGTGCGGGGGTATCCGACCGGGGTGCCTCTTGGGCGGGCACTGGGTCCTGGGCAGACCCTCTGCTGGATGTTTGAGTCCATGTTTGACCTCCAGGGGTCTCGGGGTGCGGGGGTATCCGACCGGGGTGCCTCTTGGGCGGGCACTGGGTCCTGGGCAGACCCTCTGCTGGATGTTTGAGTCCATGTTTGACCTCCAGGGGTCTCGGGGTGCGGGGGTATCCGACCGGGGTGCCTCTTGGGCGGGCACTGGGTCCTGGGCAGACCCTCTGCTGGATGTTTGAGTCCATGTTTGACCTCCAGGGGTCTCGGGGTGCGGGGGTATCCGACCGGGGTGCCTCTTGGGCGGGCACGGGGTCCTGGGGGTCCTGGGCAGACCCCCTGCTGGATGTTTGAGTCCATGGTTGACCTCCAGGGGTCGCCAGGGTGCGGGGGTATCCGACCGGGGTGCCTCTTGGGCGGGCACTGGGTCCTGGGCAGACCCCCTGCTGGATGTTTGAGTCCATGGTTGACCTCCAGGCCTCTCGGGGTCCGGGGGGTATCCGACCGGGGTGCCTCTTGGGTGGGCACGGGGTCCTGGGCAGAACC
This sequence comes from Hypomesus transpacificus, assembly GCF_021917145.1. Taxonomy (NCBI): domain Eukaryota; kingdom Metazoa; phylum Chordata; class Actinopteri; order Osmeriformes; family Osmeridae; genus Hypomesus; species Hypomesus transpacificus. Next base: position 280,840 of record NW_025813737.1, on the reverse strand, counting down.
CCTGCTGGATGTTTGAGTCCATGTTTGACCTCCAGGGGTCTCGGGGTGCGGGGGTATCCGACCGGGGTGCCTCTTGGGCGGGCACTGGGTCCTGGGCAGACCCTCTGCTGGATGTTTGAGTCCATGTTTGACCTCCAGGGGTCTCGGGGTGCGGGGGTATCCGACCGGGGTGCCTCTTGGGCGGGCACTGGGTCCTGGGCAGACCCTCTGCTGGATGTTTGAGTCCATGTTTGACCTCCAGGGGTCTCGGGGTGCGGGGGTATCCGACCGGGGTGCCTCTTGGGCGGGCACTGGGTCCTGGGCAGACCCTCTGCTGGATGTTTGAGTCCATGTTTGACCTCCAGGGGTCTCGGGGTGCGGGGGTATCCGACCGGGGTGCCTCTTGGGCGGGCACTGGGTCCTGGGCAGACCCTCTGCTGGATGTTTGAGTCCATGTTTGACCTCCAGGGGTCTCGGGGTGCGGGGGTATCCGACCGGGGTGCCTCTTGGGCGGGCACTGGGTCCTGGGCAGACCCTCTGCTGGATGTTTGAGTCCATGTTTGACCTCCAGGGGTCTCGGGGTGCGGGGGTATCCGACCGGGGTGCCTCTTGGGCGGGCACTGGGTCCTGGGCAGACCCTCTGCTGGATGTTTGAGTCCATGTTTGACCTCCAGGGGTCTCGGGGTGCGGGGGTATCCGACCGGGGTGCCTCTTGGGCGGGCACTGGGTCCTGGGCAGACCCTCTGCTGGATGTTTGAGTCCATGTTTGACCTCCAGGGGTCTCGGGGTGCGGGGGTATCCGACCGGGGTGCCTCTTGGGCGGGCACTGGGTCCTGGGCAGACCCTCTGCTGGATGTTTGAGTCCATGTTTGACCTCCAGGCCTCTCGGGGTCCGGGGGGTATCCGACCGGGGTGCCTCTTGGGTGGGCACGGGGTCCTGGGCAGAACCCCTGCTGGATGTTTGAGTCCATGTTTGACCTCCAGGGGTCGCCAGGGTGCGGGGGTATCCGACCGGGGTGCCTCTTGGGCGGGCACGGGGTCCTGGGCAGACCCTCTGCTGGATGTTTGAGTCCATGGTTGACCTCCAGGCCTCTCGGGGTCCGGGGGGTATCCGACCGGGGTGCCTCTTGGGCGGGCACTGGGTCCTGGGCAGACCCTCTGGTTCTTTCAGGTCTCTGAAAACCAGGTTTCTGAAACCGCGCCGATGGTCGTCTGGTGGACTGGGGCCCGCGACCATGTAAAGTTTGTAATCTCGAAGCTGGGAGACTGCTGAAAAGGCTGGGAAAACGGTCAAACACGGTTATCTCCGGTGCCGTTCAACCGATTTTTGTGAATAAAGGCTCGTTGGATAGGTAAGATCCGGGGCAACAAAACCCCGGTGTGCAACTTTTGCGCACGTGCGCGTGCGCGACACAGGAACCGAAACAAAAATTCAAACGTCTCCCCTGAAATAAGTACACCTTTTCAGGGGAAAATAAACACTCCCCTCCGTGCCCCCGGGTCTAACTGGAATAATAAAAGAGTCCCCAGCCAAATCCCATGTTCCGTTGAATAACTGTGAATTTATTATCTTGCCAGCATTCAATAAGTCAAGCACACTTTCAGTCTGCAAAAGTGGAAGGAATTGAGACTTGTGTAGAGGCATCTCCACTTTGCGGGCACTCAGAGACTCGGGGGAAGACTTTTTGGATAGGTATGGACCGGGGGAAGAAGGCCGAGGAGAGACCCCCGGGCGTGCACGCGCGTGGGAGACGCACGGAACGAAACAAGATTTCAAACGCTTCTACCGAAATGGGAACACGTTTTCCGGGTGAAATAACCACAGTGCACGCTGCCCCCGCCTCTAACTTAAATGGGAAAATTGTCCCCGTCGAGATCCATGGGACACAACGGACACGGGAGGCCGACGAATATTTCAAACGTCTCCCCCGAAAAAAGTACACCTTTTCCGGGGAAAGAAAACAAATTCCCCGCTGCCCCCGCCTCTAACTTAAATGGGAAAATTGTCCCCGTCGAGATCCATGGGACACAACGGACACGGGAGGCCGACGAATATTTCAAACGTCTCCCCCGAAAAAAGTACACCTTTTCCGGGGAAGATAAACACTCTCCACGCTACCCCCGGGTCTAACTTGAATTTTAAAAGTGTCCCCAGCCAAATCCCACGTTCGGGTGAATAACTGTGAATTTTACACCTCCAAAGCATTCAAAAAGTCAAGCACACTTTCAGTCGGCAAAAGTGGAAGGAATTTGAGACTCGTGTGGAGGCATCTCCACTTTGCGGGCACTCAGAGACTCGGGGGAAGACTTTTTGGATAGGTATGGACCGGGGGAAGAAGGCCCATGAGAGACCCCCGGGCGTGCACGCGCGCGGGAAACGCACGGAACGAAACAAGATTTCAAACGCTTCTACCGAGTCGGGAACACGTTTTCCGGGTGAAATGACCACAGTGCACGCTGCCCCCGCCTCTAACTTATATGGGAAAATTGTCCCCGTTCAAATCCATGGGGCAAAACGAAAACGGGAGGCCCACGAATATTTCAAACGTCTCCCCCGAAAAAAGTACACCTTTTCCGGGGAGAAAAAACACACTACCCGCTGCCCCAGCCTCCAACTTGAATTATAAAAGTGTCCCCAGCCAAATCCCACGCTCGGGCGAGAAACGGCGAATTTTACCCTTTTTCACCTTTCCACACCTCCAGCGCACCCTCACACGGTCATCCCCGGCCTCCCAGGGGACCACCACTCCGGGACGTCCCCGGGCACCCATCCCCGGGCTCCCAAGGGACCCCCACTCCGGCCGCACCCTGCACACCCACTTTTGGGATCCAAGGGGACCCCCCCACACCCTCCCGGCCTCCCCGGGGACCCCCTCTCCAAGGGGGGACTGCACACCTCCGGGGGGGGTGTCCCCCATCACCCATTCACCGGGGGGCCCTGTGCACCCACTATTAAGCCCACCCCCTGTGTTAAAACCCATTAAATGCAACTTTAAGAAATATGTGCCCCTGGTCATCCAATTGACTTCCATTCAAAATGGACTTAGGTTTTGAAGGCTTAGAATTTTGTGCACCTGGGCATCCGCCCATTGACTTCCATTCAAAATGGACTTAGGTTTTGGAGGCTTAGAATTTTGTGCACCTGGGCATCCGCCCATTGACTTCCATTCAAAATGGACTTAGGTTTTGAAGGCTTAGAATTTTGTGCACCTGGGCATCCGCCCATTGACTTCCATTCAAAATGGACTTAGGTTTTGAAGGCTTAGAATTTTGTGCACCTGGGCATCCGCCCATTGACTTCCATTCAAAATGGACTTAGGTTTTGGAGGCTTAAAAGTTTGTGCCTCTGGTACTCCGCCCATTGACTCCCATTCAAAATGGACTTAGGTTTTGGTTGTTTTCACCGACATGTCATCCCTTTTGAGTCCACAGGAGGGTGACTGTTTGTGGGCTTTGGTTTTTGGGGAAGTACCACTCCTTGCCTCTCGGCGTCCCTCCATTGACTCCCCTACCATGGATCAACACTGTCCCCGCCCAGTACACGCTTCCCATGGAAAAACACCTTCCTGCCAATCGGCAATTATGCCTTGATTGATGCCGACCGACCTCAATGCTTGCCGCACATCATGGACGTTTCAAGGAAGAAGGTAGTGAAACCCTGCATTCTCTGCTCTGGGAAACCTTTCGCCCGACTAGACAGACATCTTACAAAGGTGCACAAATTGAAAGTTGGCACCCACGATTACGACAATGCTTACAGAGGACTGACATCCAAGGATGCCGCCGAGGACGATCAACACCTCAAGCCGGGGTGCTCAAATACCCACAACGCTGTACCCACCGGTCCGGAGACCCACCAGAACATGTCCAGTTCCAGCCCCAGTTCCAGCTGCAGCTCAACCGACGAAGACACAGACACTGGGACCATTGTGAGCGCTTACCACGCTTACCTGGTGATCCCGCAAGCTTCGAAAAGACAGATGGAAAACGTCAAAAGCACCGTTAATCGAATCATAGACTTTATGGGTCAAATTAAGAACTTTGAAGAACCAGAAGCAGTTCAAAGTTGGTACAGCGACCTGTCCACCCGAGGTCTGAAGGCGAGTACCCTCAAATCGTACCTCTGTGACGTTACTGCGTTTGTGAAGTGGGTTAAAGATTATAAGCCGACCGGCCTTGCCGTTTCGAAAAAGGTCCTCCGTCCCATGCTCATGAAATTGAGCAAGCTTTCAAGAGACAACCGTGTCAACGTTCGTAGACACCGGCTGACCATCACCCATTCCCAGCAGACGGGCCTGCTAAGGAGTGAGGAGATCCGTGCCATTGGCACCGATTTGGATAGGTGCATACCCGAGCTACTGCTGGCTTTGGAGAGGGCTGCTACGCATCGGAACGCTAACAGGGCTGCAGCTGCCATCATCCTGCAGGTTACAATATTCAACGGCGCCAGGCGCGGGGTTTTCTTGGAGATGACCCGCGACAACTTTGCCTCCGCCGAGCGCCTGGAGGATATGTTTCTTGTTTCAGTGCCGGAGCACAAGACGGCGCAATATCATGGCCCTGCCGTCTTAGCTCTCACGGGGGAAGAGCATGGATGGCTCTCTCGCTTTGTAGAGGCATCCACCAAGCTTCCCGGTTACCCTCGGAACACCGACCAGAGACTGTTCTTTTCCCGCAGCGGATCTTGCATGAATGGGCTATCCACAAACGTCCGGAAGTTGATGCATAGCTTGGGCCACCAAGGCATCACCCTGCATCACTTACGCCATTCCATAAGCACATTAAATTGGACCCACATGAGCGGGTCGGAACGAAATTTGATAGCTCACCATATGTGCCATTCTGCTGTTACCGAAGAGAGGTTTTATGTCCGCATTGGGACACCTCTTGGGCATGTTCAGGCCCGCAAAAACATCGCTGCTTTGCTGTGTGGTCCAAATGTTTGAATAAAAGAACCATTTGAATGAATTTCGTCTCGTGTTTACGTGGGTTTCAAAGCCCGAGCATACACATCTCACATCGGCCACTCCTCTCCCTCAAAGTGGACGTGCGCCCTAGCCCTAAGCCGGGTTTAATTGGACGCTCCAAACACCCGGGCCTACGTCACGCGTCCACGGCGTCCACCCCATATTATTCACCGGGGTTAAAAGCCTAAGAGAGTGGGCTACTCAGCCGTTTTATAAAGTGTTCCCCCGAAATTAGATTGGGGAAAGTAAGACGCCTCTGGGGTACGAACCCCGGTCACCCATTTCCATTGCCATCTGCCACGGCGGTTATTCACACATCCACGGCTCAGTTGAGGATCAGGTGAGGGAGAGGGGGAAACTGACCTTTGGTTTTAGAGGGTAGGCTGCCATCTGCTGGATGTTTGAGTCCATGTTTTACCTCCAGGGGTCGCCAGGGTGCGGGGGTATCCGACCGGGGTGCCTCTTGGGCGGGCACTGGGTCCTGGGCAGACCCTCTGCTGGATGTTTGAGTCCATGGTTGACCTCCAGGGGTCTCGGGGTGCGGGGGTATCCGACCGGGGTGCCTCTTGGGCGGGCACTGGGTCCTGGGCAGACCCTCTGCTGGATGTTTGAGTCCATGGTTGACCTCCAGGGGTCTCGGGGTGCGGGGGTATCCGACCGGGGTGCCTCTTGGGCGGGCACTGGGTCCTGGGCAGACCCTCTGCTGGATGTTTGAGTCCATGTTTGACCTCCAGGGGTCTCGGGGTGCGGGGGTATCCGACCGGGGTGCCTCTTGGGCGGGCACTGGGTCCTGGGCAGACCCTCTGCTGGATGTTTGAGTCCATGTTTGACCTCCAGGGGTCTCGGGGTGCGGGGGTATCCGACCGGGGTGCCTCTTGGGCGGGCACTGGGTCCTGGGCAGACCCTCTGCTGGATGTTTGAGTCCATGTTTGACCTCCAGGGGTCTCGGGGTGCGGGGGTATCCGACCGGGGTGCCTCTTGGGCGGGCACTGGGTCCTGGGCAGACCCTCTGCTGGATGTTTGAGTCCATGTTTGACCTCCAGGGGTCTCGGGGTGCGGGGGTATCCGACCGGGGTGCCTCTTGGGCGGGCACTGGGTCCTGGGCAGACCCTCTGCTGGATGTTTGAGTCCATGTTTGAACTCCAGGGGTCTCGGGGTGCGGGGGTATCCGACCGGGGTGCCTCTTGGGCGGGCACTGGGTCCTGGGCAGACCCTCTGCTGGATGTTTGAGTCCATGTTTGACCTCCAGGGGTCTCGGGGTGCGGGGGTATCCGACCGGGGTGCCTCTTGGGCGGGCACGGGGTCCTGGGCAGACCCTCTGCTGGATGTTTGAGTCCATGTTTGACCTCCAGGGGTCTCGGGGTGCGGGGGTATCCGACCGGGGTGCCTCTTGGGCGGGCACTGGGTCCTGGGCAGACCCTCTGCTGGATGTTTGAGTCCATGTTTGACCTCCAGGGGTCTCGGGGTGCGGGGGTATCCGACCGGGGTGCCTCTTGGGCGGGCACTGGGTCCTGGGCAGACCCTCTGCTGGATGTTTGAGTCCATGTTTGAACTCCAGGGGTCTCGGGGTGCGGGGGTATCCGACCGGGGTGCCTCTTGGGCGGGCACTGGGTCCTGGGCAGACCCTCTGCTGGATGTTTGAGTCCATGTTTGACCTCCAGGGGTCTCGGGGTGCGGGGGTATCCGACCGGGGTGCCTCTTGGGCGGGCACGGGGTCCTGGGGGTCCTGGGCAGACCCCCTGCTGGATGTTTGAGTCCATGGTTGACCTCCAGGGGTCGCCAGGGTGCGGGGGTATCCGACCGGGGTGCCTCTTGGGCGGGCACTGGGTCCTGGGCAGACCCCCTGCTGGATGTTTGAGTCCATGGTTGACCTCCAGGCCTCTCGGGGTCCGGGGGGTATCCGACCGGGGTGCCTCTTGGGTGGGCACGGGGTCCTGGGCAGAACCCCTGCTGGATGTTTGAGTCCATGTTTGACCTCCAGGGGTCGCCAGGGTGCGGGGGTATCCGACCGGGGTGCCTCTTGGGCGGGCACGGGGTCCTGGGCAGACCCTCTGCTGGATGTTTGAGTCCATGGTTGACCTCCAGGCCTCTCGGGGTCCGGGGGGTATCCGACCGGGGTGCCTCTTGGGCGGGCACTGGGTCCTGGGCAGACCCTCTGGTTCTTTCAGGTCTCTGAAAACCAGGTTTCTGAAACCGCGCCGATGGTCGTCTGGTGGACTGGGGCCCGCGACCATGTAAAGTTTGTAATCTCGAAGCTGGGAGACTGCTGAAAAGGCTGGGAAAACGGTCAAACACGGTTATCTCCGGTGCCGTTCAACCGATTTTTGTGAATAAAGGCTCGTTGGATAGGTAAGATCCGGGGCAACAAAACCCCGGTGTTCAACTTTTGCGCACGTGCGCGTGCGCGACACAGGAACCGAAACAAAAATTCAAACGTCTCCCCTGAAATAAGTACACCTTTTCAGGGGAAAATAAACACTCCCCTCCGTGCCCCCGGGTCTAACTGGAATAATAAAAGAGTCCCCAGCCAAATCCCATGTTCCGTTGAATAACTGTGAATTTATTATCTTGCCAGCATTCAATAAGTCAAGCACACTTTCAGTCTGCAAAAGTGGAAGGAATTGAGACTTGTGTAGAGGCATCTCCACTTTGCGGGCACTCAGAGACTCGGGGGAAGACTTTTTGGATAGGTATGGACCGGGGGAAGAAGGCCGAGGAGAGAACCCCGGGCGTGCACGCGCGTGGGAGACGCACGGAACGAAACAAGATTTCAAACACTTCTACCGAAATGGGAACACGTTTTCCGGGTGAAATAACCACAGTGCACGCTGCCCCCGCCTCTAACTTAAATGGGAAAATTGTCCCCGTCGAGATCCATGGGACACAACGGACACGGGAGGCCGACGAATATTTCAAACGTCTCCCCCGAAAAAAGTACACCTTTTCCGGGGAAAGAAAACAAATTCCCCGCTGCCCCCGCCTCTAACTTAAATGGGAAAATTGTCCCCGTCGAGATCCATGGGACACAACGGACACGGGAGGCCGACGAATATTTCAAACGTCTCCCCCGAAAAAAGTACACCTTTTCCGGGGAAGATAAACACTCTCCACGCTACCCCCGGGTCTAACTTGAATTTTAAAAGTGTCCCCAGCCAAATCCCACGTTCGGGTGAATAACTGTGAATTTTACACCTCCAAAGCATTCAAAAAGTCAAGCACACTTTCAGTCGGCAAAAGTGGAAGGAATTTGAGACTCGTGTGGAGGCATCTCCACTTTGCGGGCACTCAGAGACTCGGGGGAAGACTTTTTGGATAGGTATGGACCGGGGGAAGAAGGCCCATGAGAGACCCCCGGGCGTGCACGCGCGCGGGAAACGCACGGAACGAAACAAGATTTCAAACGCTTCTACCGAGTCGGGAACACGTTTTCCGGGTGAAATGACCACAGTGCACGCTGCCCCCGCCTCTAACTTATATGGGAAAATTGTCCCCGTTCAAATCCATGGGGCAGAACGAAAACGGGAGGCCCACGAATATTTCAAACGTCTCCCCCGAAAAAAGTACACCTTTTCCGGGGAGAAAAAACACACTACCCGCTGCCCCAGCCTCCAACTTGAATTATAAAAGTGTCCCCAGCCAAATCCCACGCTCGGGCGAGAAACGGCGAATTTTACCCTTTTTCACCTTTCCACACCTCCAGCGCACCCTCACACGGTCATCCCCGGCCTCCCAGGGGACCACCACTCCGGGACGTCCCCGGGCACCCATCCCCGGGCTCCCAAGGGACCCCCACTCCGGCCGCACCCTGCACACCCACTTTTGGGATCCAAGGGGACCCCCCCACACCCTCCCGGCCTCCCCGGGGACCCCCTCTCCAAGGGGGGACTGCACACCTCCGGGGGGGGTGTCCCCCATCACCCATTCACCGGGGGGCCCTGTGCACCCACTATTAAGCCCACCCCCTGTGTTAAAACCCATTAAATGCAACTTTAAGAAATATGTGCCCCTGGTCATCCAATTGACTTCCATTCAAAATGGACTTAGGTTTTGAAGGCTTAGAATTTTGTGCACCTGGGCATCCGCCCATTGACTTCCATTCAAAATGGACTTAGGTTTTGGAGGCTTAGAATTTTGTGCACCTGGGCATCCGCCCATTGACTTCCATTCAAAATGGACTTAGGTTTTGAAGGCTTAGAATTTTGTGCACCTGGGCATCCGCCCATTGACTTCCATTCAAAATGGACTTAGGTTTTGAAGGCTTAGAATTTTGTGCACCTGGGCATCCGCCCATTGACTTCCATTCAAAATGGACTTAGGTTTTGAAGGCTTAGAATTTTGTGCACCTGGGCATCCGCCCATTGACTTCCATTCAAAATGGACTTAGGTTTTGAAGGCTTAGAATTTTGTGCACCTGGGCATCCGCCCATTGACTTCCATTCAAAATGGACTTAGGTTTTGAAGGCTTAGAATTTTGTGCACCTGGGCATCCGCCCATTGACTTCCATTCAAAATGGACTTAGGTTTTGAAGGCTTAGAATTTTGTGCACCTGGGCATCCGCCCATTGACTTCCATTCAAAATGGACTTAGGTTTTGGAGGCTTAAAAGTTTGTGCCTCTGGTACTCCGCCCATTGACTCCCATTCAAAATGGACTTAGGTTTTGGTTGTTTTCACCGACATGTCATCCCTTTTGAGTCCACAGGAGGGTGACTGTTTGTGGGCTTTGGTTTTTGGGGAAGTACCACTCCTTGCCTCTCGGCGTCCCTCCATTGACTCCCCTACCATGGATCAACACTGTCCCCGCCCAGTACACGCTTCCCATGGAAAAACACCTTCCTGCCAATCGGCAATTATGCCTTGATTGATGCCGACCGACCTCAATGCTTGCCGCACATCATGGACGTTTCATGGAAGAAGGTAGTGAAACCCTGCATTCTCTGCTCTGGGAAACCTTTCGCCCGACTAGACAGACATCTTACAAAGGTGCACAAATTGAAAGTTGGCACCCACGATTACGACAATGCTTACAGAGGACTGACATCCAAGGATGCCGCCGAGGACGATCAACACCTCAAGCCGGGGTGCTCAAATACCCACAACGCTGTACCCACCGGTCCGGAGACCCACCAGAACATGTCCAGTTCCAGCCCCAGTTCCAGCTGCAGCTCAACCGACGAAGACACAGACACTGGGACCATTGTGAGCGCTTACCACGCTTACCTGGTGATCCCGCAAGCTTCGAAAAGACAGATGGAAAACGTCAAAAGCACCGTTAATCGAATCATAGACTTTATGGGTCAAATTAAGAACTTTGAAGAACCAGAAGCAGTTCAAAGTTGGTACAGCGACCTGTCCACCCGAGGTCTGAAGGCGAGTACCCTCAAATCGTACCTCTGTGACGTTACTGCGTTTGTGAAGTGGGTTGAAGATTATAAGCCGACCGGCCTTGCCGTTTCGAAAAAGGTCCTCCGTCCCATGCTCATGAAATTGAGCAAGCTTTCAAGAGACAACCGTGTCAACGTTCGTAGACACCGGCTGACCATCACCCATTCCCAGCAGACGGGCCTGCTAAGGAGTGAGGAGATCCGTGCCATTGGCACCGATTTGGATAGGTGCATACCCGAGCTACTGCTGGCTTTGGAGAGGGCTGCTACGCATCGGAACGCTAACAGGGCTGCAGCTGCCATCATCCTGCAGGTTACAATATTCAACGGCGCCAGGCGCGGGGTTTTCTTGGAGATGACCCGCGACAACTTTGCCTCCGCCGAGCGCCTGGAGGATATGTTTCTTGTTTCAGTGCCGGAGCACAAGACGGCGCAATATCATGGCCCTGCCGTCTTAGCTCTCACGGGGGAAGAGCATGGATGGCTCTCTCGCTTTGTAGAGGCATCCACCAAGCTTCCCGGTTACCCTCGGAACACCGACCAGAGACTGTTCTTTTCCCGCAGCGGATCTTGCATGAATGGGCTATCCACAAACGTCCGGAAGTTGATGCATAGCTTGGGCCACCAAGGCATCACCCTGCATCACTTACGCCATTCCATAAGCACATTAAATTGGACCCACATGAGCGGGTCGGAACGAAATTTGATAGCTCACCATATGTGCCATTCTGCTGTTACCGAAGAGAGGTTTTATGTCCGCATTGGGACACCTCTTGGGCATGTTCAGGCCCGCAAAAACATCGCTGCTTTGCTGTGTGGTCCAAATGTTTGAATAAAAGAACCATTTGAATGAATTTCGTCTCGTGTTTACGTGGGTTTCAAAGCCCGAGCATACACATCTCACATCGGCCACTCCTCTCCCTCAAAGTGGACGTGCGCCCTAGCCCTAACCCAAAGAATTTCCGGTCCATACTTCAGTATTTTGGTTCAATATTAGGAGGAAAGTCTTCGGACAACAGTATGTCAACCCTGTGGGATGCTAATACTGTCAGACTCCTATTGTTTAGCTCTTGAGCCGACAGACTAGTGCTTGCAAGTCAGTTCTTTTAGACTTTTAGAATATATTCTTTATTCCATTTCAGGGGTTGGAGTGAGAGGGTTTTCAGGTGCGCGTGCCATAATGGGGTCTCACCTGAACTGTGGTCCCGTCGGGGTCCCACAGGGTGTTTCCTCGTCACTATTGCCAAACCTAACTCTGCCGGGGCCTTGGCCCTGCTCGCTCCATATACCCCTTCTCTTCCACTGCTCGCTCATATTGTTCCGAAGGCCGAAACGCCCAATGAAGACTGATGGGCTCCCATTTATTAAAAAGGTCAGGTTTGACAACAAGAAAACTCAACAGTTGAAGAAGACTTGGACACGGGATGTTGGATGAAGACTGATGGACTCCTATTTGCTGAAAAGGTCAGGTTGCCAACAAGAAAACACAGCAGTTGAAGAAGAATTGGACACAGGATATTGGATGAAGACTGATGGGCTCCCATTTATTGAAAAGGTCAGGTTTGACAACAAGAAAACACAGCGGTTGAAGAAGACTTGGACACGGGATGTTGGATGAAGACTGATGGGCTCCTATTTGCTAAAAAGGTCAGGTTTGACATCAAGAAAACACAGCAGTTGAAGAAGACTTATACACGGGATGTTGGATGAAGACTAACGGGATCCGGATTTAGACCGACTCTGTACTCTTGGAATCATGACCATCTGTCCATTGAGGCCCGAGCCGGTGTCCCTTGAGTTTATTTTGTCTCATGGGCTAAAACCATAATCTCTGAACCACCTGGACTCACTGCTGGGCTCTCAGCCCTCTACAGTGATTCTGATCTTGGGCCTTGTCATGGGACGTGGTCTCGGGTGACTGCCTGGAGTGGCGGTGGGCATCGGGTATATCGGATGTGATCCTGATGTCAGGTTAGCCGGCGGTCATCTGTCAGGGCATTGATTGGGCATCACGGTCTGCATTGTTGGTGCTGGGGAAGATCGGATGTGACCTCAACCACTTTGCGGGCTTTGGTGGTCTGGGTTGTATTATTGTTCAGAGTAGGGATGTGCTTGTGTAACATGATTTCTCTGTGAGACTGCTGGCTCTGGGCTTCTGGATTGTGTTGGTCTTAACCTCTATGGTGATTCGGAGTCTGAGAACGATTTTAATTAAGTTTTGATAATCACTCAGAAGATGTGTTTTGCCAACACTCTGGACAGGACGACACAGGAATTCTTCACTCAAGCTCTCTACAGGATTTCTCCACTTTAGAATAATCTTGGGATGGGGAGTGTATGTTACTCACTCTTTTCTACTTTTCCTAGTCTTTCTCTGCCTTCCGTGGGTGTCTACACTATGGGTCACTGCTCTATTTTCTTTCTCCAACTCTTGCCTAAACCCAACCCCCCCCCCCCTCTCTCCCTACCCTAACCCCACCTACACCCTATCCTAACCCCAACCCTAGACCCCTGGTGGGTCTCTCTTTCTCTCCTAAACCTAACCCTGCTTTCTATCCTAACCCTCTTTTATTCCTAGGACAGGTAAGTATTATTATTATTGACATTCATGTTGTCTTATGGTGAAGCAGCTCAGGTAGGTATTATTATTGACATGAATATTTTATTGTTTGGTAGGTTTTTATTAGTAAAATTGCTTTTTAATATTAAAGTCGCTAGTTTATTGGAAAGTCGCTAGTTCATTGGAAAGTCGCTTTGAGTTAAGGCGTCTGGGCATTCTGTTAGTTTTTCCCATTTCTTTTCAGAACAGCATTGGGTGGGACGGTTTCTCTGTGGACTGGACTTTTTTTTACAAAATTCAGGTGTTGACGTACCAATTGGACTGGAATCACACACTGGGGATTTGATCAACCCTGGTGGGCCTGCCTATGGTGAGGGTGTCTAGTGTTTCGAAGGCCGAAACACCCAATGATCCTAGGTATACTACTGATGATGTGATTCCACAATTTAGATTCTCACATTTGGCGTTAATTCTCACTTCTACTTGACTGACAAACGCTGTGACAGCTGTATTTATTTTAGCAATAGGAGGGTTGAAGTCTTGAGACGATGGTATATCATCCAGAGGGATGTTAATGCTGATGGGCTCCTATTTGCTAAAAAGGTCAGGTTTGACAACAAGAAAGCACAACAGTTGAAGAGGACTTGGACATTGGATGAAGACTAATGGAAAGGTCAGGTTTGACAACAACATTTGAAGAAGACTTTGACACAGGATGTTGGAAGAGGACTTGAACACAGGATATTGGATGAAGACTATGATCCCTCTCAACACCTCCCCTAAACCCCCCCCACACTCCCTTCTCTCTCCCCGCCACCCCCCACCCCTTTCCCTGCCCCCGGCCAACCCCCGCCACCCCCCACCCCTTTCCCCGCCCCCCGGCCAACCCCCGCCATCCCCCGCCCCCGCAACCCCCCATCCCCCCCCCCCCCCCCTTTTTTTACTCTCTCCTCCCATCCTGGGAATTACCCCTTGGATGGTAGGTAGAGGCTGACTAAAGCCCTGTGGGCAACAGTGTTCCTCGCCCTGTGGGTGTCGACTCTGTATGGTCATATTGTAGATATATAGATTCTCACACTTCCCTCATTGTTTTCCCCACCCCTTTCCGCACCACCCTTCAGCTCTCTTCCCCCCCCCCAGCCCCCCCCACCCTCTCACCACCCTCCAGCTCTCTCCCCCCGCCACCCCCACCCAAAGAATTTCCGGTCCATACTTCAGTATTTTGGTTCAATATTAGGAGGAAAGTCTTCGGACAACAGTATGTCAACCCTGTGGGATGCTAATACTGTGAAGACTAGGAGGGTTGAAGTCTTGAGACGATGGTATATCATCCAGAGGGATGTTAATGCTGATGGGCTCCTATTTGCTAAAAAGGTCAGGTTTGACAACAAGAAAGCACAACAGTTGAAGAGGACTTGGACATTGGATGAAGACTAATGGAAAGGTCAGGTTTGACAACAACATTTGAAGAAGACTTTGACACAGGATGTTGGAAGAGGACTTGAACACAGGATATTGGATGAAGACTATGATCCCTCTCAACACCTCCCCTAAACCCCCCCCCACACTCCCTTCTCGCTCCCCGCCACCCCCCACCCCTTTCCCTGCCCCCGGCCAACCCCCGCCCCCGCCACCCCCCACCCCTTTCCCCGCCCCCGCCACCCCCCATTCCCCCCCCCCTTTTTTTTACTCTCTCCTCCCATCCTGGGAATTACCCCTTGGATGGTAGGTAGAGGCTGACTAAGGCCCTGTGGGCAGCGGTGTTCCTCGCCCTGTGGGTGTCGACTCTGTATGGTCATATCGTAGATATATAGATTCTCACACTTCCCTCATTGTTTTCCCCACCCCTTTCCGCACCACCCTTCAGCTCTCTTCCCCCCCCCCCCCTCAGCCCCCCCCCCCCCCCCACCCTCTCACCACCCTCCAGCTCTCTCCCCCCGCCACCCCCACCCAAAGAATTTCCGGTCCATACTTCAGTGTTTTGGTTCAATGTTGGGAGGAAAGTCTTCGGACAGCAGTATGTCAGCCCTGTGGGATGCTAATACTGTCAGACTCCTATTGTTTAGCTCTTGAGCCGACAGACTAGTGCTTGCAAATCAGTTCTTTTAGACTTTTAGAATATATTCTTTATTCCATTTCAGGGGTTGGAGTGAGAGGGTTTTCAGGTGCGCGTGCCTTAATGGGGTCTCACCTGAACTGTGGTCCTGTCGGGGTCCCACAGGGTGTTTCCTCGTCACTATTGCCAAACCTAACCCCCCCCTAACCCTAACCCTAACCCTCTTCTTGTGGTTTTATTCAGGGTCAAAGTAGTTTGGCCTTGAACTTTTTTAGTCCTTATTTTATTTTTTTATGAAAACGCAATTCTTGCACATCTTCCACTGGGGAAACCTAGTTGGGTTGGCAGGGCTGAGTTCCCCTAAAAACTGGCCAGAAACTGGTGTGAGTTTTTGGTGTGGTTCTGTGTGCGTGTGGAGTGCAGTGCAGTGTGCCTACACAAACCCTTTCTTTTGTTTGGCCTAGAGCCCTTGGTTTTGGTTGCAAGAAAACACAGTGTGCAGTGCTACAGTGACTGGCCAAATATAGGGGAATTGTATCTAGGCCAACCCAGAAAGGGATCCCGATTGTGCAAGGGAGAAAGTTCTTTTCTGCCTTTATTAAGGAAAAGTTCTCCAAAAAATGCTTTTCTTAAAGCAAACTTTATATGTGCAAGAATAAAAGGACTAACAGGAAATGACCACATGAGATAGTTTTATTTTTAATTCTTAATGTCTGTGCACTTATATTCTTCTAAGGCACTAGAATTAATTGTGGACTGTCTAGCTCAAGTTTGGGCAATTCTTTTAGCAGTTTTCCAATCACTAGTGGAGTATGGAGGTGAGCCAGGAGCAACCCGCTGAAGGGGGAAATGCCCTGGGGGGAAACATAACAGAGGGAAGGAATTATACATCGAATCCTCTCAATATCCCACTCACCAAGAAATACTTCAAGCTTCTCCAAGCATTACATCACTCTGAGATTCTGAGTCATTCTATTTTGACAGGAGTCTGTCCTAAGGGGATGGAAAGACAGGTACAAAAATTAGCATATTTTATCAAACCATCCTCGCCATCGCTCAATACCACAGAAAGAGTGAAAAATGATACTCAAAGTGGTTGAGGGATGTATTGGAAACATTACGGGTCCACTACGATGGGGTAATGGGTTCAATTTTGGGAGACTTACCAGTACTGGATGAAAGGGCCCTTCAGGTAGCGGTGGGTTGGAGTAAGCTGAAATACAAAAGAAGATTCACTAGTACATCTGTGGATACTCTGCGTACAATGCTGATAACTCCAATGGAAATACCAGCTATTCCAAACCCACTGAACTCTGACAGTGTGGACTTCCCGCCGTTGCTCTGCTCCCCAGGGAGGGAGGGCCAGACCCCTTACATCCAGGGAACACCTATCCCTAAAAAACAGAGGACCAACCTGAGTAGGTTACGTCCAAAAAATACCCCTACCCATGGGAATAACAACTTACCTGGGAAAGGGGATTTGGCGACCTCTGGTGGTCCTCTGGGGACTGAAAGGTATAAAATTAGACCATTAGAGGGAGGAAGAACAACAATAACAACAGAGCCAATGCTACTTACCTTTAAGGAGGCCTTAATGTCATCTAGGCCGACTAGCGTTGTTATGATGGAGTTGCCACCCCAGACTCCCATACCCTTTAATCTCCAAATGGAGGACACCTCCTCAGAAATTGAGGCTGCACGGGGTCCTCCAGGAGGGGATTCTCACTCTGCAGGCGAGCGCTCTGCAGGTGAGGGGGGTGGGGAGAGGGGGGCAACAAACCAAAATCCTCCCCAACTCAGTAATGTGGCAGTCCACATTAGTGAGAGTCTTAATTCTTCTCCTTGTCCTAATGACCTGAGTGGTCCTCCAGAGGGCACTATGGGACAGCGAGAGACTATGATGGTGGCCAATGGGGGCCTCTTCCCAAATTCCCCCTTACCTAACCCCAACCCCTCCCTTTCCTGGGCCTCTCCTCCACTAGGGACAGATGGGGATCTTACCTCCACTCTGCCCCCGGTGCCTAACCCCAACTGTTTGGGAATGAATGGGGACTTGACCTCTACCCTGTCACCTGACCCTAACCTCAACCGTCCCGTTCCCCGTTCCCGCCCCTCCCCACACCCCCCCAGCCCCACTTACCTTAGTCCTCGCTGCCAGCTGCCATTGGCTACCGCCTCTCGTGTGGAACCTGTAAGACATCCAAATGTCCAAAGAAAGATCTTTGCATGGAACCTGGAAGTCACAAAACCAATACTGTTTATAGGAGATTCCAACCTCGCAAAAATACCTACCTTTGAAAATAACAACATTCAGGTAGACAGTTTCCCAGGGGCCTCTTGTGATCACCTAAGGGGAGTAATAGCAAAGCTAGCTCCCCAGCTGGAAGTGGAAAAGGTGATCCTTTCTGTAGGCCTGGTGAACTGTTTAAAGAAGAATGTACCTGATACATTACTGAAACAGATGCGACGACTCCTAGCGGTGTGTGACACAGGATTTCCAAATGCTATCATCTATGTAGCACAGATCCATTTCTCAGACAGGCTGGGTGACTTAGAAAAGAGCCTACTGAGGAGATTTAATGAGGATATTGTTAAAAGTTGTGAATATTTACCTGTCTTGGAGACGCGCTATTTTAATGTGATGCCAAGGGACCCGGTCCATTGGACTCCGGAAACTGCAGACAGAATTTTTAAACTATGGCTGGAATTTTTAAACTAAATGGAGACGAGTGTGATAATACAGCTCCATCATCCAACATTATGAACCTCTCAAGGTCTTATAGACTGAATGAGGTCGAGAAAAAAGTGCTGGAATTGGGACTTACCTTCATTCCTACTCCAAGGCAGCCAGACCGCAGGGAATTACGCCGAGACCTCCATATTTATCATAGGAGATTAAAACTGTTAGATCATTTTAATTATGAAAATGAATATGTCCATACACCCTTCACGGACCCGTCTAGCTGGGTGCCACAGAGGGTGGCTAACACAATTGAAACCCTTATCCAGAAAGATCTGGAAGCTCTTTGGGCCTTTAGACCAATGCCGGAGCAGACTTACAATCTGAGTACGGGGGAACTCCAAGCCATCAAGACTCTGGCAGAAAACCCGGCTCTGGTAATCAAACCGGCAGATAAGGGGTCACAAATTGTGATTATGGACAGGACTCAGTATCTTTTGGAAGCAGAAAAACAATTGGCCAACAGAGAACATTATACACCTTTATTACATTCAATGCAGCCCGAGACACAGATCATGATTCGCTTCGTCTTGTGTGAAATGTTTCAGGCTGACATAATAACATCAAAGCAAATGTCTTACCTGTTGGGACCGGATGTTCCCAGGCCAAGGGTTTTCTATCTGCTCCCTAAGATACACAAGGCCCTTGATAAATGGACTGTCCCGGGCCGGGTTCCCTGTGGCCGACCAATAGTAAGTGACTGTGGCTCAGAGTCGTCTAACATCGCTGAGTATCTGGACTCGCACATTAACCCACTCTCACACAGACATGCTTCTTACATAAAGGATACGTATGATTTTGTGGAGAAAGTTGGGTTAATTTCAGTCTCAGCCGATGCGTTTTTGTTTTCCATAGACATCAACTCACTATACACCAACATAGACACGACTCTGGGCCTGCAGGCAATTAGAGCTGCCTTTAATAAATTTCCTGTTGTAGGAAGACCTGATGCCTTTATTTTAGAACTTTTAAAGATGAGCCTGGACCGGAATGACTTTGAGTTCAACAATAAATATTACCTCCAGATTCATGGTACAGCGATGGGCAAGAAATTTGCCCTGGCCTATGCAAATTTGTATATGTGCGGGTGGGAAGAATCAGCATTTGTAAAATGTCGCCATCTGCCGTCACTGTACTTGAGGTACCTTGATGACATCTTCGGTATCTGGGAGGGAGATATGGAGAGTTTCAAAGAATTCTTAGAGGTCTTAAATACACATCATCCGGCCATCAAGATAACACACAACATCCAGAGAGAAACGTTGGAATTTCTAGACACACAGGTATTTTTTACATCCAGTTTGGGTGCAACAATAAAAAAATTAGCTACCAAGGTTTTCTTTAAGGAAACAGATAGACATGCTCTGCTCCACAAAAATAGTTATCATCCCAAGCATACATATAAAGGTCTGGTAAAATCACAACTTATCAGATTCCATCGCATTTGTACTCACCTGGAGGATGTGGAGGAGGCGACATCGGTCCTCTTTAAAGCCTTAAGGCCTCGGGGATATTCTCGGAGGTTCCTGAGGGGGATAAAGAGCGAAGTGAGAGGGGTGTTTCAAACAAATGGAAAATATGTGGTGAAAGATGATGAGAAAAAAATTATACCTGTGGTCACGACGTTCTCTCGTCCTCTTGGACGTTTGGGTGGCCAATTAAGGCACAACCTTGGACAGGCCCAGGAGACCCTGGAGGACCTGGGTTCTTTTAAGTTGATCTCTGCATACAGAAGGAATAAAAACCTGAAAGACAAACTGGTACACTCGAGCCTAAATAAGAAACCTAAGGTATCCCTAACAGAACAAGAACATTTCCACCAGGATGTCTATGTTGGAAATAGACATTCTGGGAGGGGGGTACCAATAAGGAAAAACATCAACTTTAAAACTTACAATGTGGTGTACGCAATTAGATGCTCGAGTTGCCAGAAACTGTACATTGGAGAATCCAAATACTCCATGGAGATCCGTTTTAAACAGCACAGGTATCAGGTCAGGAGAGGAAACAAGGAGACGGTCCTATACCGGCACTTTGCATTGCATGGGGTTAGCAATATGGGGATTGAGGGTCTGGAGAGCCAGAAAGAGTGGACAAAAACTCAAAGACAAAAGGCAGAGAGAACCTGGATTCATCTTTTAAGAACAATTGACCCATTAGGGCTAAATGAGAAATATTAAAAATCCAAACAGGTTCCGATTAAACATAAAGGAGTGTTTTTTAAAAAATCTTACTTTGTTGTCCCTGGGGATATCTGTAGACGTTACAGGTAGTTGGGATCTTCCACATGGCAGGGCTTCATATATATGTATATATATATATATGTTTTCTGTTGTAATAATATTGCTATGAATTATGATTTATTACATTTGTGTTGGGCGCTTGTTGCCCTGCCATGTGGGAGATCCCAGCTCCAGAATGCAGTTGCACTTACCTCTTTTGCTGCGTTCAATGTTGTAGGATTCACCTGGGGGAATAGAAAGAAAAGAATGTCACATTAGTTTATTGCACCCTCATTGAGGACGAACAATGTGCACTATACTTACCAAAAACACTTACCTTACAGACCTTCAAATCTCCATAAAAATTATTCTTTCATCTTCACATCTTTACAGGAACAATAGGTCTCCACAGTCCAGCACAATGAGCTAGTGCCAGTGCAACTCCAACCCTGCAAGGGGTTGAGATCTCTTATCTAACCTAACCCTAACCCTAACCCTGACGGGCTCCTATTTGCTAAAAAGGTCAGGTTTGACAACAAGAAAGCACAACAGTTGAAGAGGACTTGGACATTGGATGAAGACTAATGGAAAGGTCAGGTTTGACAACAACATTTGAAGAAGACTTTGACACAGGATGTTGGAAGAGGACTTGAACACAGGATATTGGATGAAGACTATGATCCCTCTCAACACCTCCCCTAAACCCCCCCCGCACTCCCTTCTCGCTCCCCGCCACCCCCCACCCCTTTCCCTGCCCCCGGCCAACCCCCGCCCCCGCCACCCCCCACCCCTTTCCCCGCCCCCGGCCAACCCCCGCCCCCGCCACCCCCCATTCCCCCCCCCCCTTTTTTTACTCTCTCCTCCCATCCTGGGAATTACCCCTTGGATGGTAGGTAGAGGCTGACTAAAGCCCTGTGGGCAACAGTGTTCCTCGCCCTGTGGGTGTCGACTCTGTATGGTCATATCGTAGATATATAGATTCTCACACTTCCCTCATTGTTTTCCCCACCCCTTTCCGCACCACCCTTCAGCTCTCTTCCCCCCACCCTCTCACCACCCTCCAGCTCTCTCCCCCCGCCACCCCCACCCAAAGAATTTCCGGTCCATACTTCAGTATTTTGGTTCAATATTAGGAGGAAAGTCTTCGGACAACAGTATGTCAACCCTGTGGGATGCTAATACTGTCAGACTCCTATTGTTTAGCTCTTGAGCCGACAGACTAGTGCTTGCAAATCAGTTCTTTTAGACTTTTAGAATATATTCTTTATTCCATTTCAGGGGTTGGAGTGAGAGGGTTTTCAGGTGCGCGTGCCATAATGGGGTCTCACCTGAACTGTGGTCCCGTCGGGGTCCCACAGGGTGTTTCCTCGTCACTATTGCCAAACCTAACCCTAAACCCTAACCCTAAACCCTGACCCCGACCCCAACCCTAACCCTCTGGGGTACCCCGGTCCCCCAGAGGACACTGCAACTGGCTATGGCCCTCCTGCCTAGCGTGGTGTTCCCGGCGGCCCCTGCCGTCACTTGGGCTGCCCCCGTGTCGGCAAGGAAGGCCGCCGCAGCACCCTACGCCTCCACCTCGACGTCCCGCAGGTCCTTGTCGGTCCTCTTTAGTATTCCGGAGGCACCGCTGGCCAGGGACGCGGGCGACACCCCCATGGACGTGACGCACGCTTCGACCACGACCTCCTCCTCCCCCTCCTCCCCCCCTCCCACCCTAGCCCCACCCCCCTCCCCTCCCACCTCCTCCACCATACCTCCCATCCTACACCCCGCCCCCCCTATGACCCCCTCCACCACCCCTCTACCCCCCTCCCCCCCACCCCCCTCCACCCCCCCGGTCAATCCTCTTGACCTTGCCGTGGACCGGGAATCGGGCATGGATTGTGGGCCCCCGGTTACTGGCACGGGGCCCCTCGTAGCCCCCCCACCACCCACCACCGACTCTCCAGTGTATGACACCGCTGGCCTGGACCTGACGGGGGCCAGCGATGACCTCCTCCTGGCTGACCATGTCAGTGATTTTGAGGTACAGCATCATCCCTTTTCCCAGCCTCTCCTGGCCTCCCTTTCTTCCCCCTCCCACACCCCTGGCCTGCTTTCAGGCCTTGAGGGACTGGAGGCCATCTTTGCGGAGGAGATGCGGACGCCGGTCCCCACCCCGCCTGCTCCTGTCCCCGCCGCACCCGCTCTTCTTGCGGCCGGGACCCCCCTCCTTCGCACCTCCACCCCCCTACCCTCCCCTTCCCCACCCATCACCACCATGGCCGCTCCCTCTCTAGTTCCCACTCCCCGTAGTATGGCGCCTACGGGGCGCCCGGCGGAGGCACGCCCGCTCCCCCTCTTCACTCGCCATGTCCACGGCCTTAAGAAGGACTGGTCCATCACCCCCACCCGCCCAATCCTCATCCTCGGGGACTCCAACCTGAACCGCCTCCCGGCTGTCCTGTCCGGGGACGTTCAGGTGGACTGCTACCCCGGGGCCAAGATTAAGCACGCCACTGGGATCATCAACAGTGTTGCGGTCCCCAACTTGCAGGTCAGATGTTTGATTCTGTCCTTCGGGCTGAACAACCGTGGCTCACCCCCCGCCTACTCACACCCTGAGGCGGATGTGATGCTTCGGCGGGCGCGCGCCACCTTCCCTCGGGCCTCCGTTTTGGTTCCTCTTATAAACGGAGACCCGGGTTTGCCGCGCCAGGAGAGGGACAACATCACTCTCCTTAACCGCTTCCTAGCGGCCAACAGTCCCGTCATCCCCCTCCTCCCAGCTGCCTCCTTCCATACCCTGCTGGACAATATCCATTGGACAGCGTCCACGGCCCGTGCCGTGCTCGCCCACTGGACCCCTTTCTTTTAATCACTGGGATCCTGTGCTTCGCCACGACCGTGGCTGCTAGCACGGGACCCCCGCCGACGCCATCCCATCTCAGGGTGAGCGCGGGACCTCAACACGCGCTCCCCTGCATGAGCCCTTTAAGAGCGCCCCCCCTCCATCCATGGAGGCACGGGCCCTTTAAGCGCGCTCCCCTCTTTCCGTGTGACACGGTCCCTTTAAGCGTGCTCCCGGCCGTCCGCGGAGGCGCGGACCCTTCAAACGCCCTCCCCCCCATCTAGGGAGGCGTGAGCCCTTTAGGTGCGCCCCCCTCCATTTTGGAGGTACGGCACCTTTAAGCGCGCTCCCCTCCTTCCGTGTGACACGGGCCCTTTAAGCGTGCTCCCGGCCGCCCGCGGGGGCACGGACCCTTTAAACGCCCTCCCCCCCATCTAGGGAGGCGTGAGCCCATTAAGCGCGCCCCCCTCCATTTTGGAGGTACGGCACCTTTAAGCGCGCTCCCCTCCTTCCGTGTGACACGGGCCCTTTAAGCGTGCTCCCGGCCGCCCGCGGGGGCGCGGACCCTTTAAACGCCCTGCCCCCCATCTAGGGAGGCGTGAGCCCTTTAAGTGCGCCCCCCTCCATTTTGGAGGTACGGCACCTTTAAGCCTGCTCCCCTCCATCCCATCCACGGAGGCAAGAGCCCTATACGCGCGCTCCCCTCCATCCACCATGAGCCTGTCCACCGTCAGGACCCATGCCTCCGTCTGCCTCTGTGACTGGGCCCGACGGGCTCTATCCATCTCCCTAAGGCCTCCCCCCACCCCCACCTGTACCTCCTACTCTACGGTAAATACTAAACTTTCTCCTCACCTCCCCACACACCTGAGCTCACTGCTTCACTGGCGTGCCTGAGTGGATACGGAGACTGTCCATCCATGTGTGCCCGACCTCTGTTTCATGCTGTCCCTCTGAGTGTTCTGCCACTCCGGAGGTCGGGTGGCTTGCGTTCCACTGGACACCCGACCTGGGTTCCCTTTGGGTTCCTGGAGGGGCCTAGCCCCTGTCCCGGCGTGTTGAGATCCTGTGTGGCTCTGGTAGATGCCCGTGCACTCACTCTATCCCGACTTGTTCGGTGACGAGAATTTTCAGACTTAAAACCCTAACCCCAACCCCAACCCTAACCCTAACCCCCCCTAACCCTGACCCTAACCCAACCCCAACCTAACCCTAACCCTGGATTCTCTCCTCGACGTTCCTTCACCTGGGGCCATCTGTGAGTCCATCCATCACAACTCCACGCTCATGCTGTGGAGCTCGTCTCTCCTGTCCACCCACATCCCATACTGATTATCACACACGTTTTCTTTTTTCCTAGGTTTCTCACGTGGACGGTGTTGTGTTTGTTTTCCTTTCACTTGTGTGCTTGTCTTGGGTCTTCCTCTCTCACTTGGCTCCTTCCTTGATCTCCTTATCTGTCCACTCCTCCTACTCTGCTCTCCCTGCTCTTACCTAAACTTAAGTCTAGACTCTGGGTCTTCTCTTCTACTGTCCCTCTGTCTTTACCCTGACCTCAACCCCTCCTTTTTCTTATCTAACCCTAAGTCCCCCCTCTGCTCTAACCTCAACCCCTTCTGACCTTGCCTGTGATTTCGGTGTCTACGGCTTTCTCTGGCCTCTTTACTGTGTTTAATCCATACCTTTCTTTTCTTTCACAGATCCACTGCTGCACTGCATCCACCTTGATCTGTATACTTTTTCCTTCACAGGTCCACTACGGCACTACATCCACCCTAATTTGTGCGCTTTTTCTTTTACAGATACCTTCTGGGTTCCTCTCACCTTGCATACACACATACACACACACACACACTGTCCATACATTTTGCTACTCTGTGCATTCTCTCTCTCTCTCTCCTCTATCCTCTTTTCCCTAGCTGATTAATTGAGATGACCGATTCTGGTGGGCACCCACGGACACAGGGGGTACGAACACCCCCCTTTTTGTGGTCGTCACCCCTGAGTTCTTGATAGTCCATAGTAGTCCATCTCTTTTTCAGGCAGGCCTTTTTTAGACTTTCAGATTGAATTGGCTTCTGGGCACAGGTATAGCACGCACTCACACACATGTGCATCCATTCACTCACGACGGTGCCACTACTCTTCAAGAGGACCCTGTTTGGACTTCGCAGAATCACCGTTGCCGTTGGGACACCTTTGGCTCCGCGCTTAGGATTGGATGTGAGGAGCCCCCAGTGTCTTCACTCGGATGTGGCATGTCCTACGGCTACCGGTCACCTCTGCTACCCACGCGTGAACCTTGACACCAGAGGTCTCCTACCTCTCCTCCTCGGGGGTTACCTTGCTTGTGGGGACAGAAGACTCCAGAGCATGCTCCTGCTTAGACCTGGTGGTTTGCACACGTCCGTTAGTGGATACGGGGGTGGGTTATCCATGTACCCGTCGGTTGCTCACGTCCTCTTAGTGCTTAGGCATTTATTTACCTCGGGTAGCAAGCGTGACAAGGTCTACAGGCCTGGGACCCCTTTGGGGTCCTGGAGGGGGTCCACTCCCCTACCCCCTCTGATGAATGATCTACATGGGTCTAGGATACTTGTGCATTTACCCCTAGCCTATGCGGGTCGAAGTACTGAACTGCTTGGCGTGGGGGTCTTCCCTAACCCTAAACCCTAACCCTGGTGGGTCTCTCTTTCTCTCCTAAACCTAACCCTGCTTTCTATCCTAAACCTCTTTTATTCCTAGGACAGGTAAGTATTATTATTATTGACATTCATGTTGTCTTATTGTGAAGCAGCTCAGGTAGGTATTATTATTGACATGAATATTTTATTGTCTGCTAGGTTTTTATTAGTAAAATTGCTTTTTAATGTTAAAGTCGCTAGTTTATTGGAAAGTCCCTTTGAGTTGAGGCGTCTGGGCATTCTGTTAGTTTTTCCCATTTCTTCTCAGAACAGCATTGGGTGGGACGGTTTCTCTGTGGACTGGACTTTTTTACAAAATTCAGGTGTTGACGTACCAATTGGACTGGAATCACACACTGGGGATTTGATCAACCCTGGTGGGCCTGCCTATGGTGAGGGTGTCTAGTGTTTCGAAGGCTGAAACACCTAATGATCCTGGGTATACTACTGATGATGTGATTCCACAATTTAGACTCACATTTGGCTTTAATTCTCACTTCTTCTTGACTGACAGACGCTGTGACAGCTGTATTTATTTTAGCAATAGGCAGTGTTAGAGTGGTGTATCATCCAGAGGGATGTTTATACCGATGGGCTCCTATTTGCTAAAAAGGTCAGGTTTGACAACAAGGAAACAACAATTGAAGAAGACTTGGACATAGGATGTTGGATGAAGACTGATGGGCTCCCATTTATTAAAAAGGTCAGGTTTGACAACAAGGAAACAACAGCAGTTGAAGAAGACTTGGACACAGGATGTTGGATGAAGACTGATGGGCTCCCATTCATTAAAAAGGTCAGGTTTGACAACAAGGAAACAACAGCAGTTGAAGAGGACTTGGAGACGGGATGTTGGATGAAGACCAACGGGATCCGGATTTGGACCGACTCTGTACTCATTGAATCATGACCTTCGGCCCATTGAGGCCTGGGCCGGTGTCTCTTGAGTTTATTTTGTCTCATGGGCTAAAACCATAATCTCTGAACCACCTGGACTCACTGCTGGGCTCTCAGCCCTCTACAGTGATCCTGATCTTGGGCCTTGTCATGGGACGTGGTCTCGGGTGACTGCCTGGAGTGGCGGTGGGCATCGGGTATATCGGATGTGATCCTGGTGTCAGGCTAGCCGGCGGTCATCTGTCAGGGCATTGATTGGGCATCACGGTCTGCATTGTTGGTGCTGGGGAAGATCGGATGTGACCTCAACCACTTTGCAGGCTTTGGTGGTCTGGGTTGTATTATTGTTCAGGGTAGGGATGTGCTTGTGTAACATGATTTCTCTGTGAAACTACTGGCCCTGGGCTTCTGGTTGATGTTGGTCTTAACCTTTACGGGGATTCTGAGTCTGAGAACGGTTTTAATTACATTTTGAAAAGTCTTCGGACAACTGTATCCCTGTGGGATGTTAATACTACTTCTATTGGCCAATGTGACTGAGAAGGAGGAGCCTATAAAACAGACTCTTGCTCATTTATTCATTCCAGGGGGACGGAGTGAGTTGGGTTTCAGGTGCGCGTGCCTAAATGGGGTCTCACCAATACTGTGGTCCCGTCGGGGTCCCACAGGGTGTTTCCTCGTTATTACTACCACACCAAACCCTAACCCCAACCCTTAACCCCAACCCTGCTCCCTAACCCTGCTCCCTAACCCTGCTCCCTAACCCTAAACCCTAAACCTGACCCTAACCCTAACCCTATCCTATCCTATCTGTTACATGCATCAAATGAAAGTTAACCATAATCACAAGCATTAAATTACTTATAATATTTAATTAATACTGATGACCTACCCACGGCTTGGCTGGAGGCGAGCAGAGGAGAGGACATGGATGCCTCCTGGGTCTTCTTGGTCAGGTACCGCTTCAGTTTGTCCATGCTAGTTCCCGGAGTGGTGGTCCGGGACAGAACGAACGCTGCAAAGCCATCTGCCCTACCCTCCCAGACGTCACCCCAGGTCCTTGTTGGCATGCGGCCAAAGCCGACCTGTTGGTCCTCCTCCACTGAGCTGACAGCCCCGGTCCTCCTGGCCTCGTACTCCAGCACTGCCTTGATTTCCTTGAAGGAATTGGCATACCCTACAAAGGACCGCAGGCTGTCTTTGCTGGGCCCATCCAAAGGCATGCCAGCCATTTGCTCCTTTTCAAATTGTTAAATGAGGTATAGAGTGTACCCCACATCATTTTCAAGGAGCCATCTGACCAATTTCCCCTTATACTTTCCAAACTGTAAAGTATACTCCCCCAACACCTCAGTTTGATCAGACACATCCCCCCCTCGGTCACGGACCAAAGAGCACGCCCTTGCCCTCATCTGCTCCTCCTTTATGGGTGCTGACTTGTCCTTCAGAGAGACAGAGGAGTCCTTCCAACGCTTGGCTTCCTCAGTTGCATCTTGGAGAAGGTAGCCATGTGACCCCTTCCGAAAGACCACCACCACTCTCCCAGGATAAAAACTAAAAACTTGCTTAGACATCTGTATTTAAAAGAAATAACACATTCAATAATTACAACAGATTACATGTCAAGAGGGGGTGGTAGCCAGAGTATTTTCAAACAACACTGCCCTACAGTAGATCTGTATCTATTCGATGAGTGTGCTTACTTGAGGTGAATGTGCCTCATCTCAACTCCCCCATCCTACCCCATCCCCCAACCATCCCCCTCAATGTCCTTTGTCTTGGAATGTGTATTAGCTGCGAACAGCTCTCTTCTAACATGACTTTTATTCACGATTCACTATTAATTTTACATAACATGCTGGCAAACCATTGTCGGTATATTGTTAGTAACTAACGTTACTGAATAACTTTGGGAAGTTATAGTAGTACCAACGTAACATTGCATTAGTGGCTACTGTACATACAGTTTCATTCATTCATACTGTTAGACTGAGAGTCATAGCGTGCTCAATGTTGAGTTTTCACAAAGCAGAGATGAGTAAAATAACATGTTCATTCATGATTTAGCTAGCTATCTTCAGATCTATCCAGATGGATATCTTACCTCAGTGCAGATCTACGTGTACTGTTCTCTCAAAAAATATTCTGATCTGAGACGCTTCTCTATCTCGTAAGACAACCGCAAAACAGCGCCCCCCAAATCCCCATAGTGGCCACAAATGGTAGTATTCGATATGGTTAAGGATAGCCATAGAGAATGAATGGGAAAAGTTAAGGAAGTTAAGACTATTCATAGCAGCCTGCCGCGCGGTTGACCCGGGTTCGATTCCCGGCCAATGCAGAACCTTGGAATGATGTGTTTTATCTGGTGTCATTCCACTGCTTGCGGGCATTAGACTAGTCACGTGAGCTCCTGGACGATCGATCAGCTTCGGTTGGAGCTCGGCTGGCCAACAGTTGACAACGGGGTAGCGTGGCCGAGCGGTCCAAGGTGCTGGATTTAGGCTCCAGTCTCTCCGGAGGCGTGGGTTCGAATCCCGCCGCTGCCAGTTTTGTAGGGTGCTAACGCCGTCTCGTTGCTTTCAAGTCAGTAAGTGGGTTTGAAAGGTGAACTGTGGCTCGACATGTTGTCGTTGATCCTTTCTTGGGGCATCGTAGGTATAGTGGCTCCATCACCAGACAATACAAAGTGTGAGAGGCATTTCGTCTCTTGTGACGGTCGAGCACATCCGGATTAGGCCAAGTGTTCCAAACTCGACAGAAGTATAAACCAGGTTTATGGCAATCTCTTACTAGTTGGACGTCAGTAGGTGGTGTGAAAAATCGAACCGTGGCTCGAAAAGCTGTGCGATCATGGAGGATGTCGTGGGCATTGGTGGTATAGTGGCAAGCATAG
The DNA here is from genome assembly GCF_021917145.1 of Hypomesus transpacificus. Classification (NCBI taxonomy): domain Eukaryota; kingdom Metazoa; phylum Chordata; class Actinopteri; order Osmeriformes; family Osmeridae; genus Hypomesus; species Hypomesus transpacificus. The sequence continues at coordinate 251,623 of NW_025813737.1, read as the reverse complement.
CTGCCCTCCAAGCAGTTGACCCGGGTTCGATTCCCGGCCAATGCAGAACCTCGAGAAAGATGTGTTTTATCTGGTGTCATTCCACTGCTTGCGGGCATTAGATATAGTCACGTGAGCTCCTGGACGATCGATCAGCTTCGGTTTGAGCTCGGCTGGCCAACAGCTGACAACGGGGTAGCGTGGCCGAGCGGTCCAAGGTGCTGGATTTAGGCTCCAGTCTCTCCGGAGGCGTGGGTTCGAATCCCACCGCTGCCAGTTTTGTAGGGTGCTAACGCCGTCTCGTTGCTTTCAAGTCAGTAAGTGGGTTTGAAAGGTGAACTGTGGCTCGACATGTTGTCGTTGATCCTTTCTTGGGGCATCGTAGGTATAGTGGCTCCATCACCAGACAATACAAAGTGTGAGAGGCATTTCGTCTCTTGTGACGGTCGAGCACATCCGGATTAGGCCAAGTGTTCCAAACTCGACAGAAGTATAAACCAGGTTTATGGCAATCTCTTACTAGTTGGACGTCAGTAGGTGGTGTGAAAAATCGAACCGTGGCTCGAAAAGCTGTGCGATCATGGAGGATGTCGTGGGCATTGGTGGTATAGTGGCAAGCATAGCTTCCCTCCAAGCAGTTGACCCGGGTTCGATTCCCGGCCAATGCAGAACCTCGAGAAAGATGTGTTTTATCTGGTGTCATTCCACTGCTTGCGGGCATTAGATATAGTCACGTGAGCTCCTGGACGATCGATCAGCTTCGGTTTGAGCTCGGCTGGCCAACAGCTGACAACGGGGTAGCGTGGCCGAGCGGTCCAAGGTGCTGGATTTAGGCTCCAGTCTCTCCGGAGGCGTGGGTTCGAATCCCACCGCTGCCAGTTTTGTAGGGTGCTAACGCCGTCTCGTTGCTTTCAAGTCAGTAAGTGGGTTTGAAAGGTGAACTGTGGCTCGACATGTTGTCGTTGATCCTTTCTTGGGGCACCGTAGGTATAGTGGCTCCATCACCAGACAATACAAAGTGTGAGAGGCATTTCGTCTCTTGTGACGGTCGAGCACATCCGGATTAGGCCAAGTGTTCCAAACTCGACAGAAGTATAAACCAGGTTTATGGCAATCTCTTACTAGTTGGACGTCAGTAGGTGGTGTGAAAAATCGAACCGTGGCTCGAAATACTGTGCGATCATGGAGGATGTCGTGGGCATTGGTGGTATAGTGGCAAGCATAGCTGCCTTCCACGCGGCGGGCAGACGCCTGTACCTGTAAAGGGAAAAATTGGGGTACTCGTGTCGAATCCCAGTCACGACGATGTTTATTACAAATGATTTATTGTACTTCTTTCAATGATACAATATAGTGGCACTGGTTATCTGCTATATATCAAACCAATGTAAAAGGCCATACTGAGATGCCTCTAATCTACATCTAAAATTGCAGTATTGTACATTACAAATACATCATAATTGTATTCAGCCTTGTTTATTAACAAGATTGTGTATTGTCCGTTGGCACTATTTTCATTGTTTGTATATTGTCTGGTTTTGATGGAATATAAAAAAAATATATTCTGGTAAAAACCTCTAATATTGGGGATTTATTTTCAGTGTAACCAGTTGCCTGGATTTGTTTGAGCCACTAAATGAAGACATTTGTACAGATGAGTCTTAAGGGGTCAATGGTAATCAATAGTCTGATCCATCTCCATTTTCATACATCATGAACATTTATTTGATGATTAATTGTGATACAAATAACTGAGATGAACACACAATCTTATTTTGGCCATTTATTGGAACATGTAATCAAGGCTTGTACAAATAACCTAGATTAAGTGCAAAACAGTCATATTATTTATTTGAACTATTTACAACAATTTTTATGTACAGTTTGCCTACTTCCCCTTCTCCTCAGCCCACCTCTTCTTCTCTGCCTTGTAGAAGGCTGATTGTTGAAACTCCCCCCAGGTCATTTCAGCATTCATTCCGTCTGCCTTGTACAGGGACAGCACCCTGGTAGGACAGTAAATGTACCTGCCCGCCACACCCCGGAACGAATGGTACACATTTTTGGTACGAATGGTACACAGGGCTTTCTGGCCCCTGCTTGATGGGCTTGCGGCAGAACTTGCAGAGCCGACCGGTGGGCTGCTGTTCTGCCGCCCTCCGTTTCCCCCGCAGATCAGCCAACCTCCGTGCCTCTGCTGACCTGAGCTTGGCTGCCTCAAGCTCTTTCCCAAAGAAAGGGGTGTCCGCAAAGTCCTCAAACGGCATTCTGGGGTCATTCAGGCCTTCTGCTGCATAGAGCTTGTGGACTCTTTGTGAGCAGTAAAAGTACTTGACCTCCCCAGACTGGTAGAAGAGGTGGATGGAGGAACCGTCTCCCTGGTATCGCGACTTCGGCTGGCCACAGGCAAGACAGTTCCTCGTCTTCTTTTTGCCCAGCTGCTGCTGCTGCTGTTGTTGCAGTGCCGTCTGCTTCTGGACTATGTCCCGCACCATGTCCTCGATAGCAGCCTTGGTCAGAGGGGCCTCCTGGGGATCTCTCCCAGGTGGATTGACCGCAGCGGGTGGTATGGTCACCACCGGCACGCTCTTGGTCTCACTCTCTGCCGTCAGGTGCTGCCACAGCTGCTGCGTCTCCAGAAGTTTCTCTGGGCTGGTGTTCAGGGACGTGCTGGCGTTGGTCCGCTTTGCCCAATGCTTCACATACTGTGAAATGTGTTGCTTTGTTGTTGGATGCAACAGGCTATTGGGATCACGGGAAGCAGCCTGCACCAAGCCAGCGTAGTCACTGTCCACCCTCTGCAGGAAATCCTTCGACCCTTGGTGGATTCCTATGAGGCCGTCGATGACCTCCTTCATGGCCTCTGTCCACCGGGAATGGTCCAAGACGTACAGAAGCCCGCCTGCCTTGATGGACATTGTGCGAGCAGCACGCGGGTTTGCTGTGATGGGCAGTGCAGGTGTCGTTGGCAGACCTGAAGACAAGTAGAAATAACACATAATAAATATAAAATCTTGCTCTATCAAGCATCAGTGCAACTTGAGTGTTGCATCTCATTCACATTTTACTAGCAGATGTGTAAAATGAGGGATATTTGCAAAATTACCTTGAGTGGAGGTTGATTGGACTGGCTGGACTGTGGTCTGGGGCAAGACTCCAGAAGCCTCACCAAAGACGTCATCCTGCAACAGAGGAAGTACATGCATTTCAATTATTTAAACATGTGTGCTTAGTCTGCAGGTATAACCTGTGTAAGTTTGAAAGGGTAAATTACAAAGTGCTATCAATGCAACTTACATTGTCTTCTGGCGTGATGAAGGGCTGGTCGGCGACCACCCGGTCAGCCTCCTCTTCCTCAGCTCCCTCTTCATCAGCCCCCTGGGACCTGTTCTTGAACCAGTCCAGAGGCACAGGGCGACAGCCTGGCTCCACATACTGCAGGCCAAATCTCTCCCCTGTGTCTCTGTGGCTCAACTGCAGTGCAGGGTATTTGGCATGGCCGGTCACCCTCTCCGATGCCACGTTCAGCTGCATGATGAGCACTGGGTCAAAGACTGCAGGTAGCTTCACGTCCGGTAACTTCAGATCCACCAATCTCTGAAAGTTCCACCGTGCCATGCCCATCATGCCTTGAGCCTGGAAGAGCTCGGAGGAAACACAGTTGCCTGTGATCCACCGTGCCTGATGCGCATGGAAACCCTCCTGTTGGGAGGTGCCTCTCACAGGGATCCACACTGGGACAGCTGCTCCTTCACCCTTGACGTGGTTGAGCTGCACTGTTCCTCCGTGTCTGTAAAGGATCCCGTCCTCCTCCTCTGGATCACTCAGGCAGCCTCTCAGGATGTGCACCCTCTGGAGTCTCCACAGCTTTAGCATGGACGGCTTGAAGAGGTAGACACCATTGGGATCTGTCTCTAGGAAGAACTGTTTGAGGACGCTCTCCACTCTCTCCAGCAGCTCTGTAGGTTGTGGTACCTTACAATTGAAAAAAGGATTACAGATGATTTCATATGCATTAACGGAATACAGAAATGAAATTACGTATTTTTCTTATTTATGTTATAACATAACAAGCATTATTAATGTTATGAACATTCAAAAGTACCTTGGTCCGGCAGTGTTCCCGGATATGCTGCTTTGTGGGATTGGCAGGCCTGATCCCACAGAAGGCGTATGCCTCCGTCAGCCTCTGCAGGTCAGTCTGGTCCACCACACAGAATGCAGCACTGAGGAACCGGCAGAAAGTGCTGTGGAGTGTATGGTGCTCTGACACGCACTCCCTTGAGAACCGCCGCATGCAATGGAAAAGGTCCAGTTTGACAGTGATGTCGCTGCTGTACTTTCCCCGGGAGGCACATGAGTTGGTCAGGTTCCCAGATGTTGCCCCCGTCACCACAGCTTCCGTGGTTTTCCATGAATCCCAGTGGAGGTGCTCCTGGGGGTCAAGGTTTGGGATCCGGAAATCACCACAGCAGTCCCTGCTCACACAGTGAGAGAGAGAGAGAGAAAAACACAAATTAATGATAGGCTTTGAGTTTCTATGTCACCTGCATACAATCCCCTGTAACTATATAGTATATTATATTTTGCTAAATGTTTCTGTCCTGTGTAAAATTGAATACAAAAGCTGTGATCTGGCTTTTACCTGTCCACCCACTGGTACTTTGCCTTCGGCAGTCCAGCTGAGTCGTAGCGATGAGACAGCCCCTCGTACATGGGTTCCAGCGACCGGTCACTCTCTGACTGAAGCATCACCCAGGACAGGATCATCCAGTTCTCATTCATCACGAGGACATGGTTCCGGATGAGAGCACCACCTTCCGGGCCACCTTCCGTGTGTGGTCAGCTCGAATGACCTGCCCAAAAGTGCCTTGCAGGACAAGAGTGAGGGTCTTCTCCTTACGGTGGTACTCATGTACGAGGCAGTCTACTAGGTAGCGGGGACTGATGGCTACCCCACACCAGCCATTGGTCAAGTCGTAGGTACCAAAGGGATCAGGGGTGTTGTCCTTCCGCATGGTGCCTGTGATGGTCTTCTGCCCATACAGGCCGGAGTCACCATCCTGCACATTCTGTACAGTCAACAGATAGGCAAGGTGTGCCCTCTCGTACCGTAGGTGCAGAGCCTCATTCAGCTGATTTGCCATGTCTGTGGCCGACCTCCCTGTGCGACATAGCTCATCCATTACCGTTTTGCAGATGGCTTTTTTGTGGGTGAGAAATGCTGGCAGGATGTTGCAGAAGAGTTGTGGCAGCATTTCCATCCACTGGGGTTTGTCAGCGAACCAGTACCTCTTGCATGTTTTGCAGTTCAGCCGAGAGGCCAAGATGTAGTACTGGCCGCTGGTCCCAATAATGACCCGGGGTCGCCCAACTCCTGCCGAAACCACATGGGGAGTGGAGCAGCCGTAGAGGCAGGGTAAAATGTAATTGTTCCTCACTCTCTCCATAATTGCATGCTCCGGTTTCCAAATGAAAAATGGATGTAGCTGGAAGTACTTGGGAGATGGCATATCATAGACTGGATCTATGAGTTCTGGTTGGGGTGGATGACGCCACAAGGAGATCATACCCATCAGATGTCGTACAGGTCGAGATCCTGGCCAAAGTCCCAAAGATTCCATCTCCGTTTTCATCCACATCTTCTGGTTTTGGGAGCAGTTCCACTGGCTGACGTCTTGGTCCTTCCTATGGAGTGGTGGTGGGATGGTAGACGGAGCTGGGGTAGGTAGCGCACCAGCTGCGGCTGGAACAGGACAGGGTAGAGCGACAGCAGCAGACGTGGCAGGAGATGGAGCAGAGTGCGGTGGCATGGTGGCTGCAGACAGCACAGGAGCCAGTCGGGGAGAGGCTGCAGGATGACAGATGATAATGATGAGCAACTACATTCTGTAAACAACAGACTAAATACATAGATTTTTAAACATATAAAATATTTTTAAATACTTTCAAGTAATTATATTATTAAATAATAGTGACTCATACCTTTTGAGATAGCAGTGTTTGCTGACTCTGTACACAGGCCCAGTGCAAGCAACTCGGGCGGAACTGGCACTGGAGCCTTCACTGGAACTGGGGGATCTAATGACAAAATATGTATATAGCTCACAACCTGTCTTTTTGCTACCGGGACTGCAGTGAGAGATGACTTTCAATCACAGGCTAAGAGTTAAATGAGGTAAGTAAGTTATGTTTGATTAAATCTTGTATCTAGTTAGGCGCATGTAGACATCAATATTAACCTGGCAACAAAGAAGTGAGTCCATCACCCTGGTCTGGTCTGGAGAGTGTGGCTGCTGGTTTACTCTTTTCTATTACAGAAAGCACAATGTTATTCTCAACATCTAACATAGTAGCTCATGCAAAACACAACATATTGTTTGTAGTATGTTTTTAAATTGCAAGAGATTCAGATGTAGTCCTAGGAACATGATCATTTTACCTTGAGCAGTGCTGGGGTCCAGTCTGTTACCAGGCAGTTTAGACTGAGCAGCGGATGGATTCTTATATCCTGAAAAAAAGGACAAAGTTAGTCACCGTGTAAAAGTTATATTTCAGACTGACAGAGGCAAATTGCATGTGTGCTTTGTTTGCATGTAAGAACTTCTCTCAATTGGATCTGTCAGCAACTATCAAACAGCTTTAATCCTAAATAAATAATTTTGTTCAAAAACCTGTTAAGCAAACAATGCAAACGGTGGCATGCACATTCATGCAGTCATCATGCAGAGTATAAGACAAATAACACTTACCCTCAACGAAGAGCCTGTAAATTCATAATGGGAATCATGCAGAGTATAAGAAAAAAAACACTTACCATCAACGATGGAGAGGATGTAAATTCATGATTGGAGTTTTGAAAGGCAGAACACCATAAACATTGAACAAGGCCAGAAACGTGGCATGAACATTGAACAAGGCCAGGAACGTGGCATGAACATTGACCAAGAGTCATGTCTTGGTCCCAACAACTGATATGCAAAGAGACCTCGGCCTGCTGGTCTCTTATTCCTGGGAGATGAAGATGCACCCGAAGACAGGGCAGCAGCTAGTGACAAAGCAGAGATGAAAAGATGTACAACATGCTGTCAAGTAGCAGTTCAAAAGCATATTGCTTTAAATGTGTCCTCAGTCACACACAACAAGGCCCACAAAGGAACATTCACTTACAGCTCTGCTTGACCATCTTGGAGGGGGAGATGTTCAGCATGGCTTGCTCCAGGTCTTCATCTTCATCCATGACTGTGGTGCAAACAGGAAAGAAACATAAGAATGTATTCCTTTCACTGTACAATAGTTACATTTATATCCTATCTGTTACATGCATCAAATGAAAGTTAACCATAATCACAAGCATTAAATTACTTATAATATTTAATTAATACTGATGACCTACCCACGGCTTGGCTGGAGGCGAGCAGAGGAGAGGACATGGATGCCTCCTGGGTCTTCTTGGTCAGGTACCGCTTCAGTTTGTCCATGCTAGTTCCCGGAGTGGTGGTCCGGGACAGAACGAACGCTGCAAAGCCATCTGCCCTACCCTCCCAGACGTCACCCCAGGTCCTTGTTGGCATGCGGCCAAAGCCGACCTGTTGGTCCTCCTCCACTGAGCTGACAGCCCCGGTCCTCCTGGCCTCGTACTCCAGCACTGCCTTGATTTCCTTGAAGGAATTGGCATACCCTACAAAGGACCGCAGGCTGTCTTTGCTGGGCCCATCCAAAGGCATGCCAGCCATTTGCTCCTTTTCAAATTGTTTAATGAGGTACAGAGTGTACCCCACATCATTTTCAAGGAGCCATCTGACCAATTTCCCCATATACTTTCCAAACTGTAAAGTATACTCCCCCAACACCTCAGTTTGATCAGACACATCCCCCCCTCGGTCACGGACCAAAGAGCACGCCCTTGCCCTCATCTGCTCCTCCTTTATGGGTGCTGACTTGTCCTTCAGAGAGACAGAGGAGTCCTTCCAACGCTTGGCTTCCTCAGTTGCATCTTGGAGAAGGTAGCCATGTGACCCCTTCCGAAAGACCACCACCACTCTCCCAGGATAAAAACTAAAAACTTGCTTAGACATCTGTATTTAAAAGAAATAACACATTCAATAATTTCAACAAATTACATGTCAAGAGGGGGTGGTAGCCAGAGTATTTTCAAACAACACTGCCCTACAGTAGATCTGTATCTATTCGATGAGTGTGCTTACTTGAGGTGAATGTGCCTCATCTCAACTCCCCCATCCTCCCCCATCCCCCAACAATCCCCCTCAATGTCCTTTGTCTTGGAATGTGTATTAGCTGCGAACAGCTCTCTTCTAACATGACTTTTATTCACGATTCACTATTAATTTTACATAACATGCTGGCAAACCATTGTCGGTATATTGTTAGTAACTAACGTTACTGAATAACTTTGGGAAGTTATAGTAGTACCAACGTAACATTGCATTAGTGGCTACTGTACATACAGTTTCATTCATTCATAATGTTAGACTGAGAGTCATAGCGTGCTCAATGTTGAGTTTTCACAAAGCAGAGATGAGTAAAATAACATGTTCATTCATGATTTAGCTAGCTATTTTTAGATCTATCCAGATGGATATCTTACCTCAGTGCAGATCTACGTGTACTGTTCTCTCAAACAATATATTCTGATCTGAGACGCTTCTCTATCTCGTAAGAAAACCGCGAAACAGCGCCCCCCAAATCCCCATAGTGGCCACAAATGGTAGTATTCGATATGGTTAAGGATAGCCATAGAGAATGTATGGGAAAAGTTAAGGAAGTTAAGACCATTCATAGCAGCCTGCCGCGCGGCTGACCCGGGTTCGATTCCCGGCCAATGCAGAACCTTGAGAAAAATGTGTTTTATCTGGTGTCATTCCACTGCTTGCGGGCATTAGATATAGTCACGTGAGCTCCTGGACGATCGATCAGCTTCGGTTCGAGCTCAGCTGGCCAACAGCTGACAACGGGGTAGCGTGGCCGAGCGGTCCAAGGCGCTGGATTAAGGCTCCAGTCTCTCCGGAGGCGTGGGTTCGAATCCCACCGCTGCCACTTTTGTAGGGTGCTAACGGCGTCTCATTGCTTTCACGTCAGTAAGTGGGTTTGAAAGGTGAACTGTGGCTCGTTGTGTTGTCGTTGATGCTTTCTTGGGGGATCGTAGGTATAGTTGCTCCATCACCAGACAATACAAACCGTGAAGAGGCATTTCGTCTCTTGTGACGGTCGAACACATCCGGAGTAGGCCAAGTGTTCCAAACTCGACAGAAGTATAAACCAGGTTTAGGGCAATCTGTTACTAGTTCAGTATCGATCAGTTTTGGGAGAAGCTCGGGTGGCCAACAGCTGACAACGGGGTAGCGTGGCCGAGCGGTCCAAGGCGCTGGATTTAGGCTCCAGTCTCTCCGGAGGCGTGGGTTCGAATCCGACTGCTGCCACTTTTGTAGGGTGCTAACGGCGTCTCATTGCTTTCACGTCAGTAAGTGGGTTTGAAAGGTGAACTGTGGCTCGTTGTGTTGTCGTTGATGCTTTCTTGGGGGATCGTAGGTATAGTTGCTCCATCACCAGACAATACAAACCGTGAAGAGGCATTTCGTCTCTTGTGACGGTCGAACACATCCGGAGTAGGCCAAGTGTTCCAAACTCGACAAAAGTATAAACCAGGTTTAGGGCAATCTGTTACTAGTTCAGTATCGATCAGTTTTGGGAGAAGCTCGGGTGGCCAACAGCTGACAACGGGGGGGGGGTAGCGTGGCCGAGCGGTCCAAGGCGCTGGATTTAGGCTCCAGTCTCTCCGGAGGCGTGGGTTCGAATCCGACTGCTGCCACTTTTGTAGGGTGCTAATGCCGTCTCGTTGCTTTCAAGTCAGTAAGTGGGTTTTAAAGTCAAATCAAATCAAATCAAATTTATTTGTATAGCCCTTTTTACACGCAAGCATGTCACAGAGGGCTTCACATGCGCCCATAGAACTGCCCCTCAACCAACCTAAACCCTCAAGGAAGACAAGGAAAAACTCCCAGAAAAACTCCCACCGGGAGAAAAAATGGAAGAAACCTTGGGAGGAGCAATTCAGAGAGGGATCCCCTCCTCCAGAGACGGTTGGTAAGAGAGAGGAGCAGAACACAAGCTAAACATAGTCATACAGTGTCAATGGGTTTTGAAACACCAAAATCCATTGTTCGGCTTTATAGACGTTGGATGGGACCGGGAAACTCGCTGTTGGCCGTCATGGAGACTGGATTCCGGGTGACGACCTGGTTCAGCGTTGGCAGACCGACGACCAAGCAGGTCCTGACAGCTCAAACCCCCCACACCACAGGGAATGTGTGGGGGGGGGACAGAGAGGAGAGCAGGGATTAGAGAATGCCAGGAGCAGCTAACAGTTACAGTCAAAATAGAATGAGATCCCCACCGGTCAAGTGTGGACTAGTGCAGCAATTTAACAGAGCAAAAAGGGTATTTGATGCAGCCCCACACACCAAAACAATGACAGCCCCCCTCAGTTGGAACATGAAATCTGTTCCAGGGGAAAGAGCTCTAAAGTAGGTTATACTTATACGAATAAGGATGAAAACAGCCAGTCCCCCGTTGTCTCCAACTAGTAATAAAAACTATAACAGTAACAATATACAGCAACGGAACTATAATAATAATAATACTAACAATATACAGTAACAGGTTTACTTTATTTGTAACATCTAGCTGGGCAATGTGAACATAAGCTATAATTAAAATTTAAAAGTTACATGTGATACACACATAGGCAAGCACACATCCCAGGTTTACATAGAAAGTACACACATACTTCCCTTTAACAATCATAGAATTGACTAAACAAGAACGTTTTTAATCTAGTTTTAAATGTCGAGACAGTATCAGCTTCCTTAATTGAGATGGGTAATTTGTTCCAAAGAAGAGGTGCTCTATATGAGAACGCCCTACCTCCAGCAGTTTTTTTCTTAACTTTGGGTATTACCAGATAGCCGGCATTTTGAGATCTTAGAGAGGTGAACTGTGGCTCGACATGTTGTCGTTGATGCTTTCTTGGGGCATCGTAGGTATAGTGGCTCCATCACCAGACAATACAAAGTGTGAGAGGCATTTCGTCTCTTGTGACGGTCGAGCACATCCGGATTAGGCCAAGTGTTCCAAACTCGACAGAAGTATAAACCAGGTTTATGCCAAACTCTTACTAGTTGGACGTCAGTAGGTGGTGTGAAAAATCAAACCGTGGCTCGAAAAGCTGTGCGATCATGGAGGATGTCGTGGGCATTGGTGGTATAGTGGCAAGCATAGCTGCCTTCCAAGCAGTTGACCCGGGTTAGATTCCCGGCCAATGCAGAACCTTGAGAAAGATGTGTTTTATCTGGTGTCATTCCACTGCTTGCAGGCATTAGACTAGTCACGTGAGCTCCTGGACGATCGATCAGCTTCGGTTGGAGCTCGGCTGGCCAACAGTTGACAACGGGGTAGCGTGGCCGAGCGGTCCAAGGTGCTGGATTTAGGCTCCAGTCTCTCCGGAGGCGTGGGTTCGAATCCCAACGCTGCCAGTTTTGTAGGGTGCTAACGCCGTCTCGTTGCTTTCAAGTCAGTAAGTGGGTTTGAAAGGTGAACTGTGGCTCGACATGTTGTCGTTGATGCTATCTTGGGGCATGGTAGGTATAGTGGCTCCATCACCAGACAATACAAAGTGTGAGAGGCATTTCGTCTCTTGTGACGGTCGAGCACATCCGGATTAGGCCAAGTGTTCCAAACTCGACAGAAGTATAAACCAGGTTTATGGCAATCTCTTACTAGTTGGACGTCAGTAGGTGGTGTGAAAAATCGAACCGTGGCTCGAAAAGCTGTGCGATCATGGAGGATGTCGTGGGCATTGGTGGTATAGTGGCAAGCATAGCTGCCTTCCAAGCAGTTGACCCGGGTTCGATTCCCGGCCAATGCAGAACCTTGAGAAAGATGTGTTTTATCTGGTGTCATTCCACTGCTTGCGGGCATTAGACTAGTCACGTGAGCTCCTGGACAATCGATCAGCTTCGGTTGGAGCTCGGCTGGCCAACAGTTGACAACGGGGTAGCGTGGCCGAGCGGTCCAAGGTGCTGGATTTAGGCTCCAGTCTCTCCGGAGGCATGGGTTCGAATCCCACCGCTGCCACTTTTGTAGGGTGCTAACTGCGTCTCATTGCTTTCACGTCAGTAAGTGGGTTTGAAAGGTGAACTGTGGCTCGACGTGTTGTGTTGTGTTGTCGTTGATGCTTTCTTGGGGCATCGTAGGTATAGTGGCTCCATCACCAGACAATACAAAGTGTGAGAGGCATTTCGTCTCTTGTGACGGTCGAGCACATCCGGATTAGGCCAAGTGTTCCAAACTCGACAGAAGTATAAACCAGGTTTATGGCAAACTCTTACTAGTTGGACGTCAGTAGGTGGTGTGAAAAATCGAACCGTGGCTCGAAAAGCTGTGCGATCATGGAAGATGTTGTGGGCATTGGTGGTATAGTGGCAAGCATAGCTGCTTTCCAAGCAGTTGACCTGGGTTCGATTTCCGGCCAATGCAGAACCTTGAGAAAGATGTGTTTTATCTGGTGTCATTCCACTGCTTGCGGGCATTAGACTAGTCACGTGAGCTCCTGGACGATCAATCAGCTTCGGTTGGAGCTCGGCTGGCCAACAGTTGACAACGGGGTAGCGTGGCCGAGCGGTCCAAGGTGCTGGATTTAGGCTCCAGTCTCTCCGGAGGCATGGTTTCGAATCCCACCGCTGCCACTTTTGTAGGGTGCTAACGGCGTCTCATTGCTTTCACGTCAGTAAGTGGGTTTGAAAGGTGAACTGTGGCTCGACGTGTTGTGTTGTGTTGTCGTTGATGCTTTCTTGGGGCATCGTAGGTATAGTGGCTCCATCACCAGACAATACAAAGTGTGATAGGCATTTCGTCTCTTGTAACGTCGAGCACATCCGGATTAGGCCAAGTGTTCCAAACTCGACAGAAGTATAAACCAGGTTTATGGCAATCTCTTACTAGTTGGACGTCAGTAGGTGGTGTGAAAAATCGAACCGTGGCTCGAAAATCTGTGCGATCATGGAGGATGTCGTGGGCATTGGTGGTATAGTGGCAAGCATAGCTGCCTTCCAAGCAGTTGACCCGGGTTCGATTCCCGGCCAATGCAGAACCTTGAGAAAGATGTGTTTTATCTGGTGTCATTCCACTGCTTGCGGGCATTAGACTAGTCACTTGAGCTCCTGGACGATCGATCAGCTTCGGTTGGAGCTCGGCTGGCCAACAGTTGACAACGGGGTAGCGTGGCCGAGCGGTCCAAGGTGCTGGATTTAGGCTCCAGTCTCTCCGGAGGCGTGGGTTCGAATCCCACCGCTGCCAGTTTTGTAGGGTGCTAACGCCGTCTCGTTGCTTTCAAGTCAGTAAGTGGGTTTGAAAGGTGAACTGTGGCTCGACATGTTGTCGTTGATGCTTTCTTGGGGCATCGTAGGTATAGTGGCTCCATCACCAGACAATACAAAGTGTGAGAGGCATTTCGTCTCTTGTGACGGTCGAGCACATCCGGATTAGGCCAAGTGTTCCAAACTCGACAGAAGTATAAACCAGGTTTATGGCAAACTCTTACTAGTTGGACGTCAGTAGGTGGTGTGAAAAATCGAACCGTGGCTCGAAAAGCTGTGCGATCATGGAGGATGTCGTGGGCATTGGTGGTATAGTGGCAAGCATATCTGCCTTCCAAGCAGTTGACCCGGGTTCGATTCCCGGCCAATGCAGAACCTTGAGAAAGATGTGTTTTATCTGGTGTCATTCCACTGCTTGCGGGCATTAGATATAGTCACGTGAGCTCCTGGACGATCGATCAGCTTCGGTTTGAGCTCGGCTGGCCAACAGCTGACAACGGGGTAGCGTGGCCGAGCGGTCCAAGGCGCTGGATTTAGGCTCCAGTCTCTCCGGAGGCGTGGGTTCAAATCCCACCCCTGCCAGTTTTGTAGGGTGCTAACGCCGTCTCGTTGCTTTCAAGTCAGTAAGTGGGTTTGAAAGGTGAACTGTGGCTCGACATGTTGTCGTTGATGCTTTCTTGGGGCATCGTAGGTATAGTGGCTCCATCACCAGACAATACAAAGTGTGAGAGGCATTTCGTCTCTTGTGACGGTCGAGCACATCCGGATTAGGCCAAGTGTTCCAAACTCGACAGAAGTATAAACCAGGTTTATGGCAAACTCTTACTAGTTGGACGTCAGTAGGTGGTGTGAAAAATCGAACCGTGGCTCGAAAAGCTGTGCGATCATGGAAGATGTTGTGGGCATTGGTGGTATAGTGGCAAGCATAGCTGCTTTCCAAGCAGTTGACCCGGGTTCGGTTCCCGGCCAATGCATAACCTTGAGAAAGATGTGTTTTATCTGGTGTCATTCCACTGCTTGCGGGCATTAGACTAGTCACGTGAGCTCCTGGACGATCGATCAGCTTCGGTTGGAGCTCGGCTGGCCAACAGTTGACAATGGGGTAGCGTGGCCGAGCGGTCCAAGGTGCTGGATTAAGGCTCCAGTCTCTCCGGAGGCGTGGGTTCGAATCCCACCGCTGCCAGTTTTGTAGGGTGCTAACGGCGTCTCGTTGCTTTCACGTCAGTAAGTGGGTTTGAAAGGTGAACTGTGGCTCGACGTGTTGTGTTGTCGTTGATGCTTTCTTGGGGCATCGTAGGTATAGTGGCTCCATCACCAGACAATACAAAGTGTGAGAGGCATTTCGTCTCTTGTGACGGTTGAGCACATCCGGATTAGGCCAAGTGTTCCAAACTCGACAGAAGTATAAACCAGGTTTAGGGCAATCTGTTACTAGTTCAGTATCGATCAGTTTTGGGAGAAGCTCGGGTGGCCAACAGCTGACAACGGGGTAGCGTGGCCGAGCGGTCGAAGGCGCTGGATTAAGGCTCCAGTCTCTCCGGAGGCGTGGGTTCGAATCCCACCGCTGCCACTATTGTAGGGTGCTAACGCCGTCTCATTGCTTTCAAGTCAGTAAGTGGGTTTTAAAGTTGAATTATGGCTCGACATGTTGTCGTTGATGCTTTCTTGGGGCATCGTAGGTATAGTGGCTCCATCACCAGACAATACAAAGTGTGAGAGGCATTTCGTCTCTTGTGACGGTCGAGCACATCCGGATTAGGCCAAGTGTTCCAAACTCGACAGAAGTATAAACCAGGTTTATGGCAATCTCTTACTAGTTGGACGTCAGTAGGTGGTGTGAAAAATCGAACCGTGGCTCGAAAAGCTGTGCGATCATGGAGGATGTCGTGGGCATTGGTGGTATAGTGGCAAGCATAGCTGCCTTCCAAGCAGTTGACCTGGGTTCGTTTCCCGGCCAATGCAGAACCTTGAGAAAAATGTGTTTTATCTGGTGTCATTCCACTGCTTGCGGGCATTAGATATAGTCACGTGAGCTCCTGGACGATCGATCAGCTTCGGTTCGAGCTCGGCTGGCCAACAGTTGACAACGGGGTAGCGTAGCCTAGCGGTCCAAGTGTCAGAAGTATTAATCTATCAAGCATTGCTCAGTCAGTCGGTGAACAAGTTTAAGAAAGCTTTATTGCTTGTGGCCGGCCCACAAGGAGACAAAACATCACACCCCATTGTGCTACAAGTTTGTCCGCTAGCATGTTGCGCTAGCTAGCTATTTAAGCAGAACCGCCCTTTACAGTCATTGGTTAAGACAAAGGCATGCAAATGTTCCATTGCTCTTCTTCATTGGCTCCTTGCATAGACCTGGCGCGCGCGTGTGTGCGTGCGTGTTTGAGTGTGTGCGTGCTTGAGTGTGTGCGTGTGTGTGCCTTTTGACCCCTGTAAGCTTGACCACATGATTCACCCAACACAGATAAGGCCAGACATCTTTTATGGCCTCTCCAGTAAGAGAGAGTGGTCAGCCCAGGTCACCTTGTTTACGTATGCCTCATGTTACCCAAAGTCCAGATTTGGGGGTAGGCTTCTCTCTACACACAAGGAATGCTGAACACAGAATCATTCTTATACAGGATAAATGTGTTACATCTTCAATTTCTCCAACACCAAGGCGCTGGATTAAGGCTCCAGTCTCTCCGGAGGCGTGGGTTCGAATCCCACCGCTGCCACTTTTGTAGGGTGCTAACGGCGTCTCATTGCTTTCACGTCAGTAAGTGGGTTTGAAAGGTGAACTGTGGCTCGTTGTGTTGTGTTGTCGTTGATGCTTTCTTGGGGCATCGTAGGTATAGTGGCTCCATCACCAGACAATACAAACCGTGAAGAGGCATTTCGTCTCTTGTGAAGGTCGAACACATCCGGAGTAGGCCAAGTGTTCCAAACTCGACAGAAGTATAAACCAGGTTTATGGCAAACTCTTACTAGTTGGACGTCAGTAGGTGGTGTGAAAAATCGAACCGTGGCTCGAAATGCTGTGCGATCATGGAGGATGTCGTGGGCATTGGTGGTATAGCGGCAAGCATATCTGCCTTCCAAGCAGTTGACCCGGGTTCGATTCCCGGCCAATGCAGAACCTTGAGAAAGATGTGTTTTATCTGGTGTCATTCCACTGCTTGCGGGCATTAGATATAGTCACGTGAGCTCCTGGACGATCGATCAGCTTCGGTTTGAGCTCGGCTGGCCAACAGCTGACAACGGGGTAGCGTGGCCGAGCGGTCCAAGGCGCTGGATTTAGGCTCCAGTCTCTCCGGAGGCGTGGGTTCGGATCCGACTGCTGCCACTTTTGTAGGGTACTAATGCCGTCTCGTTGCTTTCAAGTCAGTAAGTGGGTTTTAAAGGTGAACTGTGGCTCGACATGTTGTCGTTGATGCTTTCTTGGGGCATCGTAGGTATAGTGGCTCCATCACCAGACAATACAAAGTGTGAGAGGCATTTCGTCTCTTGTGACGGTCGAGCACATCCGGATTAGGCCAAGTGTTCCAAACTCGACAGAAGTATAAACCAGTTTTAGGGCAATCAATTACTAGTTGGACGTCAGTAGGTGGTGTGAAAAGTCGAACCGTGGCTCGAAATGCTGTGCGATCATGGAGGATGTCGTGGGCATTGGTGGTATAGTGGCAAGCATAGCTGCCTTCCAAGCAGTTGACCCGGGTTCGATTCCCGGCCAATGCAGAACCTTGAGAAAGATGTGTTTTATCTGGTGTCATTCCACTGCTTGCGGGCATTAGACTAGTCACGTGAGGTCCTGGACGATCGATCAGCTTCGGTTGGAGCTCGGCTGGCCAACAGTTGACAACGGGGTAGCCTGGCCGAGCGGTCCAAGGCGCTGGATTAAGGCTCCAGTCTCTCCGGAGGCGTGGGTTCGAATCCCACCGCTGCCACTTTTGTAGGGTGCTAACGGCGTCTCATTGCTTTCACGTCAGTAAGTGGGTTTGAAAGGTGAACTGTGGCTCGTTGTGTTGTGTTGTCGTTGATGCTTTCTTGGGGCATCGTAGGTATAGTGGCTCCATCACCAGACAATACAAAGTGTGAGAGGCATTTCGTCTCTTGTGACGGTCGAGCACATCCGGATTAGGCCAAGTGTTCCAAACTCGACAGAAGTATAAACCAGGTTTAGGGCAATCTGTTACTAGTTCAGTATCGATCAGTTTTGGGAGAAGCTCGGGTGGCCAACAACTGACAACGGGGTAGCGTGGCCGAGCGGTCCAAGCCGCTGGATTTAGGCTCCAGTCTCTCCGGAGGCGTGGGTTCGAATCCGACTGCTGCCATTTTTGCAGTGTGCTAACGCCGTCTCCTTGCTTTCACGTCAGTAAGTGGGTTTGAAAGGTGAACTGTGGCTCGACGTGTTGTGTTGTGTTGTCGTTGATGCTTTCTTGGGGCATCGTAGGTATAGTGGCTCCATCACCAGACAATACAAAGTGTGAGAGGCATTTCGTCTCTTGTGACGGTCGAGCACATCCGGATTAGGCCAAGTGTTCCAAACTCGACAGAAGTATAAACCAGGTTTATGGCAATCTCTTACTAGTTGGACGTCAGTAGGTGGTGTGAAAAATCGAACCGTGGCTCGAAATACTGTGCGATCATGGAGGATGTTGTGGGCATTGGTGGTATAGTGGCAAGCATAGCTGCCTTCCAAGCAGTTGACCCGAGTTCGATTCCCGGCCAATGCATAACCTTGAGAAAGATGTGTTTTATCTGGTGTCATTCCACTGCTTGCGGGCATTAGACTAGTCACGTGAGCTCCTGGACGATCGATCAGCTTCGGTTGGAGCTCGGCTGGCCAACAGTTGACAATGGGGTAGCGTGGCCGAGCGGTCCAAGGTGCTGGATTAAGGCTCCAGTCTCTCCGGAGGCGTGGGTTCGAATCCCACCGCTGCCACTTTTGTAGGGTGCTAACGCCGTCTCGTTGCTTTCAAGTCAGTAAGTGGGTTTTAAAGTTGAATTATGGCTCGACATGTTGTCGTTGATGCTTTCTTGGGGCATCGTAGGTATAGTGGCTCCATCACCAGACAATACAAAGTGTGAGAGGCATTTCGTCTCTTGTGACGGTCGAGCACATCCGGATTAGGTCAAGTGTTCCAAACTCGACAGAAGTATAAACCAGGTTTATGGCAATCTCTTACTAGTTGGACGTCAGTAGGTGGTGTGAAAAATCGAACCGTGGCTCGAAAAGCTGTGCGATCATGGAGGATGTCGTTGGCATTGGTGGTATAGTGGCAAGCATAGCTGCCTTCCAAGCAGTTGACCTGGGTTCGTTTCCCGGCCAATGCAGAACATTGAGAAAAATGTGTTTTATCTGGTGTCATTCCACTGCTTGCGGGCATTAGATATAGTCACGTGAGCTCCTGGACGATCGATCAGCTTCGGTTCGAGCTCGGCTGGCCAACAGTTGACAACGGGGTAGCGTGGCCTAGCGGTCCAAGTGTCAGAAGTAATAATCTATCAAGCATTGCACAGTCAGTCGGTGAACAAGTTTAAGAAAGCTTTATTGCTTGTGGCCGGCCCACAAGGAGACAAAACATCACACCCCATTGTGCTACAAGTTTGTCCGCTAGCATGTTGCGCTAGCTAGCTATTTAAGCAGAACCGCCCTTTACAGTCATTGGTTAAGACAAAGGCATGCAAATGTTCCATTGCTCTTCTTCATTGGCTCCTTGCATAGACCTGGCGCGCGCGTGTGTGCGTGCGTGTTTGAGTGTGTGCGTGCTTGAGTGTGTGCGTGTGTGTGCCTTTTGACCCCTGTAAGCTTGACCACATGATTCACCCAACACAGATAAGGCCAGACATCTTTTATGGCCTCTCCAGTAAGAGAGAGTGGTCAGCCCAGGTCACCTTGTTTACGTATGCCTCATGTTACCCAAAGTCCAGATTTGGGGGTAGGCTTCTCTCTACACACAAGGAATGCTGAACACAGAATCATTCTTATACAGGATAAATGTGTTACATCTTCAATTTCTCCAACACCAAGGCGCTGGATTAAGGCTCCAGTCTCTCCGGAGGCGTGGGTTCGAATCCCACCGCTGCCACTTTTGTAGGGTGCTAACGGCGTCTCATTGCTTTCACGTCAGTAAGTGGGTTTGAAAGGTGAACTGTGGCTCGTTGTGTTGTGTTGTCGTTGATGCTTTCTTGGGGCATCGTAGGTATAGTGGCTCCATCACCAGACAATACAAACCGTGAAGAGGCATTTCGTCTCTTGTGAAGGTCGAACACATCCGGAGTAGGCCAAGTGTTCCAAACTCGACAGAAGTATAAACCAGGTTTATGGCAAACTCTTACTAGTTGGACGTCAGTAGGTGGTGTGAAAAATCGAACCGTGGCTCGAAATGCTGTGCGATCATGGAGGATGTCGTGGGCATTGGTGGTATAGCGGCAAGCATATCTGCCTTCCAAGCAGTTGACCCGGGTTCGATTCCCGGCCAATGCAGAACCTTGAGAAAGATGTGTTTTATCTGGTGTCATTCCACTGCTTGCGGGCATTAGATATAGTCACGTGAGCTCCTGGACGATCGATCAGCTTCGGTTTGAGCTCGGCTGGCCAACAGCTGACAACGGGGTAGCGTGGCCGAGCGGTCCAAGGCGCTGGATTTAGGCTCCAGTCTCTCCGGAGGCGTGGGTTCGGATCCGACTGCTGCCACTTTTGTAGGGTACTAATGCCGTCTCGTTGCTTTCAAGTCAGTAAGTGGGTTTTAAAGGTGAACTGTGGCTCGACATGTTGTCGTTGATGCTTTCTTGGGGCATCGTAGGTATAGTGGCTCCATCACCAGACAATACAAAGTGTGAGAGGCATTTCGTCTCTTGTGACGGTCGAGCACATCCGGATTAGGCCAAGTGTTCCAAACTCGACAGAAGTATAAACCAGTTTTAGGGCAATCAATTACTAGTTGGACGTCAGTAGGTGGTGTGAAAAGTCGAACCGTGGCTCGAAATGCTGTGCGATCATGGAGGATGTCGTGGGCATTGGTGGTATAGTGGCAAGCATAGCTGCCTTCCAAGCAGTTGACCCGGGTTCGATTCCCGGCCAATGCAGAACCTTGAGAAAGATGTGTTTTATCTGGTGTCATTCCACTGCTTGCGGGCATTAGACTAGTCACGTGAGGTCCTGGACGATCGATCAGCTTCGGTTGGAGCTCGGCTGGCCAACAGTTGACAACGGGGTAGCCTGGCCGAGCGGTCCAAGGCGCTGGATTAAGGCTCCAGTCTCTCCGGAGGCGTGGGTTCGAATCCCACCGCTGCCACTTTTGTAGGGTGCTAACGGCGTCTCATTGCTTTCACGTCAGTAAGTGGGTTTGAAAGGTGAACTGTGGCTCGTTGTGTTGTGTTGTCGTTGATGCTTTCTTGGGGCATCGTAGGTATAGTGGCTCCATCACCAGACAATACAAAGTGTGAGAGGCATTTCGTCTCTTGTGACGGTCGAGCACATCCGGATTAGGCCAAGTGTTCCAAACTCGACAGAAGTATAAACCAGGTTTAGGGCAATCTGTTACTAGTTCAGTATCGATCAGTTTTGGGAGAAGCTCGGGTGGCCAACAACTGACAACGGGGTAGCGTGGCCGAGCGGTCCAAGCCGCTGGATTTAGGCTCCAGTCTCTCCGGAGGCGTGGGTTCGAATCCGACTGCTGCCATTTTTGCAGTGTGCTAACGCCGTCTCCTTGCTTTCACGTCAGTAAGTGGGTTTGAAAGGTGAACTGTGGCTCGACGTGTTGTGTTGTGTTGTCGTTGATGCTTTCTTGGGGCATCGTAGGTATAGTGGCTCCATCACCAGACAATACAAAGTGTGAGAGGCATTTCGTCTCTTGTGACGGTCGAGCACATCCGGATTAGGCCAAGTGTTCCAAACTCGACAGAAGTATAAACCAGGTTTATGGCAATCTCTTACTAGTTGGACGTCAGTAGGTGGTGTGAAAAATCGAACCGTGGCTCGAAATACTGTGCGATCATGGAGGATGTTGTGGGCATTGGTGGTATAGTGGCAAGCATAGCTGCCTTCCAAGCAGTTGACCCGAGTTCGATTCCCGGCCAATGCATAACCTTGAGAAAGATGTGTTTTATCTGGTGTCATTCCACTGCTTGCGGGCATTAGACTAGTCACGTGAGCTCCTGGACGATCGATCAGCTTCGGTTGGAGCTCGGCTGGCCAACAGTTGACAATGGGGTAGCGTGGCCGAGCGGTCCAAGGTGCTGGATTAAGGCTCCAGTCTCTCCGGAGGCGTGGGTTCGAATCCCACCGCTGCCACTTTTGTAGGGTGCTAACGCCGTCTCGTTGCTTTCAAGTCAGTAAGTGGGTTTTAAAGTTGAATTATGGCTCGACATGTTGTCGTTGATGCTTTCTTGGGGCATCGTAGGTATAGTGGCTCCATCACCAGACAATACAAAGTGTGAGAGGCATTTCGTCTCTTGTGACGGTCGAGCACATCCGGATTAGGTCAAGTGTTCCAAACTCGACAGAAGTATAAACCAGGTTTATGGCAATCTCTTACTAGTTGGACGTCAGTAGGTGGTGTGAAAAATCGAACCGTGGCTCGAAAAGCTGTGCGATCATGGAGGATGTCGTTGGCATTGGTGGTATAGTGGCAAGCATAGCTGCCTTCCAAGCAGTTGACCTGGGTTCGTTTCCCGGCCAATGCAGAACATTGAGAAAAATGTGTTTTATCTGGTGTCATTCCACTGCTTGCGGGCATTAGATATAGTCACGTGAGCTCCTGGACGATCGATCAGCTTCGGTTCGAGCTCGGCTGGCCAACAGTTGACAACGGGGTAGCGTGGCCTAGCGGTCCAAGTGTCAGAAGTATTAATCTATCAAGCATTGCACAGTCAGTCGGTGAACAAGTTTAAGAAAGCTTTATTGCTTGTGGCCGGCCCACAAGGAGACAAAACATCACACCCCATTGTGCTACAAGTTTGTCCGCTAGCATGTTGCGCTAGCTAGCTATTTAAGCAGAACCGCCCTTTACAGTCATTGGTTAAGACAAAGGCATGCAAATGTTCCATTGCTCTTCTTCATTGGCTCCTTGCATAGACCTGGCGCGCGCGTGTGTGCGTGCGTGTTTGAGTGTGTGCATGCTTGAGTGTGTGCGTGTGTGTGCCTTTTGACCCCTGTAAGCTTGACCACATGATTCACCCAACACAGATAAGGCCAGACATCTTTTATGGCCTCTCCAGTAAGAGAGAGTGGTCAGCCCAGGTCACCTTGTTTACGTATGCCTCATGTTACCCAAAGTCCAGATTTGGGGGTAGGCTTCTCTCTACACACAAGGAATGCTGAACACAGAATCATTCTTATACAGGATAAATGTGTTACATCTTCAATTTCTCCAACACCAAGGCGCTGGATTAAGGCTCCAGTCTCTCCGGAGGCGTGGGTTCGAATCCCACCGCTGCCACTTTTGTAGGGTGCTAACGGCGTCTCATTGCTTTCACGTCAGTAAGTGGGTTTGAAAGGTGAACTGTGGCTCGTTGTGTTGTGTTGTCGTTGATGCTTTCTTGGGGCATCGTAGGTATAGTGGCTCCATCACCAGACAATACAAACCGTGAAGAGGCATTTCGTCTCTTGTGAAGGTCGAACACATCCGGAGTAGGCCAAGTGTTCCAAACTCGACAGAAGTATAAACCAGGTTTAGGGCAATCTGTTACTAGTTGGACGTCAGTAGGTGGTGTGAAAAATCGAACCGTGGCTCGAAATACTGTGCGATCATGGAGGATGTTGTGGGCATTGGTGGTATAGTGGCAAGCATAGCTGCCTTCCAAGCAGTTGACCCGAGTTCGATTCCCGGCCAATGCATAACCTTGAGAAAGATGTGTTTTATCTGGTGTCATTCCACTGCTTGCGGGCATTAGACTAGTCACGTGAGCTCCTGGACGATCGATCAGCTTCGGTTGGAGCTCGGCTGGCCAACAGTTGACAATGGGGTAGCGTGGCCGAGCGGTCCAAGGTGCTGGATTAAGGCTCCAGTCTCTCCGGAGGCGTGGGTTCGAATCCCACCGCTGCCACTTTTGTAGGGTGCTAACGCCGTCTCGTTGCTTTCAAGTCAGTAAGTGGGTTTTAAAGTTGAATTATGGCTCGACATGTTGTCGTTGATGCTTTCTTGGGGCATCGTAGGTATAGTGGCTCCATCACCAGACAATACAAAGTGTGAGAGGCATTTCGTCTCTTGTGACGGTCGAGCACATCCGGATTAGGTCAAGTGTTCCAAACTCGACAGAAGTATAAACCAGGTTTATGGCAATCTCTTACTAGTTGGACGTCAGTAGGTGGTGTGAAAAATCGAACCGTGGCTCGAAAAGCTGTGCGATCATGGAGGATGTCGTTGGCATTGGTGGTATAGTGGCAAGCATAGCTGCCTTCCAAGCAGTTGACCTGGGTTCGTTTCCCGGCCAATGCAGAACATTGAGAAAAATGTGTTTTATCTGGTGTCATTCCACTGCTTGCGGGCATTAGATATAGTCACGTGAGCTCCTGGACGATCGATCAGCTTCGGTTCGAGCTCGGCTGGCCAACAGTTGACAACGGGGTAGCGTGGCCTAGCGGTCCAAGTGTCAGAAGTATTAATCTATCAAGCATTGCACAGTCAGTCGGTGAACAAGTTTAAGAAAGCTTTATTGCTTGTGGCCGGCCCACAAGGAGACAAAACATCACACCCCATTGTGCTACAAGTTTGTCCGCTAGCATGTTGCGCTAGCTAGCTATTTAAGCAGAACCGCCCTTTACAGTCATTGGTTAAGACAAAGGCATGCAAATGTTCCATTGCTCTTCTTCATTGGCTCCTTGCATAGACCTGGCGCGCGCGTGTGTGCGTGCGTGTTTGAGTGTGTGCATGCTTGAGTGTGTGCGTGTGTGTGCCTTTTGACCCCTGTAAGCTTGACCACATGATTCACCCAACACAGATAAGGCCAGACATCTTTTATGGCCTCTCCAGTAAGAGAGAGTGGTCAGCCCAGGTCACCTTGTTTACGTATGCCTCATGTTACCCAAAGTCCAGATTTGGGGGTAGGCTTCTCTCTACACACAAGGAATGCTGAACACAGAATCATTCTTATACAGGATAAATGTGTTACATCTTCAATTTCTCCAACACCAAGGCGCTGGATTAAGGCTCCAGTCTCTCCGGAGGCGTGGGTTCGAATCCCACCGCTGCCACTTTTGTAGGGTGCTAACGGCGTCTCATTGCTTTCACGTCAGTAAGTGGGTTTGAAAGGTGAACTGTGGCTCGTTGTGTTGTGTTGTCGTTGATGCTTTCTTGGGGCATCGTAGGTATAGTGGCTCCATCACCAGACAATACAAACCGTGAAGAGGCATTTCGTCTCTTGTGAAGGTCGAACACATCCGGAGTAGGCCAAGTGTTCCAAACTCGACAGAAGTATAAACCAGGTTTAGGGCAATCTGTTACTAGTTGGACGTCAGTAGGTGGTGTGAAAAATCGAACCGTGGCTCGAAATACTGTGCGATCATGGAGGATGTTGTGGGCATTGGTGGTATAGTGGCAAGCATAGCTGCCTTCCAAGCAGTTGACCCGAGTTCGATTCCCGGCCAATGCATAACCTTGAGAAAGATGTGTTTTATCTGGTGTCATTCCACTGCTTGCGGGCATTAGACTAGTCACGTGAGCTCCTGGACGATCGATCAGCTTCGGTTGGAGCTCGGCTGGCCAACAGTTGACAATGGGGTAGCGTGGCCGAGCGGTCCAAGGTGCTGGATTAAGGCTCCAGTCTCTCCGGAGGCGTGGGTTCGAATCCCACCGCTGCCACTTTTGTAGGGTGCTAACGCCGTCTCGTTGCTTTCAAGTCAGTAAGTGGGTTTTAAAGTTGAATTATGGCTCGACATGTTGTCGTTGATGCTTTCTTGGGGCATCGTAGGTATAGTGGCTCCATCACCAGACAATACAAAGTGTGAGAGGCATTTCGTCTCTTGTGACGGTCGAGCACATCCGGATTAGGTCAAGTGTTCCAAACTCGACAGAAGTATAAACCAGGTTTATGGCAATCTCTTACTAGTTGGACGTCAGTAGGTGGTGTGAAAAATCGAACCGTGGCTCGAAAAGCTGTGCGATCATGGAGGATGTCGTGGGCATTGGTGGTATAGTGGCAAGCATAGCTGCCTTCCAAGCAGTTGACCTGGGTTCGTTTCCCGGCCAATGCAGAACATTGAGAAAAATGTGTTTTATCTGGTGTCATTCCACTGCTTGCGGGCATTAGATATAGTCACGTGAGCTCCTGGACGATCGATCAGCTTCGGTTCGAGCTCGGCTGGCCAACAGTTGACAACGGGGTAGCGTGGCCTAGCGGTCCAAGTGTCAGAAGTATTAATCTATCAAGCATTGCACAGTCAGTCGGTGAACAAGTTTAAGAAAGCTTTATTGCTTGTGGCCGGCCCACAAGGAGACAAAACATCACACCCCATTGTGCTACAAGTTTGTCCGCTAGCATGTTGCGCTAGCTAGCTATTTAAGCAGAACCGCCCTTTACAGTCATTGGTTAAGACAAAGGCATGCAAATGTTCCATTGCTCTTCTTCATTGGCTCCTTGCATAGACCTGGCGCGCGCGTGTGTGCGTGCGTGTTTGAGTGTGTGCGTGCTTGAGTGTGTGCGTGTGTGTGCCTTTTGACCCCTGTAAGCTTGACCACATGATTCACCCAACACAGATAAGGCCAGACATCTTTTATGGCCTCTCCAGTAAGAGAGAGTGGTCAGCCCAGGTCACCTTGTTTACGTATGCCTCATGTTACCCAAAGTCCAGATTTGGGGGTAGGCTTCTCTCTACACACAAGGAATGCTGAACACAGAATCATTCTTATACAGGATAAATGTGTTACATCTTCAATTTCTCCAACATATCCCTCCTGTTTATCCTGAATAAAATGTGTCATTCCAAAGCCACGCCTACACACAGTCAATAAAATCAAAAATACATAAAATAAAAATAATTCATAAAATCAAAAATGTGTAATATTCAATAAGACTACACAGCATTATAGTCTAGCAGTGTGAATGCTTGGACATGACGGTAGCCCATGGTATTGGGTAAAACCCGTCATCACTTAGCAGAATGGTCATTTGACGTCTGATGAGTTGGACCTCATCTCAGATCTCCTTCACCCAAAATCAAATAGAAACAAAGATTGCAACAAAGAATTCAATACAGAAATTATCAGGATATAAGAACATGCCTACTTGTTGTCTACCTGGTCATCTCTAAAACCATCAAACATTCAGTAGACTGTCAGTCAGGTTTTTCTAAGACAGGCCCTGATTGTGCTCTTCCTCTCCAGGTTAGGTGATAAGCATTTCTGTCCAAGTCAGGGAGTCATAAACCTCAGTTAACCAAACAAAAACCTGTTTAACCCTTAAGTCACCCCAGATTCTGTCTCCAAATGCACTCTCCCACAACTTATCTCCATTTTATAGATGGCAAAAGAAGCTCACCCTCCCCCGAAGGTGATCTCCTACAGCGCAGTCAGGACTCTAAATCAACAGACATTTCTCTCCAGCCTCCTGCTAACTCTTTTACAACCTCTTCATGATAAAAGATTTGGGGGTAGGCTTCTCTCTACACACAAGGAATGCTGAACACAGAATCATTCTTATACAGGATAAATGTGTTACATCTTCAATTTCTCCAACACCAAGGCGCTGGATTAAGGCTCCAGTCTCTCCGGAGGCGTGGGTTCGAATCCCACCGCTGCCACTTTTGTAGGGTGCTAACGGCGTCTCATTGCTTTCACGTCAGTAAGTGGGTTTGAAAGGTGAACTGTGGCTCGTTGTGTTGTGTTGTCGTTGATGCTTTCTTGGGGCATCGTAGGTATAGTGGCTCCATCACCAGACAATACAAACCGTGAAGAGGCATTTCGTCTCTTGTGAAGGTCGAACACATCCGGAGTAGGCCAAGTGTTCCAAACTCGACAGAAGTATAAACC
Source organism: Hypomesus transpacificus (assembly GCF_021917145.1). Classification (NCBI taxonomy): domain Eukaryota; kingdom Metazoa; phylum Chordata; class Actinopteri; order Osmeriformes; family Osmeridae; genus Hypomesus; species Hypomesus transpacificus. Next base: position 224,298 of record NW_025813737.1, on the reverse strand, counting down.
AGGTTTAGGGCAATCTGTTACTAGTTGGACGTCAGTAGGTGGTGTGAAAAATCGAACCGTGGCTCGAAATACTGTGCGATCATGGAGGATGTTGTGGGCATTGGTGGTATAGTGGCAAGCATAGCTGCCTTCCAAGCAGTTGACCCGAGTTCGATTCCCGGCCAATGCATAACCTTGAGAAAGATGTGTTTTATCTGGTGTCATTCCACTGCTTGCGGGCATTAGACTAGTCACGTGAGCTCCTGGACGATCGATCAGCTTCGGTTGGAGCTCGGCTGGCCAACAGTTGACAATGGGGTAGCGTGGCCGAGCGGTCCAAGGTGCTGGATTAAGGCTCCAGTCTCTCCGGAGGCGTGGGTTCGAATCCCACCGCTGCCACTTTTGTAGGGTGCTAACGCCGTCTCGTTGCTTTCAAGTCAGTAAGTGGGTTTTAAAGTTGAATTATGGCTCGACATGTTGTCGTTGATGCTTTCTTGGGGCATCGTAGGTATAGTGGCTCCATCACCAGACAATACAAAGTGTGAGAGGCATTTCGTCTCTTGTGACGGTCGAGCACATCCGGATTAGGTCAAGTGTTCCAAACTCGACAGAAGTATAAACCAGGTTTATGGCAATCTCTTACTAGTTGGACGTCAGTAGGTGGTGTGAAAAATCGAACCGTGGCTCGAAAAGCTGTGCGATCATGGAGGATGTCGTGGGCATTGGTGGTATAGTGGCAAGCATAGCTGCCTTCCAAGCAGTTGACCTGGGTTCGTTTCCCGGCCAATGCAGAACATTGAGAAAAATGTGTTTTATCTGGTGTCATTCCACTGCTTGCGGGCATTAGATATAGTCACGTGAGCTCCTGGACGATCGATCAGCTTCGGTTCGAGCTCGGCTGGCCAACAGTTGACAACGGGGTAGCGTGGCCTAGCGGTCCAAGTGTCAGAAGTATTAATCTATCAAGCATTGCACAGTCAGTCGGTGAACAAGTTTAAGAAAGCTTTATTGCTTGTGGCCGGCCCACAAGGAGACAAAACATCACACCCCATTGTGCTACAAGTTTGTCCGCTAGCATGTTGCGCTAGCTAGCTATTTAAGCAGAACCGCCCTTTACAGTCATTGGTTAAGACAAAGGCATGCAAATGTTCCATTGCTCTTCTTCATTGGCTCCTTGCATAGACCTGGCGCGCGCGTGTGTGCGTGCGTGTTTGAGTGTGTGCGTGCTTGAGTGTGTGCGTGTGTGTGCCTTTTGACCCCTGTAAGCTTGACCACATGATTCACCCAACACAGATAAGGCCAGACATCTTTTATGGCCTCTCCAGTAAGAGAGAGTGGTCAGCCCAGGTCACCTTGTTTACGTATGCCTCATGTTACCCAAAGTCCAGATTTGGGGGTAGGCTTCTCTCTACACACAAGGAATGCTGAACACAGAATCATTCTTATACAGGATAAATGTGTTACATCTTCAATTTCTCCAACATATCCCTCCTGTTTATCCTGAATAAAATGTGTCATTCCAAAGCCACGCCTACACACAGTCAATAAAATCAAAAATACATAAAATAAAAATAATTCATAAAATCAAAAATGTGTAATATTCAATAAGACTACACAGCATTATAGTCTAGCAGTGTGAATGCTTGGACATGACGGTAGCCCATGGTATTGGGTAAAACCCGTCATCACTTAGCAGAATGGTCATTTGACGTCTGATGAGTTGGACCTCATCTCAGATCTCCTTCACCCAAAATCAAATAGAAACAAAGATTGCAACAAAGAATTCAATACAGAAATTATCAGGATATAAGAACATGCCTACTTGTTGTCTACCTGGTCATCTCTAAAACCATCAAACATTCAGTAGACTGTCAGTCAGGTTTTTCTAAGACAGGCCCTGATTGTGCTCTTCCTCTCCAGGTTAGGTGATAAGCATTTCTGTCCAAGTCAGGGAGTCATAAACCTCAGTTAACCAAACAAAAACCTGTTTAACCCTTAAGTCACCCCAGATTCTGTCTCCAAATGCACTCTCCCACAACTTATCTCCATTTTATAGATGGCAAAAGAAGCTCACCCTCCCCCGAAGGTGATCTCCTACAGCGCAGTCAGGACTCTAAATCAACAGACATTTCTCTCCAGCCTCCTGCTAACTCTTTTACAACCTCTTCATGATAAAAGATCACTTTTGCACATCTCCTGAAATCTCCTTACATGTTCTCAATTTCTGTTTTCAAATTAATATCAACTTTCTGTGATGCAACCAAGTTTCTCAAAAGCAAAACATCAAGCTTTAATGCAACTCCCAAATAATACTTAATCAAGTCATATAAATGAAGTATTGTAGTATCATGGTCACAGTATTGTTATCTCCTCTTCCGACAGTCAATAACTGTTCTCAAAACATTCAAACTTCTGCCCTGGAACATAACATATCAACTGGACATCTTTACATAACTGGTAGAACGTATCATGATAGGAGTGTTTGTACCTAAATTTTATTCCACAGAAAAGTTTCTTACGTATCTCAAGATTAAAACAACACTTCTGAATCTGTTTAACATTTGCATTGTTATCAATTAAACAGTTAAATCATATCTGTAGTCATAGCACCATGTAGTTCCTACATATTTCAACATCCAAAACGGAACATCATTCTCAAGACAATTCCCCTTGTTTCTCAAAGTCCAATTTCCTGAAACTGATGCCATGATTGTGTGCATGGTGATTGTGTAATCTTCTCATAGAAAATGTAGTCTAGTTGATCAAAACGGCAACCTCAACGCACTGTTTTCCTTATTTTGCCATCATCAAACAAAGTGCACGCTTGACTCACGTGTACCATGCCATTTCCTCTCTGAAACTAGCCAGGAATGACCCTGTTCACCTTGGGTCATTTTCCAGGACTTAACGTGTCAAATCCGTCACCACAATCCAGTCTCCTTAGGTCAGGGACCTCTCACTGGATTGAGACAGCATCTCTCTCCTGTCTGCGAATTTCAGAACAAAGTAGACTACACAGTAATTAAAATTACATTCTCACAGAGGTCAGTTGAAGGCAACTGACTCGTCGTTGGTCCATTCCTGAATCTTTACATTTCTTTAGCTCAATAAAGTTCATGCATATCTTGTTCTCTCTCAAAGTATGCTAAAAAAGTTTTGTCTTAAAGTTTCCTTGAATAGTTTGCAAATCCATATACTGTGAACACTCTTTCGTTATCATTCCCTCCTGTTGAGACATGATCAATCTCATGGCTCAATATTATAGCATAACGAAATAGATTCTTCAGTAACATAAGTTCCTCCTGTGAATTTACACAACCCATCATTTGTGACACTCCTTGCATTTCTCTCAAGACAGTCTCATCCACATTATACCTTTCCTAATGTTAAGACACCTGTATGGCTGCCTCTTTTGCTGCCACATCTGCTTTAGCATTCCCAGAAAAATAAAATCTATGTTATCAGTATGAACTTTTAGTAGACCAAACACATTTTTCACAATCGCCATCTTTCCTTGTAGATAGTCACTGAGGTTAAAAGATTGCATCTTTTAACCATAGGGAACAGCAAAGTAAACATTATCCATTCCAACCACTAATTTTCAGTCATTAAATCCAGTTCTTAATACTAGTTCGTTTTGCTCGTCTCAGCGGTGTTGTCTTTATCTGTCTTATTGTTTCCACTAGTGGCATCATACAGGAGCAATCACCTTTTCAAACCATAGTATAGGGAAGACTATTATGAATATTAGCAACAGTAAGCTACATATGGTACCACGAAGGTCACAATACTACGGATGAGGAAATAGGTCACCCATCCTTTCTACCTTTCCCTGCTTACTGTCTCCTATCTTTTTAGCCTACACCCTATGTCTCTGTTGGCCGTTGATTTCTTCACTGAGTTTGAGACGCGCCGTTCTTTAAGAGAATGACTCCCCTTTGTAGTCAGACTTGTGCCTCAAGACTGTGGTGAGTAACTAATCTGTCCCTGTATCAATGTCCCTTCCTTACAATGTGACAAATGCATCCAAGACGTCCTCTCTGCTATTTTGACTGCAGTGGGTGTGGTGAGTAGTACCTGATACGGTCCCTCCCACCTGGGCTGGACCAGTTATTTCTTTTTGATAACTTTAATCAATACCCAACCTCCTGGTTTGACTCATCCACTCTTTGGTTTACTGCTTCACCTGGAACAGAATTTAGCAGAAGATCTCTTTTCTAGTTAGCATTTTGTATAAAATCGGTTAACTTTTTGATCCACTTCATCAGGAATTTGGATTACTTCTAGTAGAACCAACACAAGTTATTCAAAACTCTTATTTATCCATTGTTGAACAAACATGTATAACAAGACAATACCTCATCATTTGATATTCAACTCCTATTACTGATGTCTAGAAATCTGTTTCTTTGTTCCCTTTTAAACAAAATCAACTGTTAGTCTAATTTCTTTCACTCCAAAAACCTTTTCTTTCTTTCAAACCCGGTAAGTTTAAGACCGATATCATTTTAAATTCTCTGTTTAACCAAATCACACCTCTTTTTGTTAAAGATATGATAAAACCATTGTCATTATCCCAAACCAGAATTCAATCTGTATGTTTCTCAAATGAAAATATAGACCACATAATGTTCCCAATGTAGCGTTTAACAAAACTTTTTTCAAATATATTTTCCATAAAGGTCAGATAGGTAGAACTTCATAACTTGCTTTGGCTGCAGTCCAAAACAAGCTAATTAGCACAAACCATCATAACCACAATTTATCAGACTTATGAGTCTTCCCAAATTATTTCAGAACAAAGGTTATTATAACCCTCCTTATGCACTAATACCATTTATTAATACAACCTTATCACAGCCTAACTGTTTATCCAAAACATTGTGTCAGGCTCCTGATAAAACATGCAATCAAACTTAAAGCCAAATTACAATAAAACTCAAAATAAAAATACATTTTAGTTATTTTCTCTTTCTCATTTCATAACTAAATTGCATCCAATACCTTTATCAAAACTCTTAAAAATCCTACATTTTACTATTTTGATTTTAAATGTTTTCCCATATACCTAAAGTATATGCATAGTTCCCTTTTCAGAACATCAAAGTGTTTAAACCAATCATCTCTTCACAACCACAAAACGTTCTCCTGTTTCATTTTATAACCTTCCATGAACCTCTTAAACCAATCTTTTATGTAACTTTCAAATCATTTCCTCATAATGTTTTACATACATTTCTTCAAACCAAAATAAAACATTTGTGAAAACACAGCTTCAAAATAACCCAACTGGAAAAGTGCCACCAATTGATTCCATGTCAATGGATATTTGATGTGCAAGTGGTTATTATAATCAGATGTAGCTACTAAAGTTACAATTTCAAATTAAATCAAATCCTTAAACAAAACATTCCTTCGCCAAATAAAAACAACCTTCCTGTCTAAACGCAAACTTCCCATAAGTTCCCTATAACACACAAGGTTGCAATTATTGACTTAATTTCGCCTTTGATTTCAAAATTAGCCTTCTACTAATTCTCTGAGCCACATTTTAATTTGCTTTAAACTATCGTTATCATAATGTTGTTTCATCAAATCAATGTTCGGACAGTTAAAACTGCTCCCAGACCTTAGTCACTCATGCCAGTATTATGCTCCGTAATCACGTCAACCATGTCTTAATGTCCTTAAGACAAAAGAAAATATAAATTCGCCCTTTTTCTTTTTAAACCTTTAAATTCACAATTTAACATGAGTACCATAAGCCCGTAAAACAAAAACCTTATTCTTTAACTTCTCAAAAGTCTTATCAAAGCATACAGAGAATACTCCTTTGAATATTCCTATATTTACCAGCCATTACGCCCACAACATGCATTATGCACGGACAATTCTTCAAATCTAATTTATGCGGACCAAAAACTCCAAATTAAGATATTTAATTGGAATATTTTGTAGTTTGTAGCCTATATGGTTTAATGTAACACTCTTCTTACTTAATTACTTTTAGTTTTTACTTGAATGACTCAAATCTAGCACATTGTATCCATCAGCGCCCGCTTCAAACTCGAATCAAACAAACAGCGCACTCTGGAACAAGCAAAAACCTTTTTTTTTCCCTCTTTGAACAACACAGATGGTTGGCGTTTACCTTCTATTCACTTAATTTTGCTCTATAACTCTTGCGATTGTATTGGAACCAATTTATAAACCAGAGGTTCAATTTCTGCATTCTTATTGAATACCATAACACATCAAAGATATGACGCTTTTAAATACAAGTTCTGGTCGGAAAGGCTTCAAAAAACCTCCCTGTTTGGCTAGGAATTACAACAAATGTTTATCATGCATTTGTTAACCACCAAACTTCGAATTCTTCCAAACGGACACATCTCTCAGCATTAATACTCACATAATTATGCAGAATTACCCTCTGGGATCACCTTTGCAAAACTTCAACGTAACGGGACTCTTAGCCCCCACCTTTCCTCGGAATTTCTGAAACTCATGTAAAATGTACTCGAACAACCAAAAACCTTGTTAGCAAATGTATCAAAATAGGCTACTCTTCACTTAATATATTTCAAAAGTAACCAAATTAATGTGTAAATTCGCTCCAAATTCATCTATTTCTCTAAATTTGCGTATTTTCAATCTCTCAATTTCTTATTAGTCTGCGCATGCGTCATGTGGTTACTCATCTGGATCTCAAATGTCAAGCTGCAATACCTTTACTAGCCTGTACCCGCCGCCATCGCTGTTGAGTCTGTATGCAAGTTTGTTAGCTACAAATGTTGTTGCCATAGTTGCAAATTCAACTTCCTGGACTCTCCTTGGTCTCAGGACAGAGCAAAATCTCTGGCAAAATGCACTTTCTCTATGTTTTCACCATTAGCCATTAGCTAACAAAGTCACAGCTTGGATCTTTTCCTCTCAGATCCCAACAATTTGTAAAAGACTTTGTTCAACAGACAGCGGATTGGCAAATTCACTAGAATCATGTCAGCCTTCTTTTAGACACATTTGAAACAAAAATTACCACATTCTCTTCACTACTCTTTAACTTAAACAATTGGAACTTCAATTTCACCATTGAACTTGAATTTTGGTTTCCATATTTCTAAGCATTTCACAATTCCTCTGTACAACTTTTAAAACAATTAACCATGGTTATATATACACAATAGGTCCGCGGTTTATACAATTATACAATTAGTCCTCATCGACTAATATAATTAGTCCTCGTCGACTAATGTAGTACTATCTTTTACGTGCGCACGGAGTCATTTAATCCTGTAGTCTTCTCACAGCGACTGTGGACGGCCCATTTACCTCAATGGCTTTCTACAGAATTTAGCAAAATAGGTTACTACGCTGTTCCCGGTACCCCCGGCGCCATATGTTAGTAAACGTGGCTTCTGTGATTAGCCTGCACCATCTCACAACTGGATCTGAATTAAGCAAATGTAGATGATAGAACTGCACGTCTAATTTATCTTTAACTTAAAAATCGAGAGTCCAAATTCTGCATTGTACACTGAAAAGTCCTATCTTATGTTCACACATACATCTGAGTCCTGGTCGCCCAGGCCTTTTCAACCTGTTCGTTTGGCTAGGATTTAATAACACATGTTTGTAAGGCACGTGTCTACCACCAGACCCAGATCTATCAAAACAAACACATTTCAGCAACAATAAACGCACTTATGTAGAACTCCACTCTCTAATGGCATGTCAAACGCCTTTACCATGTGTAGATTACAATTCCCAATTCATCAGCAATAACAATCAGTTATTATGTCAATTTCAACCAATATACATTTACAGGTCAGGATCCATTGTGAGTTTAGTTCACGACTTCACAGCGGAGTATTTCATCCAACTCAGTTTTACTGCAATGGCATTCCCACAGAAATCAGCAATAATCTTTCCATTTGGTTAGGTATTTAACTACCACCAAACTCAGATATATTTCAAATATCTCAGTTCTGGTCGGTCAGGCCGTAACTGATTCTGTTCCATTTCTTAGCAAAACATACAGTCTATTTACTTCACCGATCTATCTGCTCCCAATGCGTCACAGATCACGGGTCTCAGTAAATATGACACCCCACTCGCTGCACTGGGTTTCCAACAGGTCTTAGCTGATAGGGACCAGAGTGCTTTAATAACTACACTATGGAGTTTTTTTTTAAATCAATTTGGAGCACAAAATTCGACTATATATATATACAATTTCATTCTTACCTTGTCCATCGAAAGCTGTGCCTCTTAGCTAGTCCAGAAATCCGTCACCTTTCCACCATCCCCTCCCCCCCAAAAAAACTGGCCTCTTTTTAAACAGCCATTTTTGCTGCGAGGTTCTCCATTGTCATGCACGTCTGCACGATTTTAGTTCTTGGTTCTTGGGTTCTGGATGGTGGAATGGATGTTGGAATCCGGCTCGAAGGACCATTGTGTCAGAAGTATTAATCTATCAAGCATTGCACAGTCAGTCGGTGAACAAGTTTAAGAAAGCTTTATTGCTTGTGGCCGGCCCACAAGGAGACAAAACATCACACCCCATTGTGCTACAAGTTTGTCCGCTAGCATGTTGCGCTAGCTAGCTATTTAAGCAGAACCGCCCTTTACAGTCATTGGTTAAGACAAAGGCATGCAAATGTTCCATTGCTCTTCTTCATTGGCTCCTTGCATAGACCTGGCGCGCGCGTGTGTGCGTGCGTGTTTGAGTGTGTGCGTGCTTGAGTGTGTGCGTGTGTGTGCCTTTTGACCCCTGTAAGCTTGACCACATGATTCACCCAACACAGATAAGGCCAGACATCTTTTATGGCCTCTTCAGTAAGAGAGAGTGGTCAGCCCAGGTCACCTTGTTTACGTATGCCTCATGTTACCCAAAGTCCAGATTTGGGGGTAGGCTTCTCTCTACACACAAGGAATGCTGAACACAGAATCATTCTTATACAGGATAAATGTGTTACATCTTCAATTTCTCCAACACCAAGGCGCTGGATTAAGGCTCCAGTCTCTCCGGAGGCGTGGGTTCGAATCCCACCGCTGCCACTTTTGTAGGGTGCTAACGGCGTCTCATTGCTTTCACGTCAGTAAGTGGGTTTGAAAGGTGAACTGTGGCTCGTTGTGTTGTGTTGTCGTTGATGCTTTCTTGGGGCATCGTAGGTATAGTGGCTCCATCACCAGACAATACAAACCGTGAAGAGGCATTTCGTCTCTTGTGAAGGTCGAACACATCCGGAGTAGGCCAAGTGTTCCAAACTCGACAGAAGTATAAACCAGGTTTAGGGCAATCTGTTACTAGTTGGACGTCAGTAGGTGGTGTGAAAAATCGAACCGTGGCTCGAAATACTGTGCGATCATGGAGGATGTTGTGGGCATTGGTGGTATAGTGGCAAGCATAGCTGCCTTCCAAGCAGTTGACCCGAGTTCGATTCCCGGCCAATGCATAACCTTGAGAAAGATGTGTTTTATCTGGTGTCATTCCACTGCTTGCGGGCATTAGACTAGTCACGTGAGCTCCTGGACGATCGATCAGCTTCGGTTGGAGCTCGGCTGGCCAACAGTTGACAATGGGGTAGCGTGGCCGAGCGGTCCAAGGTGCTGGATTAAGGCTCCAGTCTCTCCGGAGGCGTGGGTTCGAATCCCACCGCTGCCACTTTTGTAGGGTGCTAACGCCGTCTCGTTGCTTTCAAGTCAGTAAGTGGGTTTTAAAGTTGAATTATGGCTCGACATGTTGTCGTTGATGCTTTCTTGGGGCATCGTAGGTATAGTGGCTCCATCACCAGACAATACAAAGTGTGAGAGGCATTTCGTCTCTTGTGACGGTCGAGCACATCCGGATTAGGTCAAGTGTTCCAAACTCGACAGAAGTATAAACCAGGTTTATGGCAATCTCTTACTAGTTGGACGTCAGTAGGTGGTGTGAAAAATCGAACCGTGGCTCGAAAAGCTGTGCGATCATGGAGGATGTCGTGGGCATTGGTGGTATAGTGGCAAGCATAGCTGCCTTCCAAGCAGTTGACCTGGGTTCGTTTCCCGGCCAATGCAGAACATTGAGAAAAATGTGTTTTATCTGGTGTCATTCCACTGCTTGCGGGCATTAGATATAGTCACGTGAGCTCCTGGACGATCGATCAGCTTCGGTTCGAGCTCGGCTGGCCAACAGTTGACAACGGGGTAGCGTGGCCTAGCGGTCCAAGTGTCAGAAGTATTAATCTATCAAGCATTGCACAGTCAGTCGGTGAACAAGTTTAAGAAAGCTTTATTGCTTGTGGCCGGCCCACAAGGAGACAAAACATCACACCCCATTGTGCTACAAGTTTGTCCGCTAGCATGTTGCGCTAGCTAGCTATTTAAGCAGAACCGCCCTTTACAGTCATTGGTTAAGACAAAGGCATGCAAATGTTCCATTGCTCTTCTTCATTGGCTCCTTGCATAGACCTGGCGCGCGCGTGTGTGCGTGCGTGTTTGAGTGTGTGCGTGCTTGAGTGTGTGCGTGTGTGTGCCTTTTGACCCCTGTAAGCTTGACCACATGATTCACCCAACACAGATAAGGCCAGACATCTTTTATGGCCTCTCCAGTAAGAGAGAGTGGTCAGCCCAGGTCACCTTGTTTACGTATGCCTCATGTTACCCAAAGTCCAGATTTGGGGGTAGGCTTCTCTCTACACACAAGGAATGCTGAACACAGAATCATTCTTATACAGGATAAATGTGTTACATCTTCAATTTCTCCAACATATCCCTCCTGTTTATCCTGAATAAAATGTGTCATTCCAAAGCCACGCCTACACACAGTCAATAAAATCAAAAATACATAAAATAAAAATAATTCATAAAATCAAAAATGTGTAATATTCAATAAGACTACACAGCATTATAGTCTAGCAGTGTGAATGCTTGGACATGACGGTAGCCCATGGTATTGGGTAAAACCCGTCATCACTTAGCAGAATGGTCATTTGACGTCTGATGAGTTGGACCTCATCTCAGATCTCCTTCACCCAAAATCAAATAGAAACAAAGATTGCAACAAAGAATTCAATACAGAAATTATCAGGATATAAGAACATGCCTACTTGTTGTCTACCTGGTCATCTCTAAAACCATCAAACATTCAGTAGACTGTCAGTCAGGTTTTTCTAAGACAGGCCCTGATTGTGCTCTTCCTCTCCAGGTTAGGTGATAAGCATTTCTGTCCAAGTCAGGGAGTCATAAACCTCAGTTAACCAAACAAAAACCTGTTTAACCCTTAAGTCACCCCAGATTCTGTCTCCAAATGCACTCTCCCACAACTTATCTCCATTTTATAGATGGCAAAAGAAGCTCACCCTCCCCCGAAGGTGATCTCCTACAGCGCAGTCAGGACTCTAAATCAACAGACATTTCTCTCCAGCCTCCTGCTAACTCTTTTACAACCTCTTCATGATAAAAGATTTGGGGGTAGGCTTCTCTCTACACACAAGGAATGCTGAACACAGAATCATTCTTATACAGGATAAATGTGTTACATCTTCAATTTCTCCAACACCAAGGCGCTGGATTAAGGCTCCAGTCTCTCCGGAGGCGTGGGTTCGAATCCCACCGCTGCCACTTTTGTAGGGTGCTAACGGCGTCTCATTGCTTTCACGTCAGTAAGTGGGTTTGAAAGGTGAACTGTGGCTCGTTGTGTTGTGTTGTCGTTGATGCTTTCTTGGGGCATCGTAGGTATAGTGGCTCCATCACCAGACAATACAAACCGTGAAGAGGCATTTCGTCTCTTGTGAAGGTCGAACACATCCGGAGTAGGCCAAGTGTTCCAAACTCGACAGAAGTATAAACCAGGTTTAGGGCAATCTGTTACTAGTTGGACGTCAGTAGGTGGTGTGAAAAATCGAACCGTGGCTCGAAATACTGTGCGATCATGGAGGATGTTGTGGGCATTGGTGGTATAGTGGCAAGCATAGCTGCCTTCCAAGCAGTTGACCCGAGTTCGATTCCCGGCCAATGCATAACCTTGAGAAAGATGTGTTTTATCTGGTGTCATTCCACTGCTTGCGGGCATTAGACTAGTCACGTGAGCTCCTGGACGATCGATCAGCTTCGGTTGGAGCTCGGCTGGCCAACAGTTGACAATGGGGTAGCGTGGCCGAGCGGTCCAAGGTGCTGGATTAAGGCTCCAGTCTCTCCGGAGGCGTGGGTTCGAATCCCACCGCTGCCACTTTTGTAGGGTGCTAACGCCGTCTCGTTGCTTTCAAGTCAGTAAGTGGGTTTTAAAGTTGAATTATGGCTCGACATGTTGTCGTTGATGCTTTCTTGGGGCATCGTAGGTATAGTGGCTCCATCACCAGACAATACAAAGTGTGAGAGGCATTTCGTCTCTTGTGACGGTCGAGCACATCCGGATTAGGTCAAGTGTTCCAAACTCGACAGAAGTATAAACCAGGTTTATGGCAATCTCTTACTAGTTGGACGTCAGTAGGTGGTGTGAAAAATCGAACCGTGGCTCGAAAAGCTGTGCGATCATGGAGGATGTCGTGGGCATTGGTGGTATAGTGGCAAGCATAGCTGCCTTCCAAGCAGTTGACCTGGGTTCGTTTCCCGGCCAATGCAGAACATTGAGAAAAATGTGTTTTATCTGGTGTCATTCCACTGCTTGCGGGCATTAGATATAGTCACGTGAGCTCCTGGACGATCGATCAGCTTCGGTTCGAGCTCGGCTGGCCAACAGTTGACAACGGGGTAGCGTGGCCTAGCGGTCCAAGTGTCAGAAGTATTAATCTATCAAGCATTGCACAGTCAGTCGGTGAACAAGTTTAAGAAAGCTTTATTGCTTGTGGCCGGCCCACAAGGAGACAAAACATCACACCCCATTGTGCTACAAGTTTGTCCGCTAGCATGTTGCGCTAGCTAGCTATTTAAGCAGAACCGCCCTTTACAGTCATTGGTTAAGACAAAGGCATGCAAATGTTCCATTGCTCTTCTTCATTGGCTCCTTGCATAGACCTGGCGCGCGCGTGTGTGCGTGCGTGTTTGAGTGTGTGCGTGCTTGAGTGTGTGCGTGTGTGTGCCTTTTGACCCCTGTAAGCTTGACCACATGATTCACCCAACACAGATAAGGCCAGACATCTTTTATGGCCTCTCCAGTAAGAGAGAGTGGTCAGCCCAGGTCACCTTGTTTACGTATGCCTCATGTTACCCAAAGTCCAGATTTGGGGGTAGGCTTCTCTCTACACACAAGGAATGCTGAACACAGAATCATTCTTATACAGGATAAATGTGTTACATCTTCAATTTCTCCAACATATCCCTCCTGTTTATCCTGAATAAAATGTGTCATTCCAAAGCCACGCCTACACACAGTCAATAAAATCAAAAATACATAAAATAAAAATAATTCATAAAATCAAAAATGTGTAATATTCAATAAGACTACACAGCATTATAGTCTAGCAGTGTGAATGCTTGGACATGACGGTAGCCCATGGTATTGGGTAAAACCCGTCATCACTTAGCAGAATGGTCATTTGACGTCTGATGAGTTGGACCTCATCTCAGATCTCCTTCACCCAAAATCAAATAGAAACAAAGATTGCAACAAAGAATTCAATACAGAAATTATCAGGATATAAGAACATGCCTACTTGTTGTCTACCTGGTCATCTCTAAAACCATCAAACATTCAGTAGACTGTCAGTCAGGTTTTTCTAAGACAGGCCCTGATTGTGCTCTTCCTCTCCAGGTTAGGTGATAAGCATTTCTGTCCAAGTCAGGGAGTCATAAACCTCAGTTAACCAAACAAAAACCTGTTTAACCCTTAAGTCACCCCAGATTCTGTCTCCAAATGCACTCTCCCACAACTTATCTCCATTTTATAGATGGCAAAAGAAGCTCACCCTCCCCCGAAGGTGATCTCCTACAGCGCAGTCAGGACTCTAAATCAACAGACATTTCTCTCCAGCCTCCTGCTAACTCTTTTACAACCTCTTCATGATAAAAGATCACTTTTGCACATCTCCTGAAATCTCCTTACATGTTCTCAATTTCTGTTTTCAAATTAATATCAACTTTCTGTGATGCAACCAAGTTTCTCAAAAGCAAAACATCAAGCTTTAATGCAACTCCCAAATAATACTTAATCAAGTCATATAAATGAAGTATTGTAGTATCATGGTCACAGTATTGTTATCTCCTCTTCCGACAGTCAATAACTGTTCTCAAAACATTCAAACTTCTGCCCTGGAACATAACATATCAACTGGACATCTTTACATAACTGGTAGAACGTATCATGATAGGAGTGTTTGTACCTAAATTTTATTCCACAGAAAAGTTTCTTACGTATCTCAAGATTAAAACAACACTTCTGAATCTGTTTAACATTTGCATTGTTATCAATTAAACAGTTAAATCATATCTGTAGTCATAGCACCATGTAGTTCCTACATATTTCAACATCCAAAACGGAACATCATTCTCAAGACAATTCCCCTTGTTTCTCAAAGTCCAATTTCCTGAAACTGATGCCATGATTGTGTGCATGGTGATTGTGTAATCTTCTCATAGAAAATGTAGTCTAGTTGATCAAAACGGCAACCTCAACGCACTGTTTTCCTTATTTTGCCATCATCAAACAAAGTGCACGCTTGACTCACGTGTACCATGCCATTTCCTCTCTGAAACTAGCCAGGAATGACCCTGTTCACCTTGGGTCATTTTCCAGGACTTAACGTGTCAAATCCGTCACCACAATCCAGTCTCCTTAGGTCAGGGACCTCTCACTGGATTGAGACAGCATCTCTCTCCTGTCTGCGAATTTCAGAACAAAGTAGACTACACAGTAATTAAAATTACATTCTCACAGAGGTCAGTTGAAGGCAACTGACTCGTCGTTGGTCCATTCCTGAATCTTTACATTTCTTTAGCTCAATAAAGTTCATGCATATCTTGTTCTCTCTCAAAGTATGCTAAAAAAGTTTTGTCTTAAAGTTTCCTTGAATAGTTTGCAAATCCATATACTGTGAACACTCTTTCGTTATCATTCCCTCCTGTTGAGACATGATCAATCTCATGGCTCAATATTATAGCATAACGAAATAGATTCTTCAGTAACATAAGTTCCTCCTGTGAATTTACACAACCCATCATTTGTGACACTCCTTGCATTTCTCTCAAGACAGTCTCATCCACATTATACCTTTCCTAATGTTAAGACACCTGTATGGCTGCCTCTTTTGCTGCCACATCTGCTTTAGCATTCCCAGAAAAATAAAATCTATGTTATCAGTATGAACTTTTAGTAGACCAAACACATTTTTCACAATCGCCATCTTTCCTTGTAGATAGTCACTGAGGTTAAAAGATTGCATCTTTTAACCATAGGGAACAGCAAAGTAAACATTATCCATTCCAACCACTAATTTTCAGTCATTAAATCCAGTTCTTAATACTAGTTCGTTTTGCTCGTCTCAGCGGTGTTGTCTTTATCTGTCTTATTGTTTCCACTAGTGGCATCATACAGGAGCAATCACCTTTTCAAACCATAGTATAGGGAAGACTATTATGAATATTAGCAACAGTAAGCTACATATGGTACCACGAAGGTCACAATACTACGGATGAGGAAATAGGTCACCCATCCTTTCTACCTTTCCCTGCTTACTGTCTCCTATCTTTTTAGCCTACACCCTATGTCTCTGTTGGCCGTTGATTTCTTCACTGAGTTTGAGACGCGCCGTTCTTTAAGAGAATGACTCCCCTTTGTAGTCAGACTTGTGCCTCAAGACTGTGGTGAGTAACTAATCTGTCCCTGTATCAATGTCCCTTCCTTACAATGTGACAAATGCATCCAAGACGTCCTCTCTGCTATTTTGACTGCAGTGGGTGTGGTGAGTAGTACCTGATACGGTCCCTCCCACCTGGGCTGGACCAGTTATTTCTTTTTGATAACTTTAATCAATACCCAACCTCCTGGTTTGACTCATCCACTCTTTGGTTTACTGCTTCACCTGGAACAGAATTTAGCAGAAGATCTCTTTTCTAGTTAGCATTTTGTATAAAATCGGTTAACTTTTTGATCCACTTCATCAGGAATTTGGATTACTTCTAGTAGAACCAACACAAGTTATTCAAAACTCTTATTTATCCATTGTTGAACAAACATGTATAACAAGACAATACCTCATCATTTGATATTCAACTCCTATTACTGATGTCTAGAAATCTGTTTCTTTGTTCCCTTTTAAACAAAATCAACTGTTAGTCTAATTTCTTTCACTCCAAAAACCTTTTCTTTCTTTCAAACCCGGTAAGTTTAAGACCGATATCATTTTAAATTCTCTGTTTAACCAAATCACACCTCTTTTTGTTAAAGATATGATAAAACCATTGTCATTATCCCAAACCAGAATTCAATCTGTATGTTTCTCAAATGAAAATATAGACCACATAATGTTCCCAATGTAGCGTTTAACAAAACTTTTTTCAAATATATTTTCCATAAAGGTCAGATAGGTAGAACTTCATAACTTGCTTTGGCTGCAGTCCAAAACAAGCTAATTAGCACAAACCATCATAACCACAATTTATCAGACTTATGAGTCTTCCCAAATTATTTCAGAACAAAGGTTATTATAACCCTCCTTATGCACTAATACCATTTATTAATACAACCTTATCACAGCCTAACTGTTTATCCAAAACATTGTGTCAGGCTCCTGATAAAACATGCAATCAAACTTAAAGCCAAATTACAATAAAACTCAAAATAAAAATACATTTTAGTTATTTTCTCTTTCTCATTTCATAACTAAATTGCATCCAATACCTTTATCAAAACTCTTAAAAATCCTACATTTTACTATTTTGATTTTAAATGTTTTCCCATATACCTAAAGTATATGCATAGTTCCCTTTTCAGAACATCAAAGTGTTTAAACCAATCATCTCTTCACAACCACAAAACGTTCTCCTGTTTCATTTTATAACCTTCCATGAACCTCTTAAACCAATCTTTTATGTAACTTTCAAATCATTTCCTCATAATGTTTTACATACATTTCTTCAAACCAAAATAAAACATTTGTGAAAACACAGCTTCAAAATAACCCAACTGGAAAAGTGCCACCAATTGATTCCATGTCAATGGATATTTGATGTGCAAGTGGTTATTATAATCAGATGTAGCTACTAAAGTTACAATTTCAAATTAAATCAAATCCTTAAACAAAACATTCCTTCGCCAAATAAAAACAACCTTCCTGTCTAAACGCAAACTTCCCATAAGTTCCCTATAACACACAAGGTTGCAATTATTGACTTAATTTCGCCTTTGATTTCAAAATTAGCCTTCTACTAATTCTCTGAGCCACATTTTAATTTGCTTTAAACTATCGTTATCATAATGTTGTTTCATCAAATCAATGTTCGGACAGTTAAAACTGCTCCCAGACCTTAGTCACTCATGCCAGTATTATGCTCCGTAATCACGTCAACCATGTCTTAATGTCCTTAAGACAAAAGAAAATATAAATTCGCCCTTTTTCTTTTTAAACCTTTAAATTCACAATTTAACATGAGTACCATAAGCCCGTAAAACAAAAACCTTATTCTTTAACTTCTCAAAAGTCTTATCAAAGCATACAGAGAATACTCCTTTGAATATTCCTATATTTACCAGCCATTACGCCCACAACATGCATTATGCACGGACAATTCTTCAAATCTAATTTATGCGGACCAAAAACTCCAAATTAAGATATTTAATTGGAATATTTTGTAGTTTGTAGCCTATATGGTTTAATGTAACACTCTTCTTACTTAATTACTTTTAGTTTTTACTTGAATGACTCAAATCTAGCACATTGTATCCATCAGCGCCCGCTTCAAACTCGAATCAAACAAACAGCGCACTCTGGAACAAGCAAAAACCTTTTTTTTTCCCTCTTTGAACAACACAGATGGTTGGCGTTTACCTTCTATTCACTTAATTTTGCTCTATAACTCTTGCGATTGTATTGGAACCAATTTATAAACCAGGGGTTCAATTTCTGCATTCTTATTGAATACCATAACACATCAAAGATATGACGCTTTTAAATACAAGTTCTGGTCGGAAAGGCTTCAAAAAACCTCCCTGTTTGGCTAGGAATTACAACAAATGTTTATCATGCATTTGTTAACCACCAAACTTCGAATTCTTCCAAACGGACACATCTCTCAGCATTAATACTCACATAATTATGCAGAATTACCCTCTGGGATCACCTTTGCAAAACTTCAACGTAACGGGACTCTTAGCCCCCACCTTTCCTCGGAATTTCTGAAACTCATGTAAAATGTACTCGAACAACCAAAAACCTTGTTAGCAAATGTATCAAAATAGGCTACTCTTCACTTAATATATTTCAAAAGTAACCAAATTAATGTGTAAATTCGCTCCAAATTCATCTATTTCTCTAAATTTGCGTATTTTCAATCTCTCAATTTCTTATTAGTCTGCGCATGCGTCATGTGGTTACTCATCTGGATCTCAAATGTCAAGCTGCAATACCTTTACTAGCCTGTACCCGCCGCCATCGCTGTTGAGTCTGTATGCAAGTTTGTTAGCTACAAATGTTGTTGCCATAGTTGCAAATTCAACTTCCTGGACTCTCCTTGGTCTCAGGACAGAGCAAAATCTCTGGCAAAATGCACTTTCTCTATGTTTTCACCATTAGCCATTAGCTAACAAAGTCACAGCTTGGATCTTTTCCTCTCAGATCCCAACAATTTGTAAAAGACTTTGTTCAACAGACAGCGGATTGGCAAATTCACTAGAATCATGTCAGCCTTCTTTTAGACACATTTGAAACAAAAATTACCACATTCTCTTCACTACTCTTTAACTTAAACAATTGGAACTTCAATTTCACCATTGAACTTGAATTTTGGTTTCCATATTTCTAAGCATTTCACAATTCCTCTGTACAACTTTTAAAACAATTAACCATGGTTATATATACACAATAGGTCCGCGGTTTATACAATTATACAATTAGTCCTCATCGACTAATATAATTAGTCCTCGTCGACTAATGTAGTACTATCTTTTACGTGCGCACGGAGTCATTTAATCCTGTAGTCTTCTCACAGCGACTGTGGACGGCCCATTTACCTCAATGGCTTTCTACAGAATTTAGCAAAATAGGTTACTACGCTGTTCCCGGTACCCCCGGCGCCATATGTTAGTAAACGTGGCTTCTGTGATTAGCCTGCACCATCTCACAACTGGATCTGAATTAAGCAAATGTAGATGATAGAACTGCACGTCTAATTTATCTTTAACTTAAAAATCGAGAGTCCAAATTCTGCATTGTACACTGAAAAGTCCTATCTTATGTTCACACATACATCTGAGTCCTGGTCGCCCAGGCCTTTTCAACCTGTTCGTTTGGCTAGGATTTAATAACACATGTTTGTAAGGCACGTGTCTACCACCAGACCCAGATCTATCAAAACAAACACATTTCAGCAACAATAAACGCACTTATGTAGAACTCCACTCTCTAATGGCATGTCAAACGCCTTTACCATGTGTAGATTACAATTCCCAATTCATCAGCAATAACAATCAGTTATTATGTCAATTTCAACCAATATACATTTACAGGTCAGGATCCATTGTGAGTTTAGTTCACGACTTCACAGCGGAGTATTTCATCCAACTCTGTTTTACTGCAATGGCATTCCCACAGAAATCAGCAATAATCTTTCCATTTGGTTAGGTATTTAACTACCACCAAACTCAGATATATTTCAAATATCTCAGTTCTGGTCGGTCAGGCCGTAACTGATTCTGTTCCATTTCTTAGCAAAACATACAGTCTATTTACTTCACCGATCTATCTGCTCCCAATGCGTCACAGATCACGGGTCTCAGTAAATATGACACCCCACTCGCTGCACTGGGTTTCCAACAGGTCTTAGCTGATAGGGACCAGAGTGCTTTAATAACTACACTATGGAGTTTTTTTAAAAATCAATTTGGAGCACAAAATTCGACTATATATATATACAATTTCATTCTTACCTTGTCCATCGAAAGCTGTGCCTCTTAGCTAGTCCAGAAATCCGTCACCTTTCCACCATCCCCTCCCCCCCCAAAAAACTGGCCTCTTTTTAAACAGCCATTTTTGCTGCGAGGTTCTCCATTGTCATGCACGTCTGCACGATTTTAGTTCTTGGTTCTTGGGTTCTGGATGGTGGAATGGATGTTGGAATCCGGCTCGAAGGACCATTGTGTCAGAAGTATTAATCTATCAAGCATTGCACAGTCAGTCGGTGAACAAGTTTAAGAAAGCTTTATTGCTTGTGGCCGGCCCACAAGGAGACAAAACATCACACCCCATTGTGCTACAAGTTTGTCCGCTAGCATGTTGCGCTAGCTAGCTATTTAAGCAGAACCGCCCTTTACAGTCATTGGTTAAGACAAAGGCATGCAAATGTTCCATTGCTCTTCTTCATTGGCTCCTTGCATAGACCTGGCGCGCGCGTGTGTGCGTGCGTGTTTGAGTGTGTGCGTGCTTGAGTGTGTGCGTGTGTGTGCCTTTTGACCCCTGTAAGCTTGACCACATGATTCACCCAACACAGATAAGGCCAGACATCTTTTATGGCCTCTTCAGTAAGAGAGAGTGGTCAGCCCAGGTCACCTTGTTTACGTATGCCTCATGTTACCCAAAGTCCAGATTTGGGGGTAGGCTTCTCTCTACACACAAGGAATGCTGAACACAGAATCATTCTTATACAGGATAAATGTGTTACATCTTCAATTTCTCCAACACCAAGGCGCTGGATTAAGGCTCCAGTCTCTCCGGAGGCGTGGGTTCGAATCCCACCGCTGCCACTTTTGTAGGGTGCTAACGGCGTCTCATTGCTTTCACGTCAGTAAGTGGGTTTGAAAGGTGAACTGTGGCTCGTTGTGTTGTGTTGTCGTTGATGCTTTCTTGGGGCATCGTAGGTATAGTGGCTCCATCACCAGACAATACAAACCGTGAAGAGGCATTTCGTCTCTTGTGAAGGTCGAACACATCCGGAGTAGGCCAAGTGTTCCAAACTCGACAGAAGTATAAACCAGGTTTAGGGCAATCTGTTACTAGTTCAGTATCGATCAGTTTTGGGAGAAGCTCGGGTGGCCAACAGCTGACAACGGGGTAGCGTGGCCGAGCGGTCCAAGGCGCTGGATTTAGGCTCCAGTCTCTCCGGAGGCGTGGGTTCAAATCCGACTGCTGCCACTTTTGTAGGGTGCTAATGCCGTCTCGTTGCTTTCAAGTCAGTAAGTGGGTTTTAAAGGTGAGCTGTGGCTCGACATGTTGTCGTTGATGCTTTCTTGGGGCATCGTAGGTATAGTGGCTCCATCACCAGACAATACAAAGTGTGAGAGGCATTTCGTCCCTTGTGACGGTCGAGCACATCCGGATTAGGCCAAATGTTCCAAACTCGACAGAAGTATAAACCAGGTTTATGGCAATCTCTTACTAGTTGGACGTCAGTAGGTGGTGTGAAAAATCGAACCGTGGCTCGAAAAGCTGTGCGATCATGGAGGATGTCGTGGGCATTGGTGGTATAGTGGCAAGCATAGCTGCCTTCCAAGCAGTTGACCCGGGTTCGATTCCCGGCCAATGCAGAACCTTGAGAAAGATGTGTTTTATCTGGTGTCATTCCACTGCTTGCGGGCATTAGACTAGTCACGTGAGCTCCTGGACGATCGATCAGCTTCGGTTGGAGCTCGGCTGGCCAACAGTTGACAACGGGGTAGCGTGGCCGAGCGGTCCAAGGTGCTGGATTTAGGCTCCAGTCTCTCCGGAGGCGTGGGTTCGAATCCCACCGCTGCCAGTTTTGTAGGGTGCTAACGCCGTCTCGTTGCTTTCATGTCAGTAAGTGGGTTTGAAAGGTGAACTGTGGCTCGACATGTTGTCGTTGATGCTTTCTTGGGGCATCGTAGGTATAGTGGCTCCATCACCAGACAATACAAAGTGTGATAGGCATTTCGTCTCTTGTGACGGTCGAGCACATCCGGATTAGGCCAAGTGTTCCAAACTCGACAGAAGTATAAACCAGGTTTATGGCAAACTCTTACTAGTTGGACGTCAGTAGGTGATGTGAAAAATCGAACCGTGGCTCGAAATGCTGTGCGATCATGGAGGATGTCGTGGGCATTGGTGGTATAGTGGCAAGCATATCTGCCTTCCAAGCAGTTGACCCGGGTTCGATTCCCGGCCAATGCAGAACCTTGAGAAAGATGTGTTTTATCTGGTGTCATTCCACTGCTTGCGGGCATTAGACTAGTCACGTGAGCTCCTGGACGATCGATCAGCTTCGGTTGGAGCTCGGCTGGCCAACAGTTGACAACGGGGTAGCCTGGCCGAGCGGTCCAAGGCGCTGGATTAAGGCTCCAGTCTCTCCGGAGGCGTGGGTTCGAATCCCACCGCTGCCACTTTTGTAGGGTGCTAACGGCGTCTCATTGCTTTCACGTCAGTATGTGGGTTTGAAAGGTGAACTGTGGCTCGACATGTTGTCGTTGATGCTTTCTTGGGGCATCGTAGGTATAGTGGCTCCATCACCAGACAATACAAAGTGTGAGAGGCATTTCGTCTCTTGTGACGGTCGAGCACATCCGGATTAGGCCAAGTGTTCCAAACTCGACAGAAGTATAAACCAGGTTTAGGGCAATCTGTTACTAGTTCTGTATCGATCAGTTTTGGGAGAAGCTCGGGTGGCCAACAACTGACAACGGGGTAGCGTGGCCGAGCGGTCCAAGGCGCTGGATTTAGGCTCCAGTCTCTCCGGAGGCGTGGGTTCGAATCCGACTGCTGCCACTTTTGTAGGGTGCTAATGCCGTCTCGTTGCTTTCAAGTCAGTAAGTGGGTTTTAAAGGTGAACTGTGGCTCGAAATGTTGTCGTTGATGCTTTCTTGGGGCATCGTAGGTATAGTGGCTCCATCACCAGACAATACAAAGTGTGAGAGGCATTTCGTTTCTTGTGACGGTCGAGCACATCCGGATTAGGCCAAGTGTTCCAAACTCGACAGAAGTATAAACCAGGTTTATGGCAAACTCTTACTAGTTGGACGTCAGTAGGTGGTGTGAAAAATCGAACCGTGGCTCGAAAAGCTGTGCGATCATGGAGGATGTTGTGGGCATTGTTGGTATAGTGGCAAGCATAGCTGCCTTCCAAGCAGTTGACCCGGGTTCGATTCCCGGCCAATGCAGAACCTTGAGAAAGATGTGTTTTATCTGGTGTCATTCCACTGCTTGCGGGCATTAGATATAGTCACGTGAGCTCCTGGACGATCGATCAGCTTCGGTTTGAGCTCGGCTGGCCAACAGCTGACAACAGGGTAGCGTGGCCGAGCGGTCCAAGGCGCTGGATTAAGGCTCCAGTCTCTCCGGAGGCGTGGGTTCGAATCCCACCGCTGCCACTTTAGTAGGGTGCTAACGGCGTCTCATTGCTTTCACGTCAGTAAGTGGGTTTGAAAGGTGAACTGTGGCTCGACGTGTTGTGTTGTGTTGTCGTTGATGCTTTCTTGGGGCATCGTAGGTATAGTGGCTCCATCACCAGACAATACAAAGTGTGATAGGCATTTCGTCTCTTGTAACGTCGAGCACATCCGGATTAGGCCAAGTGTTCCAAACTCGACAGAAGTATAAACCAGGTTTATGGCAATCTCTTACTAGTTGGACGTCAGTAGGTGGTGTGAAAAATCGAACCGTGGCTCAAAAAGCTGTGCGATCATGGAGGATGTCGTGGGCATTGGTGGTATAGTAGCAAGCATAGCTGCCTTCCAAGCAGTTGACCCGGGTTCGATTCCCGGCCAATGCAGAACCTTGAGAAAGATGTGTTTTATCTGGTGTCATTCCACTGCTTGCGGGCATTAGACTAGTCACGTGAGCTCCTGGACGATCGATCAGCTTCGGTTGGAGCTCGGCTGGCCAACAGTTGACAACGGGGTAGCGTGGCCGAGCGGTCCAAGGTGCTGGATTTAGGCTCCAGTCTCTCCGGAGGCATGGTTTCGAATCCCACCGCTGCCACTTTTGTAGGGTGTTAACGGCGTCTCATTGCTTTCACGTCAGTAAGTGGGTTTGAAAGGTGAACTGTGGCTCGACGTGTTGTGTTGTGTTGTCGTTGATGCTTTCTTGGGGCATCGTAGGTATAGTGGCTCCATCACCAGACAATACAAACCGTGAAGAGGCATTTCGTCTCTTGTGACGGTCGAACACATCCGGAGTAGGCCAAGTGTTCCAAACTCGACAGAAGTATAAACCAGGTTTAGGGCAATCTGTTACTAGTTCAGTATCAATCAGTTTTGGGAGAAGCTCGGGTGGCCAACAGCTGACAACGGGGTAGCGTGGCCGAGCCGTCCAAGGCGCTGGATTTAGGCTCCAGTCTCTCCGGAGGCGTGGGTTAGAATCCGACTGCTGCCATTTTTGTAGGGTGATAATGCCGTCTCGTTGCTTTCAAGTCAGTAAGTGGGTTTTAAAGTTGAATTATGGCTCGACATGTTGTCGTTGATGCTTTCTTGGGGCATCGTAGGTATAGTGGCTCCATCACCAGACAATACAAAGTGTGAGAGGCATTTCGTCTCTTGTGACGGTCGAGCAC
Organism: Hypomesus transpacificus; assembly: GCF_021917145.1. NCBI lineage: Eukaryota > Metazoa > Chordata > Actinopteri > Osmeriformes > Osmeridae > Hypomesus > Hypomesus transpacificus. The sequence goes on along the minus strand of NW_025813737.1, from coordinate 199,692 downwards.
ATCCGGATTAGGCCAAGTGTTCCAAACTCGACAGAAGTATAAACCAGGTTTATGGCAATCTCTTACTAGTTGGACGTCAGTAGGTGGTGTGAAAAATCGAACCGTGGCTCGAAATACTGTGCGATCATGGAGGATGTTGTGGGCATTGGTGGTATAGTGGCAAGCATAGCTGCCTTCCAAGCAGTTGACCCGGGTTCGATTCCCGGCCAATGCATAACCTTGAGAAAGATGTGTTTTATCTGGTGTCATTCCACTGCTTGCGGGCATTAGATATAGTCACGTGAGCTCCTGGACGATCGATCAGCTTCGGTTTGAGCTCGGCTGGCCAATAGCTGACAACAGGGTAGCGTGGCCGAGCGGTCCAAGGCGCTGGATTAAGGCTCCAGTCTCTCCGGAGGCGTGGGTTCGAATCCCACCGCTGCCACTTTTGTAGGGTGCTAACGGCGTCTCATTGCTTTCACGTCAGTAAGTGGGTTTGAAAGGTGATCTGTGGCTCGACGTGTTGTGTTGTCGTTGATGCTTTCTTGGGGCATCGTAGGTATAGTGGCTCCATCACCAGACAATACAAACCGTGAAGAGGCATTTCGTCTCTTGTGACGGTCGAACACATCCGGAGTAGGCCAAGTGTTCCAAACTCGACAGAAGTATAAACCAGGTTTAGGGCAATCTGTTACTAGTTCAGTATCGATCAGTTTTGGGAGAAGCTCGGGTGGCCAACAGCTGACAACGGGGTAGCGTGGCCGAGCCGTCCAAGGCGCTGGATTTAGGCTCCAGTCTCTCCGGAGGCGTGGGTTAGAATCCGACTGCTGCCATTTTTGTAGGGTGATAATGCCGTCTCGTTGCTTTCAAGTCAGTAAGTGGGTTTGAAAGTTGAATTATGGCTCGACATGTTGTCGTTGATGCTTTCTTGGGGCATCGTAGGTATAGTGGCTCCATCACCAGACAATACAAAGTGTGAGAGGCATTTCGTCTCTTGTGACGGTCGAGCACATCCGGATTAGGCCAAGTGTTCCAAACTCGACAGAAGTATAAACCAGGTTTATGGCAATCTCTTACTAGTTGGACGTCAGTAGGTGGTGTGAAAAATCGAACCGTGGCTCGAAATACTGTGCGATCATGGAGGATGTTGTGGGCATTGGTGGTATAGTGGCAAGCATAGCTGCCTTCCACGCGGCGGGCAGACGCCTGTACCTGTAAAGGGAAAAATTGGGGTACTCGTGTCGAATCCCAGTCACGACGATGTTTATTACAAATGATTTATTGTACTTCTTTCAATGATACAATATAGTGGCACTGGTTATCTGCTATATATCAAACCAATGTAAAAGGCCATACTGAGATGCCTCTAATCTACATCTAAAATTGCAGTATTGTACATTACAAATACATCATAATTGTATTTAGCCTTGTTTATTAACAAGATTGTGTATTGTCCGTTGGCACTATTTTCATTGTTTGTATATTGTCTGGTTTTGATGGAATATAAAAAAATATATTCTGGTAAAAACCTCTAATATTGGGGATTTATTTTCAGTGTAACCAGTTGCCTGGATTTGTTTGAGCCACTAAATGAAGACATTTGTACAGATGAGTCTTAAGGGGTCAATGGTAATCAATAGTCTGATCCATCTCCATTTTCATACATCATGAACATTTATTTGATGATTAATTGTGATACAAATAACTGAGATGAACACACAATCTTATTTTGGCCATTTATTGGAACATGTAATCAAGGCTTGTACAAATAACCTAGATTAAGTGCAAAACAGTCATATTATTTATTTGAACTATTTACAACAATTTTTATGTACAGTTTGCCTACTTCCCCTTCTCCTCAGCCCACCTCTTCTTCTCTGCCTTGTAGAAGGCTGATTGTTGAAACTCCCCCCAGGTCATTTCAGCATTCATTCCGTCTGCCTTGTACAGGGACAGCACCCTGGTAGGACAGTAAATGTACCTGCCCGCCACACCCCGGAACGAATGGTACACATTTTTGGTACGAATGGTACACAGGGCTTTCTGGCCCCTGCTTGATGGGCTTGCGGCAGAACTTGCAGAGCCGACCGGTGGGCTGCTGTTCTGCCGCCCTCCGTTTCCCCCGCAGATCAGCCAACCTCCGTGCCTCTGCTGACCTGAGCTTGGCTGCCTCAAGCTCTTTCCCAAAGAAAGGGGTGTCCGCAAAGTCCTCAAACGGCATTCTGGGGTCATTCAGGCCTTCTGCTGCATAGAGCTTGTGGACTCTTTGTGAGCAGTAAAAGTACTTGACCTCCCCAGACTGGTAGAAGAGGTGGATGGAGGAACCGTCTCCCTGGTATCGCGACTTCGGCTGGCCACAGGCAAGACAGTTCCTCGTCTTCTTTTTGCCCAGCTGCTGCTGCTGCTGTTGTTGCAGTGCCGTCTGCTTCTGGACTATGTCCCGCACCATGTCCTCGATAGCAGCCTTGGTCAGAGGGGCCTCCTGGGGATCTCTCCCAGGTGGATTGACCGCAGCGGGTGGTATGGTCACCACCGGCACGCTCTTGGTCTCACTCTCTGCCGTCAGGTGCTGCCACAGCTGCTGCGTCTCCAGAAGTTTCTCTGGGCTGGTGTTCAGGGACGTGCTGGCGTTGGTCCGCTTTGCCCAATGCTTCACATACTGTGAAATGTGTTGCTTTGTTGTTGGATGCAACAGGCTATTGGGATCACGGGAAGCAGCCTGCACCAAGCCAGCGTAGTCACTGTCCACCCTCTGCAGGAAATCCTTCGACCCTTGGTGGATTCCTATGAGGCCGTCGATGACCTCCTTCATGGCCTCTGTCCACCGGGAATGGTCCAAGACGTACAGAAGCCCGCCTGCCTTGATGGACATTGTGCGAGCAGCACGCGGGTTTGCTGTGATGGGCAGTGCAGGTGTCGTTGGCAGACCTGAAGACAAGTAGAAATAACACATAATAAATATAAAATCTTGCTCTATCAAGCATCAGTGCAACTTGAGTGTTGCATCTCATTCACATTTTACTAGCAGATGTGTAAAATGAGGGATATTTGCAAAATTACCTTGAGTGGAGGTTGATTGGACTGGCTGGACTGTGGTCTGGGGCAAGACTCCAGAAGCCTCACCAAAGACGTCATCCTGCAACAGAGGAAGTACATGCATTTCAATTATTTAAACATGTGTGCTTAGTCTGCAGGTATAACCTGTGTAAGTTTGAAAGGGTAAATTACAAAGTGCTATCAATGCAACTTACATTGTCTTCTGGCGTGATGAAGGGCTGGTCGGCGACCACCCGGTCAGCCTCCTCTTCCTCAGCTCCCTCTTCATCAGCCCCCTGGGACCTGTTCTTGAACCAGTCCAGAGGCACAGGGCGACAGCCTGGCTCCACATACTGCAGGCCAAATCTCTCCCCTGTGTCTCTGTGGCTCAACTGCAGTGCAGGGTATTTGGCATGGCCGGTCACCCTCTCCGATGCCACGTTCAGCTGCATGATGAGCACTGGGTCAAAGACTGCAGGTAGCTTCACGTCCGGTAACTTCAGATCCACCAATCTCTGAAAGTTCCACCGTGCCATGCCCATCATGCCTTGAGCCTGGAAGAGCTCGGAGGAAACACAGTTGCCTGTGATCCACCGTGCCTGATGCGCATGGAAACCCTCCTGTTGGGAGGTGCCTCTCACAGGGATCCACACTGGGACAGCTGCTCCTTCACCCTTGACGTGGTTGAGCTGCACTGTTCCTCCGTGTCTGTAAAGGATCCCGTCCTCCTCTTCTGGATCACTCAGGCAGCCTCTCAGGATGTGCACCCTCTGGAGTCTCCACAGCTTTAGCATGGACGGCTTGAAGAGGTAGACACCATTGGGATCTGTCTCTAGGAAGAACTGTTTGAGGACGCTCTCCACTCTCTCCAGCAGCTCTGTAGGTTGTGGTACCTTACAATTGAAAAAAGGATTACAGATGATTTCATATGCATTAACGGAATACAGAAATTAAATTACGTATTTTTCTTATTTATGTTATAACATAACAAGCATTATTAATGTTATGAACATTCAAAAGTACCTTGGTCCGGCAGTGTTCCCGGATATGCTGCTTTGTGGGATTGGCAGGCCTGATCCCACAGAAGGCGTATGCCTCCGTCAGCCTCTGCAGGTCAGTCTGGTCCACCACACAGAATGCAGCACTGAGGAACCGGCAGAAAGTGCTGTGGAGTGTATGGTGCTCTGACACGCACTCCCTTGAGAACCGCCGCATGCAATGGAAAAGGTCCAGTTTGACAGTGATGTCGCTGCTGTACTTTCCCCGGGAGGCACATGAGTTGGTCAGGTTCCCAGATGTTGCCCCCGTCACCACAGCTTCCGTGGTTTTCCATGAATCCCAGTGGAGGTGCTCCTGGGGGTCAAGGTTTGGGATCCGGAAATCAGCACAGCAGTCCCTGCTCACACAGTGAGAGAGAGAGAGAGAAAAACACAAATTAATGATAGGCTTTGAGTTTCTATGTCACCTGCATACAATCCCCTGTAACTATATAGTATATTATATTTTGCTAAATGTTTCTGTCCTGTGTAAAATTGAATACAAAAGCTGTGATCTGGCTTTTACCTGTCCACCCACTGGTACTTTGCCTTCGGCAGTCCAGCTGAGTCGTAGCGATGAGACAGCCCCTCGTACATGGGTTCCAGCGACCGGTCACTCTCTGACTGAAGCATCACCCAGGACAGGATCATCCAGTTCTCATTCATCACGAGGACATGGTTCCGGATGAGAGCACCACCTTCCGGGCCACCTTCCGTGTGTGGTCAGCTCGAATGACCTGCCCAAAAGTGCCTTGCAGGACAAGAGTGAGGGTCTTCTCCTTACGGTGGTACTCATGTACGAGGCAGTCTACTAGGTAGCGGGGACTGATGGCTACCCCACACCAGCCATTGGTCAAGTCGTAGGTACCAAAGGGATCAGGGGTGTTGTCCTTCCGCATGGTGCCTGTGATGGTCTTCTGCCCATACAGGCCGGAGTCACCATCCTGCACATTCTGTACAGTCAACAGATAGGCAAGGTGTGCCCTCTCGTACCGTAGGTGCAGAGCCTCATTCAGCTGATTTGCCATGTCTGTGGCCGACCTCCCTGTGCGACATAGCTCATCCATTACCGTTTTGCAGATGGCTTTTTTGTGGGTGAGAAATGCTGGCAGGATGTTGCAGAAGAGTTGTGGCAGCATTTCCATCCACTGGGGTTTGTCAGCGAACCAGTACCTCTTGCATGTTTTGCAGTTCAGCCGAGAGGCCAAGATGTAGTACTGGCCGCTGGTCCCAATAATGACCCGGGGTCGCCCAACTCCTGCCGAAACCACATGGGGAGTGGAGCAGCCGTAGAGGCAGGGTAAAATGTAATTGTTCCTCACTCTCTCCATAATTGCATGCTCCGGTTTCCAAATGAAAAATGGATGTAGCTGGAAGTACTTGGGAGATGGCATATCATAGACTGGATCTATGAGTTCTGGTTGGGGTGGATGACGCCACAAGGAGATCATACCCATCAGATGTCGTACAGGTCGAGATCCTGGCCAAAGTCCCAAAGATTCCATCTCCGTTTTCATCCACATCTTCTGGTTTTGGGAGCAGTTCCACTGGCTGACGTCTTGGTCCTTCCTATGGAGTGGTGGTGGGATGGTAGACGGAGCTGGGGTAGGTAGCGCACCAGCTGCGGCTGGAACAGGACAGGGTAGAGCGACAGCAGCAGACGTGGCAGGAGATGGAGCAGAGTGCGGTGGCATGGTGGCTGCAGACAGCACAGGAGCCAGTCGGGGAGAGGCTGCAGGATGACAGATGATAATGATGAGCAACTACATTCTGTAAACAACAGACTAAATACATAGATTTTTAAACATATAAAATATTTTTAAATACTTTCAAGTAATTATATTATTAAATAATAGTGACTCATACCTTTTGAGATAGCAGTGTTTGCTGACTCTGTACACAGGCCCAGTGCAAGCAACTCGGGCGGAACTGGCACTGGAGCCTTCACTGGAACTGGGGGATCTAATGACAAAATATGTATATAGCTCACAACCTGTCTTTTTGCTACCGGGACTGCAGTGAGAGATGACTTTCAATCACAGGCTAAGAGTTAAATGAGGTAAGTAAGTTATGTTTGATTAAATCTTGTATCTAGTTAGGCGCATGTAGACATCAATATTAACCTGGCAACAAAGAAGTGAGTCCATCACCCTGGTCTGGTCTGGAGAGTGTGGCTGCTGGTTTACTCTTTTCTATTACAGAAAGCACAATGTTATTCTCAACATCTAACATAGTAGCTCATGCAAAACACAACATATTGTTTGTAGTATGTTTTTAAATTGCAAGAGATTCAGATGTAGTCCTAGGAACATGATCATTTTACCTTGAGCAGTGCTGGGGTCCAGTCTGTTACCAGGCAGTTTAGACTGAGCAGCGGATGGATTCTTATATCCTGAAAAAAAGGACAAAGTTAGTCACCGTGTAAAAGTTATATTTCAGACTGACAGAGGCAAATTGCATGTGTGCTTTGTTTGCATGTAAGAACTTCTCTCAATTGGATCTGTCAGCAACTATCAAACAGCTTTAATCCTAAATAAATAATTTTGTTCAAAAACCTGTTAAGCAAACAATGCAAACGGTGGCATGCACATTCATGCAGTCATCATGCAGAGTATAAGACAAATAACACTTACCCTCAACGAAGAGCCTGTAAATTCATAATGGGAATCATGCAGAGTATAAGAAAAAAAACACTTACCATCAACGATGGAGAGGATGTAAATTCATGATTGGAGTTTTGAAAGGCAGAACACCATAAACATTGAACAAGGCCAGAAACGTGGCATGAACATTGAACAAGGCCAGGAACGTGGCATGAACATTGACCAAGAGTCATGTCTTGGTCCCAACAACTGATATGCAAAGAGACCTCGGCCTGCTGGTCTCTTATTCCTGGGAGATGAAGATGCACCCGAAGACAGGGCAGCAGCTAGTGACAAAGCAGAGATGAAAAGATGTACAACATGCTGTCAAGTAGCAGTTCAAAAGCATATTGCTTTAAATGTGTCCTCAGTCACACACAACAAGGCCCACAAAGGAACATTCACTTACAGCTCTGCTTGACCATCTTGGAGGGGGAGATGTTCAGCATGGCTTGCTCCAGGTCTTCATCTTCATCCATGACTGTGGTGCAAACAGGAAAGAAACATAAGAATGTATTCCTTTCACTGTACAATAGTTACATTTATATCCTATCTGTTACATGCATCAAATGAAAGTTAACCATAATCACAAGCATTAAATTACTTATAATATTTAATTAATACTGATGACCTACCCACGGCTTGGCTGGAGGCGAGCAGAGGAGAGGACATGGATGCCTCCTGGGTCTTCTTGGTCAGGTACCGCTTCAGTTTGTCCATGCTAGTTCCCGGAGTGGTGGTCCGGGACAGAACGAACGCTGCAAAGCCATCTGCCCTACCCTCCCAGACGTCACCCCAGGTCCTTGTTGGCATGCGGCCAAAGCCGACCTGTTGGTCCTCCTCCACTGAGCTGACAGCCCCGGTCCTCCTGGCCTCGTACTCCAGCACTGCCTTGATTTCCTTGAAGGAATTGGCATACCCTACAAAGGACCGCAGGCTGTCTTTGCTGGGCCCATCCAAAGGCATGCCAGCCATTTGCTCCTTTTCAAATTGTTTAATGAGGTACAGAGTGTACCCCACATCATTTTCAAGGAGCCATCTGACCAATTTCCCCTTATACTTTCCAAACTGTAAAGTATACTCCCCCAACACCTCAGTTTGATCAGACACATCCCCCCCTCGGTCACGGACCAAAGAGCACGCCCTTGCCCTCATCTGCTCCTCCTTTATGGGTGCTGACTTGTCCTTCAGAGAGACAGAGGAGTCCTTCCAACGCTTGGCTTCCTCAGTTGCATCTTGGAGAAGGTAGCCATGTGACCCCTTCCGAAAGACCACCACCACTCTCCCAGGATAAAAACTAAAAACTTGCTTAGACATCTGTATTTAAAAGAAATAACACATTCAATAATTACAACAAATTACATGTCAAGAGGGGGTGGTAGCCAGAGTATTTTCAAACAACACTGCCCTACAGTAGATCTGTATCTATTCGATGAGTGTGCTTACTTGAGGTGAATGTGCCTCATCTCAACTCCCCCATCCTCCCCCATCCCCCAACAATCCCCCTCAATGTCCTTTGTCTTGGAATGTGTATTAGCTGCGAACAGCTCTCTTCTAACATGACTTTTATTCACGATTCACTATTAATTTTACATAACATGCTGGCAAACCATTGTCGGTATATTGTTAGTAACTAACGTTACTGAATAACTTTGGGAAGTTATAGTAGTACCAACGTAACATTGCATTAGTGGCTACTGTACATACAGTTTCATTCATTCATACTGTTAGACTGAGAGTCATAGCGTGCTCAATGTTGAGTTTTCACAAAGCAGAGATGAGTAAAATAACATGTTCATTCATGATTTAGCTAGCTATTTTTAGATCTATCCAGATGGATATCTTACCTCAGTGCAGATCTACGTGTACTGTTCTCTCAAAAAATATTCTGATCTGAGACGCTTCTCTATCTCGTAAGAAAACCGCGAAACAGCGCCCCCCAAATCCCCATAGTGGCCACAAATGGTAGTATTCGATATGGTTAAGGATAGCCATAGAGAATGAATGGGAAAAGTTAAGGAAGTTAAGACCATTCATCGCAGCCTCCCGCGCGGCTGACCCGGGTTCGATTCCCGGCCAATGCAGAACCTTGAGAAAAATGTATTTTATCTGGTGTCATTCCACTGCTTGCGGGCATTAGATATAGTCACGTGAGCTCCTGGACGATCGATCAGCTTCGGTTCGAGCTCGGCTGGCCAACAGTTGACAACGGGGTAGCGTGGCCGAGCGGTCCAAGGCGCTGGATTAAGGCTCCAGTCTCTCCGGAGGCGTGGGTTCGAATCCCACCGCTGCCACTTTTGTAGGGTGCTAACGGCGTCTCATTGCTTTCACGTGAGTAAGTGGGTTTGAAAGGTGAACTGTGGCTCGACGTGTTGTGTTGTGTTGTCGTTGATGCTTTCTTGGGGCATCGTAGGTATAGTGGCTCCATCACCAGACAATACAAACCGTGAAGAGGCATTTCGTCTCTTGTGACGGTCGAACACATCCGGAGTAGGCCAAGTGTTCCAAACTCGACAGAAGTATAAACCAGGTTTAGGGCAATCTGTTACTAGTTCAGTATCGATCAGTTTTGGGAGAAGCTCGGGTGGCCAACAGCTGACAACGGGGTAGCGTGGCCGAGCCGTCCAAGGCGCTGGATTTAGGCTCCAGTCTCTCCGGAGGCGTGGGTTAGAATCCGACTGCTGCCATTTTTGTAGGGTGATAATGCCGTCTCGTTGCTTTCAAGTCAGTAAGTGGGTTTTAAAGTTGAATTATGGCTCGACATGTTGTCGTTGATGCTTTCTTGGGGCATCGTAGGTATAGTGGCTCCATCACCAGACAATACAAAGTGTGAGAGGCATTTCGGCTCTTGTGACGGTCGAGCACATCCGGATTAGGCCAAGTGTTCCAAACTCGACAGAAGTATAAACCAGGTTTATGGCAATCTCTTACTAGTTGGACGTCAGTAGGTGGTGTGAAAAATCGAACCGTGGCTCGAAAAGCTGTGCGATCATGGAGGATGTTGTGGGCATTGGTGGTATAGTGGCAAGCATAGCTGCCTTCCAAGCAGTTGACCCGGGTTCGATTCCCGGCCAATGCAGAACCTTGAGAAAAATGTGTTTTATCTGGTGTCATTCCACTGCTTGCGGGCATTAGATATAGTCACGTGAGCTCCTGGACGATCGATCAGCTTCGGTTCGAGCTCGGCTGGCCAACAGCTGACAACGGGGTAGCGTGGCCGAGCGGTCCAAGGCGCTGGATTAAGGCTCCAGTCTCTCCGGAGGCGTGGGTTCGAATCCCACCGCTGCCACTTTTGTAGGGTGCTAACGGCGTCTCATTGCTTTCACGTCAGTAAGTGGGTTTGAAAGGTGAACTGTGGCTCGACGTGTTGTGTTGTCGTTGATGCTTTCTTGGGGGATCTTAGGTATAGTTGCTCCATCACCAGACAATACAAACCGTGAAGAGGCATTTCGTCTCTTGTGACGGTCGAACACATCCGGAGTAGGCCAAGTGTTCCAAACTCGACAGAAGTATAAACCAGGTTTAGGGCAATCTGTTACTAGTTCAGTATCGATCAGTTTTGGGAGAAGCTCGGGTGGCCAACAGCTGACAACGGGGTAGCGTGGCCGAGCGGTCCAAGGCGCTGGATTTAGGCTCCAGTCTCTCCGGAGACGTGGGTTCGAATCCGACTGCTGCCACTTTTGTAGGGTGCTTATGCCGTCTCGTTGCTTTCAAGTCAGTAAGTGGGTTTGAAAGGTGAACTGTGGCTCGACGTGTTGTGTTGTGTTGTCGTTGATGCTTTCTTGGGGCATCGTAGGTATAGTGGCTCCATCACCAGACAATACAAACCGTGAAGAGGCATTTCGTCTCTTGTGACGGTCGAACACATCCGGAGTAGGCAAGTGTTCCAAACTCGACAGAAGTATAAACCAGATTTAGGGCAATCTGTTACTAGTTCAGTATCGATCAGTTTTGGGAGAAGCTCGGGTGGCCAACAGCTGACAACGGGGTAGCGTGGCCGAGCCGTCCAAGGCGCTGGATTTAGGCTCCAGTCTCTCCGGAGGCGTGGGTTCGAATCCGACTGCTGCCACTTTTGTAGGGTGATAATGCCGTCTCCTTGCTTTCAAGTCAGTAAGTGGGTTTGAAAGTTGAATTATGGCTCGACATGTTGTCGTTGATGCTTTCTTGGGGCATCGTAGGTATAGTGGCTCCATCACCAGACAATACAAAGTGTGAGAGGCATTTCGTCTCTTGTGACGGTCGAGCACATCCGGATTAGGCCAAGTGTTCCAAACTCGACAGAAGTATAAACCAGGTTTATGGCAAACTCTTACTAGTTGGACGTCAGTAGGTGGTGTGAAAAATCGAACCGTGGCTCGAAAAGCTGTGCGATCATGGAGGATGTTGTGGGCATTGGTGGTATAGTGGCAAGCATAGCTGCCTTCCAAGCAGTTGACCCGGGTTCGATTCCCGGCCAATGCAGAACCTTGAGAAAGATGTGTTTTATCTGGTGTCATTCCACTGCTTGCGGGCATTAGATATAGTCACCTGAGCTCCTGGACGATCGATCAGCTTCGGTTTGAGCTCGGCTGGCCAACAGCTGACAACGGGGTAGCGTGGCCGAGCGGTCCAAGGCGCTGGATTAAGGCTCCAGTCTCTCCGGAGGCGTGGGTTCGAATCCCACCGCTGCTGCTTTTGTAGGGTGCTAACGGCGTCTCATTGTTTTCACGTCAGTAAGTGGGTTTGAAAGGTGAACTGTGGCTCGACGTGTTGTGTTGTGTTGTCGTTGATGCTTTCTTGGGGCATCGTAGGTATAGTGGCTCCATCACCAGACAATACAAAGTGTGAGAGGCATTTCGTCTCTTGTGACGGTCGAGCACATCCGGATTAGGCCAAGTGTTCCAAACTCGACAGAAGTATACACCAGGTTTAGGGCAATCTGTTACTAGTTCAGTATCGATCAGTTTTGGGAGAAGCTCGGGTGGCCAACAACTGACAACGGGGTAGCGTGGCCGAGCGGTCCAAGCCGCTGGATTTAGGCTCCAGTCTCTCCGGAGGCGTGGGTTCGAATCCGACTGCTGCCATTTTTGCAGTGTGCTAACGCCGTCTCCTTGCTTTCACGTCAGTAAGTGGGTTTGAAAGGTGAACTGTGGCTCGACGTGTTGTGTTGTGTTGTCGTTGATGCTTTCTTGGGGCATCGTAGGTATAGTGGCTCCATCACCAGACAATAAAAAGTGTGAGAGGCATTTCGTCTCTTGTGACGGTCGAGCACATCCGGATTAGGCCAAGTGTTCCAAACTCGACAGAAGTATAAACCAGGTTTATGGCAATCTCTTACTAGTTGGACGTCAGTAGGTGGTGTGAAAAATCGAACCGTGGCTCGAAATACTGTGCGATCATGGAGGATGTTGTGGGCATTGGTGGTATAGTGGCAAGCATAGCTGCCTTCCAAGCAGTTGACCAGAGTTCGATTCCCGGCCAATGCATAACCTTGAGAAAGATGTGTTTTATCTGGTGTCATTCCACTGCTTGCGGGCATTAGACTAGTCACGTGAGCTCCTGGACGATCGATCAGCTTCGGTTGGAGCTCGGCTGGCCAACAGTTGACAATGGGGTAGCGTGGCCGAGCGGTCCAAGGTGCTGGATTAAGGCTCCAGTCTCTCCGGAGGCGTGGGTTCGAATCCCACCGCTGCCACTTTTGTAGGGTGCTAACGCCGTCTCGTTGCTTTCAAGTCAGTAAGTGGGTTTTAAAGTTGAATTATGGCTCGACATGTTGTCGTTGATGCTTTCTTGGGGCATCGTAGGTATAGTGGCTCCATCACCAGACAATACAAAGTGTGAGAGGCATTTCGTCTCTTGTGACGGTCGAGCACATCCGGATTAGGTCAAGTGTTCCAAACTCGACAGAAGTATAAACCAGGTTTATGGCAATCTCTTACTAGTTGGACGTCAGTAGGTGGTGTGAAAAATCGAACCGTGGCTCGAAAAGTTGTGCGATCATGGAGGATGTCGTGGGCATTGGTGGTATAGTGGCAAGCATAGCTGCCTTCCAAGCAGTTGACCTGGGTTCGTTTCCCGGCCAATGCAGAACCTTGAGAAAAATGTGTTTTATCTGGTGTCATTCCACTGCTTGCGGGCATTAGATATAGTCACGTGAGCTCCTGGACGATCGATCAGCTTCGGTTCGAGCTCGGCTGGCCAACAGTTGACAACGGGGTAGCGTGGCCTAGCGGTCCAAGTGTCAGAAGTATTAATCTATCAAGCATTGCACAGTCAGTCGGTGAACAAGTTTAAGAAAGCTTTATTGCTTGTGGCCGGCCCACAAGGAGACAAAACATCACACCCCATTGTGCTACAAGTTTGTCCGCTAGCATGTTGCGCTAGCTAGCTATTTAAGCAGAACCGCCCTTTACAGTCATTGGTTAAGACAAAGGCATGCAAATGTTCCATTGCTCTTCTTCATTGGCTCCTTGCATAGACCTGGCGCGCGCGTGTGTGCGTGCGTGTTTGAGTGTGTGCGTGCTTGAGTGTGTGCGTGTGTGTGCCTTTTGACCCCTGTAAGCTTGACCACATGATTCACCCAACACAGATAAGGCCAGACATCTTTTATGGCCTCTCCAGTAAGAGAGAGTGGTCAGCCCAGGTCACCTTGTTTACGTATGCCTCATGTTACCCAAAGTCCAGATTTGGGGGTAGGCTTCTCTCTACACACAAGGAATGCTGAACACAGAATCATTCTTATACAGGATAAATGTGTTACATCTTCAATTTCTCCAACATATCCCTCCTGTTTATCCTGAATAAAATGTGTCATTCCAAAGCCACGCCTACACACAGTCAATAAAATCAAAAATACATAAAATAAAAATAATTCATAAAATCAAAAATGTGTAATATTCAATAAGACTACACAGCATTATAGTCTAGCAGTGTGAATGCTTGGACATGACGGTAGCCCATGGTATTGGGTAAAACCCGTCATCACTTAGCAGAATGGTCATTTGACGTCTGATGAGTTGGACCTCATCTCAGATCTCCTTCACACAAAATCAAATAGAAACAAAGATTGCAACAAAGAATTCAATACAGAAATTATCAGGATATAAGAACATGCCTACTTGTTGTCTACCTGGTCATCTCTAAAACCATCAAACATTCAGTAGACTGTCAGTCAGGTTTTTCTAAGACAGGCCCTGATTGTGCTCTTCCTCTCCAGGTTAGGTGATAAGCATTTCTGTCCAAGTCAGGGAGTCATAAACCTCAGTTAACCAAACAAAAACCTGTTTAACCCTTAAGTCACCCCAGATTCTGTCTCCAAATGCACTCTCCCACAACTTATCTCCATTTTATAGATGGCAAAAGAAGCTCACCCTCCCCCGAAGGTGATCTCCTACAGCGCAGTCAGGACTCTAAATCAACAGACATTTCTCTCCAGCCTCCTGCTAACTCTTTTACAACCTCTTCATGATAAAAGATCACTTTTGCACATCTCCTGAAATCTCCTTACATGTTCTCAATTTCTGTTTTCAAATTAATATCAACTTTCTGTGATGCAACCAAGTTTCTCAAAAGCAAAACATCAAGCTTTAATGCAACTCCCAAATAATACTTAATCAAGTCATATAAATGAAGTATTGTAGTATCATGGTCACAGTATTGTTATCTCCTCTTCCGACAGTCAATAACTGTTCTCAAAACATTCAAACTTCTGCCCTGGAACATAACATATCAACTGGACATCTTTACATAACTGGTAGAACGTATCATGATAGGAGTGTTTGTACCTAAATTTTATTCCACAGAAAAGTTTCTTACGTATCTCAAGATTAAAACAACACTTCTGAATCTGTTTAACATTTGCATTGTTATCAATTAAACAGTTAAATCATATCTGTAGTCATAGCACCATGTAGTTCCTACATATTTCAACATCCAAAACGGAACATCATTCTCAAGACAATTCCCCTTGTTTCTCAAAGTCCAATTTCCTGAAACTGATGCCATGATTGTGTGCATGGTGATTGTGTAATCTTCTCATAGAAAATGTAGTCTAGTTGATCAAAACGGCAACCTCAACGCACTGTTTTCCTTATTTTGCCATCATCAAACAAAGTGCACGCTTGACTCACGTGTACCATGCCATTTCCTCTCTGAAACTAGCCAGGAATGACCCTGTTCACCTTGGGTCATTTTCCAGGACTTAACGTGTCAAATCCGTCACCACAATCCAGTCTCCTTAGGTCAGGGACCTCTCACTGGATTGAGACAGCATCTCTCTCCTGTCTGCGAATTTCAGAACAAAGTAGACTACACAGTAATTAAAATTACATTCTCACAGAGGTCAGTTGAAGGCAACTGACTCGTCGTTGGTCCATTCCTGAATCTTTACATTTCTTTAGCTCAATAAAGTTCATGCATATCTTGTTCTCTCTCAAAGTATGCTAAAAAAGTTTTGTCTTAAAGTTTCCTTGAATAGTTTGCAAATCCATATACTGTGAACACTCTTTCGTTATCATTCCCTCCTGTTGAGACATGATCAATCTCATGGCTCAATATTATAGCATAACGAAATAGATTCTTCAGTAACATAAGTTCCTCCTGTGAATTTACACAACCCATCATTTGTGACACTCCTTGCATTTCTCTCAAGACAGTCTCATCCACATTATACCTTTCCTAATGTTAAGACACCTGTATGGCTGCCTCTTTTGCTGCCACATCTGCTTTAGCATTCCCAGAAAAATAAAATCTATGTTATCAGTATGAACTTTTAGTAGACCAAACACATTTTTCACAATCGCCATCTTTCCTTGTAGATAGTCACTGAGGTTAAAAGATTGCATCTTTTAACCATAGGGAACAGCAAAGTAAACATTATCCATTCCAACCACTAATTTTCAGTCATTAAATCCAGTTCTTAATACTAGTTCGTTTTGCTCGTCTCAGCGGTGTTGTCTTTATCTGTCTTATTGTTTCCACTAGTGGCATCATACAGGAGCAATCACCTTTTCAAACCATAGTATAGGGAAGACTATTATGAATATTAGCAACAGTAAGCTACATATGGTACCACGAAGGTCACAATACTACGGATGAGGAAATAGGTCACCCATCCTTTCTACCTTTCCCTGCTTACTGTCTCCTATCTTTTTAGCCTACACCCTATGTCTCTGTTGGCCGTTGATTTCTTCACTGAGTTTGAGACGCGCCGTTCTTTAAGAGAATGACTCCCCTTTGTAGTCAGACTTGTGCCTCAAGACTGTGGTGAGTAACTAATCTGTCCCTGTATCAATGTCCCTTCCTTACAATGTGACAAATGCATCCAAGACGTCCTCTCTGCTATTTTGACTGCAGTGGGTGTGGTGAGTAGTACCTGATACGGTCCCTCCCACCTGGGCTGGACCAGTTATTTCTTTTTGATAACTTTAATCAATACCCAACCTCCTGGTTTGACTCATCCACTCTTTGGTTTACTGCTTCACCTGGAACAGAATTTAGCAGAAGATCTCTTTTCTAGTTAGCATTTTGTATAAAATCGGTTAACTTTTTGATCCACTTCATCAGGAATTTGGATTACTTCTAGTAGAACCAACACAAGTTATTCAAAACTCTTATTTATCCATTGTTGAACAAACATGTATAACAAGACAATACCTCATCATTTGATATTCAACTCCTATTACTGATGTCTAGAAATCTGTTTCTTTGTTCCCTTTTAAACAAAATCAACTGTTAGTCTAATTTCTTTCACTCCAAAAACCTTTTCTTTCTTTCAAACCCGGTAAGTTTAAGACCGATATCATTTTAAATTCTCTGTTTAACCAAATCACACCTCTTTTTGTTAAAGATATGATAAAACCATTGTCATTATCCCAAACCAGAATTCAATCTGTATGTTTCTCAAATGAAAATATAGACCACATAATGTTCCCAATGTAGCGTTTAACAAAACTTTTTTCAAATATATTTTCCATAAAGGTCAGATAGGTAGAACTTCATAACTTGCTTTGGCTGCAGTCCAAAACAAGCTAATTAGCACAAACCATCATAACCACAATTTATCAGACTTATGAGTCTTCCCAAATTATTTCAGAACAAAGGTTATTATAACCCTCCTTATGCACTAATACCATTTATTAATACAACCTTATCACAGCCTAACTGTTTATCCAAAACATTGTGTCAGGCTCCTGATAAAACATGCAATCAAACTTAAAGCCAAATTACAATAAAACTCAAAATAAAAATACATTTTAGTTATTTTCTCTTTCTCATTTCATAACTAAATTGCATCCAATACCTTTATCAAAACTCTTAAAAATCCTACATTTTACTATTTTGATTTTAAATGTTTTCCCATATACCTAAAGTATATGCATAGTTCCCTTTTCAGAACATCAAAGTGTTTAAACCAATCATCTCTTCACAACCACAAAACGTTCTCCTGTTTCATTTTATAACCTTCCATGAACCTCTTAAACCAATCTTTTATGTAACTTTCAAATCATTTCCTCATAATGTTTTACATACATTTCTTCAAACCAAAATAAAACATTTGTGAAAACACAGCTTCAAAATAACCCAACTGGAAAAGTGCCACCAATTGATTCCATGTCAATGGATATTTGATGTGCAAGTGGTTATTATAATCAGATGTAGCTACTAAAGTTACAATTTCAAATTAAATCAAATCCTTAAACAAAACATTCCTTCGCCAAATAAAAACAACCTTCCTGTCTAAACGCAAACTTCCCATAAGTTCCCTATAACACACAAGGTTGCAATTATTGACTTAATTTCGCCTTTGATTTCAAAATTAGCCTTCTACTAATTCTCTGAGCCACATTTTAATTTGCTTTAAACTATCGTTATCATAATGTTGTTTCATCAAATCAATGTTCGGACAGTTAAAACTGCTCCCAGACCTTAGTCACTCATGCCAGTATTATGCTCCGTAATCACGTCAACCATGTCTTAATGTCCTTAAGACAAAAGAAAATATAAATTCGCCCTTTTTCTTTTTAAACCTTTAAATTCACAATTTAACATGAGTACCATAAGCCCGTAAAACAAAAACCTTATTCTTTAACTTCTCAAAAGTCTTATCAAAGCATACAGAGAATACTCCTTTGAATATTCCTATATTTACCAGCCATTACGCCCACAACATGCATTATGCACGGACAATTCTTCAAATCTAATTTATGCGGACCAAAAACTCCAAATTAAGATATTTAATTGGAATATTTTGTAGTTTGTAGCCTATATGGTTTAATGTAACACTCTTCTTACTTAATTACTTTTAGTTTTTACTTGAATGACTCAAATCTAGCACATTGTATCCATCAGCGCCCGCTTCAAACTCGAATCAAACAAACAGCGCACTCTGGAACAAGCAAAAACCTTTTTTTTTCCCTCTTTGAACAACACAGATGGTTGGCGTTTACCTTCTATTCACTTAATTTTGCTCTATAACTCTTGCGATTGTATTGGAACCAATTTATAAACCAGGGGTTCAATTTCTGCATTCTTATTGAATACCATAACACATCAAAGATATGACGCTTTTAAATACAAGTTCTGGTCGGAAAGGCTTCAAAAAACCTCCCTGTTTGGCTAGGAATTACAACAAATGTTTATCATGCATTTGTTAACCACCAAACTTCGAATTCTTCCAAACGGACACATCTCTCAGCATTAATACTCACATAATTATGCAGAATTACCCTCTGGGATCACCTTTGCAAAACTTCAACGTAACGGGACTCTTAGCCCCCACCTTTCCTCGGAATTTCTGAAACTCATGTAAAATGTACTCGAACAACCAAAAACCTTGTTAGCAAATGTATCAAAATAGGCTACTCTTCACTTAATATATTTCAAAAGTAACCAAATTAATGTGTAAATTCGCTCCAAATTCATCTATTTCTCTAAATTTGCGTATTTTCAATCTCTCAATTTCTTATTAGTCTGCGCATGCGTCATGTGGTTACTCATCTGGATCTCAAATGTCAAGCTGCAATACCTTTACTAGCCTGTACCCGCCGCCATCGCTGTTGAGTCTGTATGCAAGTTTGTTAGCTACAAATGTTGTTGCCATAGTTGCAAATTCAACTTCCTGGACTCTCCTTGGTCTCAGGACAGAGCAAAATCTCTGGCAAAATGCACTTTCTCTATGTTTTCACCATTAGCCATTAGCTAACAAAGTCACAGCTTGGATCTTTTCCTCTCAGATCCCAACAATTTGTAAAAGACTTTGTTCAACAGACAGCGGATTGGCAAATTCACTAGAATCATGTCAGCCTTCTTTTAGACACATTTGAAACAAAAATTACCACATTCTCTTCACTACTCTTTAACTTAAACAATTGGAACTTCAATTTCACCATTGAACTTGAATTTTGGTTTCCATATTTCTAAGCATTTCACAATTCCTCTGTACAACTTTTAAAACAATTAACCATGGTTATATATACACAATAGGTCCGCGGTTTATACAATTATACAATTAGTCCTCATCGACTAATATAATTAGTCCTCGTCGACTAATGTAGTACTATCTTTTACGTGCGCACGGAGTCATTTAATCCTGTAGTCTTCTCACAGCGACTGTGGACGGCCCATTTACCTCAATGGCTTTCTACAGAATTTAGCAAAATAGGTTACTACGCTGTTCCCGGTACCCCCGGCGCCATATGTTAGTAAACGTGGCTTCTGTGATTAGCCTGCACCATCTCACAACTGGATCTGAATTAAGCAAATGTAGATGATAGAACTGCACGTCTAATTTATCTTTAACTTAAAAATCGAGAGTCCAAATTCTGCATTGTACACTGAAAAGTCCTATCTTATGTTCACACATACATCTGAGTCCTGGTCGCCCAGGCCTTTTCAACCTGTTCGTTTGGCTAGGATTTAATAACACATGTTTGTAAGGCACGTGTCTACCACCAGACCCAGATCTATCAAAACAAACACATTTCAGCAACAATAAACGCACTTATGTAGAACTCCACTCTCTAATGGCATGTCAAACGCCTTTACCATGTGTAGATTACAATTCCCAATTCATCAGCAATAACAATCAGTTATTATGTCAATTTCAACCAATATACATTTACAGGTCAGGATCCATTGTGAGTTTAGTTCACGACTTCACAGCGGAGTATTTCATCCAACTCTGTTTTACTGCAATGGCATTCCCACAGAAATCAGCAATAATCTTTCCATTTGGTTAGGTATTTAACTACCACCAAACTCAGATATATTTCAAATATCTCAGTTCTGGTCGGTCAGGCCGTAACTGATTCTGTTCCATTTCTTAGCAAAACATACAGTCTATTTACTTCACCGATCTATCTGCTCCCAATGCGTCACAGATCACGGGTCTCAGTAAATATGACACCCCACTCGCTGCACTGGGTTTCCAACAGGTCTTAGCTGATAGGGACCAGAGTGCTTTAATAACTACACTATGGAGTTTTTTAAAAAATCAATTTGGAGCACAAAATTCGACTATATATATATACAATTTCATTCTTACCTTGTCCATCGAAAGCTGTGCCTCTTAGCTAGTCCAGAAATCCGTCACCTTTCCACCATCCCCTCCCCCCCCAAAAAACTGGCCTCTTTTTAAACAGCCATTTTTGCTGCGAGGTTCTCCATTGTCATGCACGTCTGCACGATTTTAGTTCTTGGTTCTTGGGTTCTGGATGGTGGAATGGATGTTGGAATCCGGCTCGAAGGACCATTGTGTCAGAAGTATTAATCTATCAAGCATTGCACAGTCAGTCGGTGAACAAGTTTAAGAAAGCTTTATTGCTTGTGGCCGGCCCACAAGGAGACAAAACATCACACCCCATTGTGCTACAAGTTTGTCCGCTAGCATGTTGCGCTAGCTAGCTATTTAAGCAGAACCGCCCTTTACAGTCATTGGTTAAGACAAAGGCATGCAAATGTTCCATTGCTCTTCTTCATTGGCTCCTTGCATAGACCTGGCGCGCGCGTGTGTGCGTGCGTGTTTGAGTGTGTGCGTGCTTGAGTGTGTGCGTGTGTGTGCCTTTTGACCCCTGTAAGCTTGACCACATGATTCACCCAACACAGATAAGGCCAGACATCTTTTATGGCCTCTTCAGTAAGAGAGAGTGGTCAGCCCAGGTCACCTTGTTTACGTATGCCTCATGTTACCCAAAGTCCAGATTTGGGGGTAGGCTTCTCTCTACACACAAGGAATGCTGAACACAGAATCATTCTTATACAGGATAAATGTGTTACATCTTCAATTTCTCCAACACCAAGGCGCTGGATTAAGGCTCCAGTCTCTCCGGAGGCGTGGGTTCGAATCCCACCGCTGCCACTTTTGTAGGGTGCTAACGGCGTCTCATTGCTTTCACGTCAGTAAGTGGGTTTGAAAGGTGAACTGTGGCTCGTTGTGTTGTGTTGTCGTTGATGCTTTCTTGGGGCATCGTAGGTATAGTGGCTCCATCACCAGACAATACAAACCGTGAAGAGGCATTTCGTCTCTTGTGAAGGTCGAACACATCCGGAGTAGGCCAAGTGTTCCAAACTCGACAGAAGTATAAACCAGGTTTAGGGCAATCTGTTACTAGTTCAGTATCGATCAGTTTTGGGAGAAGCTCGGGTGGCCAACAGCTGACAACGGGGGGTAGCGTGGCCGAGCGGTCCAAGGCGCTGGATTTAGGCTCCAGTCTCTCCGGAGGCGTGGGTTCAAATCCGACTGCTGCCACTTTTGTAGGGTGCTAATGCCGTCTCGTTGCTTTCAAGTCAGTAAGTGGGTTTTAAAGGTGAGCTGTGGCTCGACATGTTGTCGTTGATGCTTTCTTGGGGCATCGTAGGTATAGTGGCTCCATCACCAGACAATACAAAGTGTGCAGGTTTATGGCAATCTCTTACTAGTTGGACGTCAGTAGGTGGTGTGAAAAATCGAACCGTGGCTCGAAAAGCTGTGCGATCATGGAGGATGTCGTGGGCATTGGTGGTATAGTGGCAAGCATAGCTGCCTTCCAAGCAGTTGACCCGGGTTCGATTCCCGGCCAATGCAGAACCTTGAGAAAGATGTGTTTTATCTGGTGTCATTCCACTGCTTGCGGGCATTAGACTACTCACGTGAGCTCCTGGACGATCGATCAGCTTCGGTTGGAGCTCGGCTGGCCAACAGTTGACAACGGGGTAGCGTGGCCGAGCGGTCCAAGGTGCTGGATTTAGGCTCCAGTCTCTCCGGAGGCGTGGGTTCGAATCCCACCGCTGCCAGTTTTGTAGGGTGCTAACGCCGTCTCGTTGCTTTCATGTCAGTAAGTGGGTTTGAAAGGTGAACTGTGGCTCGACATGTTGTCGTTGATGCTTTCTTGGGGCATCGTAGGTATAGTGGCTCCATCACCAGACAATACAAAGTGTGAGAGGCATTTCGTCTCTTGTGACGGTCGAGCACATCCGGATTAGGCCAAGTGTTCCAAACTCGACAGAAGTATAAACCAGGTTTATGGCAAACTCTTACTAGTTGGACGTCAGTAGGTGGTGTGAAAAATCGAACCGTGGCTCGAAAAGCTGTGCGATCATGGAGGATGTCGTGGGCATTGGTGGTATAGTGGCAAGCATATCTGCCTTCCAAGCAGTTGACCCGGGTTCGATTCCCGGCCAATGCAGAACCTTGAGAAAGATGTGTTTTATCTGGTGTCATTCCACTGCTTGCGGGCATTAGATATAGTCACGTGAGCTCCTGGACGATCGATCAGCTTCGGTTTGAGCTCGGCTGGCCAACAGCTGACAACGGGGTAGCGTGGCCGAGCGGTCCAAGGCGCTGGATTAAGGCTCCAGTCTCTCCGGAGGCGTGGGTTCGAATCCCACCGCTGCCACTTTAGTAAGGTGCTAACGCCGTCTCGTTGCTTTCATGTCAGTAAGTGGGTTTGAAAGGTGAACTGTGGCTCGACATGTTGTCGTTGATGCTTTCTTGGGGCATCGTAGGTATAGTGGCTCCATCACCAGACAATACAAAGTGTGAGAGGCATTTCGTCTCTTGTGACGGTCGAGCACATCCGGATTAGGCCAAGTGTTCCAAACTCGACAGAAGTATAAACCAGGTTTATGGCAAACTCTTACTAGTTGGACGTCAGTAGGTGGTGTGAAAAATCGAACCGTGGCTCAAAAAGCTGTGCGATCATGGAGGATGTCGTGGGCATTGGTGGTATAGTGGCAAGCATATCTGCCTTCCAAGCAGTTGACCCGGGTTCGATTCCCGGCCAATGCAGAACCTTGAGAAAGATGTGTTTTATCTGGTGTCATTCCACTGCTTGCGGGCATTAGATATAGTCACGTGAGCTCCTGGACAATCGATCAGCTTCGGTTTGAGCTCGGCTGGCCAACAGCCTGCAACGGGGGTAGCGTGGCCGAGCGGTCCAAGGCGCTGGATTTAGGCTCCAGTCTCTCCGGAGGCGTGGGTTCGAATCCGACTGCTGCCACTTTTGTAGGGTACTAATGCCGTCTCGTTGCTTTCAAGTCAGTAAGTGGGTTTTAAAGGTGAACTGTGGCTCGACATGTTGTCGTTGATGCTTTCTTGGGGCATCGTAGGTATAGTGGCTCCATCACCAGACAATACAAAGTGTGAGAGGCATTTCGTCTCTTGTGACGGTCGAGCACATCCGGATTAGGCCAAGTGTTCCAAACTCGACAGAAGTATAAACCAGTTTTAGGGCAATCAATTACTAGTTGGACGTCAGTAGGTGGTGTGAAAAGTCGAACCGTGGCTCGAAATGCTGTGCGATCATGGAGGATGTCGTGGGCATTGGTGGTATAGTGGCAAGCATATCTGCCTTCCAAGCAGTTGACCCGGGTTCGATTCCCGGCCAATGCAGAACCTTGAGAAAGATGTGTTTTATCTGGTGTCATTCCACTGCTTGCGGGCATTAGATATAGTCACGTGAGCTCCTGGACAATCGATCAGCTTCGGTTTGAGCTCGGCTGGCCAACAGCCTGCAACGGGGTAGCGTGGCCGAGCGGTCCAAGGCGCTGGATTTAGGCTCCAGTCTCTCCGGAGGCGTGGGTTCGAATCCCACCGCTGCCACTTTAGTAAGGTGCTAACGCCGTCTCGTTGCTTTCATGTCAGTAAGTGGGTTTGAAAGGTGAACTGTGGCTCGACATGTTGTCGTTGATGCTTTCTTGGGGCATCGTAGGTATAGTGGCTCCATCACCAGACAATACAAAGTGTGAGAGGCATTTCGTCTCTTGTGACGGTCGAGCACATCCGGATTAGGCCAAGTGTTCCAAACTCGACAGAAGTATAAACCAGGTTTATGGCAAACTCTTACTAGTTGGACGTCAGTAGGTGGTGTGAAAAATCGAACCGTGGCTCAAAAAGCTGTGCGATCATGGAGGATGTCGTGGGCATTGGTGGTATAGTGGCAAGCATATCTGCCTTCCAAGCAGTTGACCCGGGTTCGATTCCCGGCCAATGCAGAACCTTGAGAAAGATGTGTTTTATCTGGTGTCATTCCACTGCTTGCGGGCATTAGATATAGTCACGTGAGCTCCTGGACAATCGATCAGCTTCGGTTTGAGCTCGGCTGGCCAACAGCCTGCAACGGGGTAGCGTGGCCGAGCGGTCCAAGGCGCTGGATTTAGGCTCCAGTCTCTCCGGAGGCGTGGGTTCGAATCCGACTGCTGCCACTTTTGTAGGGTACTAATGCCGTCTCGTTGCTTTCAAGTCAGTAAGTGGGTTTTAAAGGTGAACTGTGGCTCGACATGTTGTCGTTGATGCTTTCTTGGGGCATCGTAGGTATAGTGGCTCCATCACCAGACAATACAAAGTGTGAGAGGCATTTCGTCTCTTGTGACGGTCGAGCACATCCGGATTAGGCCAAGTGTTCCAAACTCGACAGAAGTATAAACCAGTTTTAGGGCAATCAATTACTAGTTGGACGTCAGTAGGTGGTGTGAAAAGTCGAACCGTGGCTCGAAATGCTGTGCGATCATGGAGGATGTCGTGGGCATTGGTGGTATAGTGGCAAGCATAGCTGCCTTCCAAGCAGTTGACCCGGGTTCGATTCCAGGCCAATGCAGAACCTTGAGAAAGATGTGTTTTATCTGGTGTCATTCCACTGCTTGCGGGCATTAGACTAGTCACGTGAGCTCCTGGACGATCGATCAGCTTCGGTTGGAGCTCGGCTGGCCAACAGTTGACAACGGGGTAGCCTGGCCGAGCGGTCCAAGGCGCTGGATTAAGGCTCCAGTCTCTCCGGAGGCGTGGGTTCGAATCCCACCGCTGCCACTTTTGTAGGGTGCTAACGGCGTCTCATTGCTTTCACGTCAGTATGTGGGTTTGAAAGGTGAACTGTGGCTCGACATGTTGTCGTTGATGCTTTCTTGGGGCATCGTAGGTATAGTGGCTCCATCACCAGACAATACAAAGTGTGAGAGGCATTTCGTCTCTTGTGACGGTCGAGCACATCCGGATTAGGCCAAGTGTTCCAAACTCGACAGAAGTATAAACCAGGTTTAGGGCAATCTGTTACTAGTTCAGTATCGATCAGTTTTGGGAGAAGCTCGGGTGGCCAACAACTGACAACGGGGTAGCGTGGCCGAGCGGTCCAAGCCGCTGGATTTAGGCTCCAGTCTCTCCGGAGGCGTGGGTTCGAATCCGACTGCTGCCATTTTTGCAGTGTGCTAACGCCGTCTCCTTGCTTTCACGTCAGTAAGTGGGTTTGAAAGGTGAACTGTGGCTCGTTGTGTTGTGTTGTCGTTGATGCTTTCTTGGGGCATCGTAGGTATAGTGGCTCCATCACCAGACAATACAAAGTGTGAGAGGCATTTCGTCTCTTGTGACGGTCGAGCACATCCGGATTAGGCCAAGTGTTCCAAACTCGACAGAAGTATAAACCAGGTTTAGGGCAATCTGTTACTAGTTCTGTATCGATCAGTTTTGGGAGAAGCTCGGGTGGCCAACAACTGACAACGGGGTAGCGTGGCCGAGCGGTCCAAGGCGCTGGATTTAGGCTCCAGTCTCTCCGGAGGCGTGGGTTCGAATCCGACTGCTGCCACTTTTGTAGGGTGCTAATGCCGTCTCGTTGCTTTCAAGTCAGTAAGTGGGTTTTAAAGGTGAACTGTGGCTCGAAATGTTGTCGTTGATGCTTTCTTGGGGCATCGTAGGTATAGTGGCTCCATCACCAGACAATACAAAGTGTGAGAGGCATTTCGTCTCTTGTGACGGTCGAGCACATCCGGATTAGGCTAAGTTTTCCAAACTCGACAGAAGTATAAACCAGGTTTATGGCAATCTCTTACTAGTTGGACGTCAGTAGGTGGTGTGAAAAATCGAACCGTGGCTCGAAAAGCTGTGCGATCATGGAGGATGTCGTGGGCATTGGTGGTATAGTGGCAAGCATAGCTGCCTTCCAAGCAGTTGACCTGGGTTCGATTCCCGGCCAATGCAGAACCTTGAGAAAAATGTGTTTTATCTGGTGTCATTCCACTGCTTGCGGGCATTAGATATAGTCACGTGAGCTCCTGGACGATCGATCAGCTTCGGTTCGAGCTCGGCTGGCCAACAGTTGACAACGGGGTAGCGTGGCCGAGCGGTCCAAGGCGCTGGATTAAGGCTCCAGTCTCTCCGGAGGCGTGGGTTCGAATCCCACCGCTGCCACTTTTGTAGGGTGCTAACGGCGTCTCATTGCTTTCACGTCAGTAAGTGGGTTTGAAAGGTGAACTGTGGCTCGACGTGTTGTGTTGTGTTGTCGTTGATGCTTTCTTGGGGCATCGTAGGTATAGTGGCTCCATCACCAGACAATACAAACCGTGAAGAGGTATTTCGTCTCTTGTGACGGTCGAACACATCCGGAGAAGGCCAAGTGTTCCAAACTCGACAGAAGTATAAACCAGGTTTAGGGCAATCTGTTACTAGTTCAGTATCGATCAGTTTTGGGAGAAGCTCGGGTGGCCAACAGCTGACAACGGGGTAGCGTGGCCGAGCGGTCCAAGGTGCTGGATTTAGGCTCCAGTCTCTCCGGAGGCGTGGGTTCGAATCCCACCGCTGCCACTTTTGTAGGGTGCTAACGGCGTCTCATTGCTTTCACGTCAGTAAGTGGGTTTGAAAGGTGAACTGTGGCTCGACGTGTTGTGTTGTGTTGTCGTTGATGCTTTCTTGGGGCATCGTAGGTATAGTGGCTCCATCACCAGACAATACAAACCGTGAAGAGGTATTTCGTCTCTTGTGACGGTCGAACACATCCGGAGAAGGCCAAGTGTTCCAAACTCGACAGAAGTATAAACCAGGTTTAGGGCAATCTGTTACTAGTTCAGTATCGATCAGTTTTGGGAGAAGCTCGGGTGGCCAACAGCTGACAACGGGGTAGCGTGGCCGAGCCGTCCAAGGCGCTGGATTTAGGCTCCAGTCTCTCCGGAGGCGTGGGTTAGAATCCGACTGCTGCCATTTTTGTAGGGTGATAATGCCGTCTCGTTGCTTTCAAGTCAGTAAGTGGGTTTGAAAGTTGAATTATGGCTCGACATGTTGTCGTTGATGCTTTCTTGGGGCATCGTAGGTATAGTGGCTCCATCACCAGACAATACAAAGTGTGAGAGGCATTTCGTCTCTTGTGACGGTCGAGCACATCCGGATTAGGCCAAGTGTTCCAAACTCGACAGAAGTATAAACCAGGTTTATGGCAATCTCTTACTAGTTGGACGTCAGTAGGTGGTGTGAAAAATCGAACCGTGGCTCGAAATACTGTGCGATCATGGAGGATGTTGTGGGCATTGGTGGTATAGTGGCAAGCGTAGCTGCCTTCCAAGCAGTTGACCCGGGTTCGATTCCCGGCCAATGCATAACCTTGAGAAAGATGTGTTTTATCTGGTGTCATTCCACTGCTTGCGGGCATTAGACTAGTCACGTGAGCTCCTGGATGATCGATCAGCTTCGGTTGGAGCTCGGCTGGCCAACAGTTGACAACGGGGTAGCGTGGCCGAGCGGTCCAAGGCGCTGGATTTAGGCTCCAGTCTCTCCGGAGGCGTGGGTTCGAATCCCATCGCTGTCAGTTTTGCAGGGTGCTAACGCCGTCTCGTTGCTTTCACGTCAGAAAGTGGGTTTGAAAGTTGAACTGTGGCTCGACATGTTGTGCGGTCGTTGATGCTTTCTTGGGGCATCGTAGGTATAGTGGCTCCATCCGCATACAATACAAACCGTGAAGAGGCATTTCGTCTCCTGTGACGGTCGAACACATCCAGATTAGACCAAGTGTTCCAAACTCGACAGAAGCATTAACCAGGTTTGGGGAAATCTGTTACGAGTTCAGTATCGATCAGTTTTGGGAAAAGCTCGGGTGGCCAACGGCTGACAACGGGGTAGCTTGGCCGAGCGGTCCAAGGCGCTGGATTTAGGCTCCAGTCTCTCTGGAGGCATGGGTTCGAATCCCACCAGAGCCACTTTTGTAGGGTGCTAACGCCGTCTCGTTGCTTTCACGTCAGTAAGTGGGTTTGAAAGGTGAACTGTGGCTCGACGTGTTGTGTTGTGTTGTCGTTGATGCTTTCTTGGGGCATCGTAGGTATAGTGGCTCCATCACCAGACAATACAAACCGTGAAGAGGTATTTCGTCTCTTGTGACGGTCGAACACATCCGGAGAAGGCCAAGTGTTCCAAACTCGACAGAAGTATAAACCAGGTTTAGGGCAATCTGTTACTAGTTCAGTATCGATCAGTTTTGGGAGAAGCTCGGGTGGCCAACAGCTGACAACGGGGTAGCGTGGCCGAGCGGTCCAAGGTGCTGGATTTAGGCTCCAGTCTCTCCGGAGGCGTGGGTTCGAATCCCACCGCTGCCACTTTTGTAGGGTGCTAACGGCGTCTCATTGCTTTCACGTCAGTAAGTGGGTTTGAAAGGTGAACTGTGGCTCGACGTGTTGTGTTGTGTTGTCGTTGATGCTTTCTTGGGGCATCGTAGGTATAGTGGCTCCATCACCAGACAATACAAACCGTGAAGAGGTATTTCGTCTCTTGTGACGGTCGAACACATCCGGAGAAGGCCAAGTGTTCCAAACTCGACAGAAGTATAAACCAGGTTTAGGGCAATCTGTTACTAGTTCAGTATCGATCAGTTTTGGGAGAAGCTCGGGTGGCCAACAGCTGACAACGGGGTAGCGTGGCCGAGCCGTCCAAGGCGCTGGATTTAGGCTCCAGTCTCTCCGGAGGCGTGGGTTAGAATCCGACTGCTGCCATTTTTGTAGGGTGATAATGCCGTCTCGTTGCTTTCAAGTCAGTAAGTGGGTTTGAAAGTTGAATTATGGCTCGACATGTTGTCGTTGATGCTTTCTTGGGGCATCGTAGGTATAGTGGCTCCATCACCAGACAATACAAAGTGTGAGAGGCATTTCGTCTCTTGTGACGGTCGAGCACATCCGGATTAGGCCAAGTGTTCCAAACTCGACAGAAGTATAAACCAGGTTTATGGCAATCTCTTACTAGTTGGACGTCAGTAGGTGGTGTGAAAAATCGAACCGTGGCTCGAAATACTGTGCGATCATGGAGGATGTTGTGGGCATTGGTGGTATAGTGGCAAGCGTAGCTGCCTTCCAAGCAGTTGACCCGGGTTCGATTCCCGGCCAATGCATAACCTTGAGAAAGATGTGTTTTATCTGGTGTCATTCCACTGCTTGCGGGCATTAGACTAGTCACGTGAGCTCCTGGATGATCGATCAGCTTCGGTTGGAGCTCGGCTGGCCAACAGTTGACAACGGGGTAGCGTGGCCGAGCGGTCCAAGGCGCTGGATTTAGGCTCCAGTCTCTCCGGAGGCGTGGGTTCGAATCCCATCGCTGTCAGTTTTGCAGGGTGCTAACGCCGTCTCGTTGCTTTCACGTCAGAAAGTGGGTTTGAAAGTTGAACTGTGGCTCGACATGTTGTGCGGTCGTTGATGCTTTCTTGGGGCATCGTAGGTATAGTGGCTCCATCCGCATACAATACAAACCGTGAAGAGGCATTTCGTCTCCTGTGACGGTCGAACACATCCAGATTAGACCAAGTGTTCCAAACTCGACAGAAGCATTAACCAGGTTTGGGGAAATCTGTTACGAGTTCAGTATCGATCAGTTTTGGGAAAAGCTCGGGTGGCCAACGGCTGACAACGGGGTAGCTTGGCCGAGCGGTCCAAGGCGCTGGATTTAGGCTCCAGTCTCTCTGGAGGCATGGGTTCGAATCCCACCAGAGCCACTTTTGTAGGGTGCTAACGCCGTCTCGTTGCTTTCACGTCAGTAAGTGGGTTTGAAAGGTGAACTGTGGCTTGACGTGTTGTGTTTTCGTTGATGCTTTCTTGGGGCATCGTAGGTATAGTGGCTCCATCCGCATACAATACAAACCGTGAAGAGGCATTTCGTCTCCTGTGACGGTCGAACACATCCAGATTAGGCCAAGTGTTCCAAACTCGACAGAAGCATTAACCAGGTTTGGGGAAATCTGTTACTAGTTCAGTATCGATCAGTTTTGGGAAAAGCTCGGGTGGCCAACGGCTGACAACGGGGTAGCTTGGCCGAGCGGTCCAAGGTGCTGGATTTAAGCTCCAGTCTCTCTGGAGGCGTGGGTTTGAATCCCACCACTGCCACTTTTGTAGGGTGTTAACGCCGTCTCCTTGCTTTCACGTCAGTAAGTGGGTTTGAAAGGTGAACTGTGCCTCGACGTGTTGTGTTTTCGTTGCTGCTTTCAAATCAAATCAAATTTATTTGTATAGCCCTTTTTACACGCAAGCATGTCACAGAGGGCTTCACATGCGCCCATAGAACTGCCCCTCAACCAACCTAAACCCTCAAGGAAGACAAGGAAAAACTCCCAGAAAAACTCCCACCGGGAGAAAAAATGGAAGAAACCTTGGGAGGAGCAATTCAGAGAGGGATCCCCTCCTCCAGAGACGGTTGGTAAGAGAGAGGAGCAGAACACAAGCTAAACATAGTCATACAGTGTCAATGGGTTTTGAAACACCAAAATCCATTGTTCGGCTTTATAGACGTTGGATGGGACCGGGAAACTCGCTGTTGGCCGTCATGGAGACTGGATTCCGGGTGACGACCTGGTTCAGCGTTGGCAGACCGACGACCAAGCAGGTCCTGACAGCTCAAACCCCCCACACCACAGGGAATGTGTGGGGGGGGGACAGAGAGGAGAGCAGGGATTAGAGAATGCCAGGAGCAGCTAACAGTTACAGTCAAAATAGAATGAGATCCCCACCGGTCAAGTGTGGACTAGTGCAGCAATTTAACAGAGCAAAAAGGGTATTTGATGCAGCCCCACACACCAAAACAACGACAGCCCCCCTCAGTTGGAACATGAAATCTGTTCCAGGGGAAAGAACTCTAAAGTAGGTTATACTTATACGAATAAGGATGAAAACAGCCAGTCCCCCGTTGTCTCCAACTAGTAATAAAAACTATAACAGTGACAATATACAGCAACGGAACTATAATAATAATAATACTAACAATATACAGTAACAGGTTTACTTTATTTGTAACATCTAGCTGGGCAATGTGAACATAAGCTATAATTAAAATTTAAAAGTTACATGTGATACACACATAGGCAAGCACACATCCCAGGTTTACATAGAAAGTACACACATACTTCCCTTTAACAATCATAGAATTGACTAAACAAGAACGTTTTTAATCTAGTTTTAAATGTCGAGACAGTATCAGCTTCCTTAATTGAGATGGGTAATTTGTTCCAAAGAAGAGGTGCTCTATATGAGAACGCCCTACCTCCAGCAGTTTTTTTCTTAACTTTGGGTATTACCAGATAGCCGGCATTTTGAGATCTTAGAGAGGTGAACTGTGGCTCGACATGTTGTCGTTGATGCTTTCTTGGGGCATCGTAGGTATAGTGGCTCCATCACCAGACAATACAAAGTGTGAGAGGCATTTCGTCTCTTGTGACGGTCGAGCACATCCGGATTAGGCCAAGTGTTCCAAACTCGACAGAAGTATAAACCAGGTTTATGCCAAACTCTTACTAGTTGGACGTCAGTAGTGGTGTGAAAAATCGAACCGTGGCTCGAAAAGCTGTGCGATCATGGAGGATGTCGTGGGCATTGGTGGTATAGTGGCAAGCATAGCTGCCTTCCAAGCAGTTGACCCGGGTTAGATTCCCGGCCAATGCAGAACCTTGAGAAAGATGTGTTTTATCTGGTGTCATTCCACTGCTTGCAGGCATTAGACTAGTCACGTGAGCTCCTGGACGATCGATCAGCTTCGGTTGGAGCTCGGCTGGCCAACAGTTGAAAACGGGGTAGCGTGGCCGAGCGGTCCAAGGTGCTGGATTTAGGCTCCAGTCTCTCCGGAGGCGTGGGTTCGAATCCCAACGCTGCCAGTTTTGTAGGGTGCTAACGCCGTCTCGTTGCTTTCAAGTCAGTAAGTGGGTTTGAAAGGTGAACTGTGGCTCGACATGTTGTCGTTGATGCTATCTTGGGGCATGGTAGGTATAGTGGCTCCATCACCAGACAATACAAAGTGTGAGAGGCATTTCGTCTCTTGTGACGGTCGAGCACATCCGGATTAGGCCAAGTGTTCCAAACTCGACAGAAGTATAAACCAGTTTTAGGGCAATCAATTACTAGTTGGACGTCAGTAGGTGGTGTGAAAAGTCGAACCGTGGCTCGAAATGCTGTGCGATCATGGAAGATGTCGTGGGCATTGGTGGTATAGTGGCAAGCATAGCTGCCTTCCAAGCAGTTGACCCGGGTTCGATTCCCGGCCAATGCAGAACCTTGAGAAAGATGTGTTTTATCTGGTGTCATTCCACTGCTTGCGGGCATTAGACTAGTCACGTGAGCTCCTGGACGATCGATCAGCTTCGGTTGGAGCTCGGCTGGCCAACAGTTGACAACGGGGTAGCGTGGCCGAGCGGTCCAAGGTGCTGGATTTAGGCTCCAGTCTCTCCGGAGGCATGGGTTCGAATCCCACCGCTGCCACTTTTGTAGGGTGCTAACGGCGTCTCATTGCTTTCACGTCAGTAAGTGGGTTTGAAAGGTGAACTGTGGCTCGACGTGTTGTGTTGTGTTGTCGTTGATGCTTTCTTGGGGCATCGTAGGTATAGTGGCTCCATCACCAGACAATACAAAGTGTTAGAGGCATTTCGTCTCTTGTGACGGTCGAGCAAATCCGGATTAGGCCAAGTGTTCCAAACTCGACAGAAGTATAAACCAGGTTTATGGCAAACTCTTACTAGTTGGACGTCAGTAGGTGGTGTGAAAAATCGAACCGTGGCTCGAAAAGCTGTGCGATCATGGAGGATGTCGTGGCCATTGGTGGTATAGTGGCAAGCATAGCTGCCTTCCAAGCAGTTGACCCGGGTTCGATTCCCGGCCAATACAGAACCTTGAGAAAGATGTGTTTTATCTGGTGTCATTCCACTAATTGCGGGCATTAGATATAGTCACGTGAGCTCCTGGACGATCGATCAGCTTCGGTTTGAGCTCGGCTGGCCAACAGCTGACAACGGGGTAGCGTGGCCGAGCGGTCGAAGGCGCTGGATTAAGGCTCCAGTCTCTCCGGAGGCGTGGGTTCGAATCCCACCGCTGCCGATTTAGTAGGGTGCTAACGGCGTCTCATTGCTTTCACGTCAGTAAGTGGGTTTGAAAGGTGAACTGTGTCTCAATGTGTTGTCGTTGATGCTTTCTTGGGGCATCGTAGGTATAGTGGCTCCATCACCAGACAATACAAAGTGTGAGAGGCATTTCGTCTCTTGTGACGGTCGAGCACATCCGGATTAGGCCAAGTGTTCCAAACTCGACAGAAGTATAAACCAGGTTTATGGCAATCTCTTACTAGTTGGACGTCAGTAGGTGGTGTGAAAAATCGAACCGTGGCTCGAAAAGCTGTGCGATCATGGAGGATGTCGTGGGCATTGGTGGTATAGTGGCAAGCATAGCTGCCTTCCAAGCAGTTGACCTGGGTTCGATTCCCGGCCAATGCAGAACCTTGAGAAAGATGTGTTTTATCTGGTGTCATTCCACTGCTTGCGGGCATTAGACTAGTCACGTGAGCTCCTGGACGATCGATCAGCTTCGGTTGGAGCTCGGCTGGCCAACAGTTGACAACGGGGTAGCGTGGCCGAGCCGTCCAAGGCGCTGGATTTAGGCTCCAGTCTCTCCGGAGGCGTGGGTTCAAATCCCACCGCTGCCAGTTTTGTAGGGTGCTAACGCCGTCTCGTTGCTTTCAAGTCAGTAAGTGGGTTTGAAAGGTGAACTGTGGCTCGACGTGTTGTCGTTGATGCTTTCTTGGGGCATCGTAGGTATAGTGGCTCCATCACCAGACAATACAAAGTGTGAGAGGCATTTCGTCTCTTGTGACGGTCGAGCACATCCGGATTAGGCCAAGTGTTCCAAACTCGACAGAAGTATAAACCAGTTTTAGGGCAATCAATTACTAGTTGGACGTCAGTAGGTGGTGTGAAAAATCGAACCGTGGCTCGAAAAGCTGTGCGATCATGGAGGATGTCGTGGGCATTGGTGGTATAGTGGCAAGCATAGCTGCCTTCCAAGCAGTTGACCCGGGTTCGATTCCCGGCCAATGCAGAACCTTGAGAAAAATGTGTTTTATCTGGTGTCATTCCACTGCTTGCGGGCATTAGATATAGTCACGTGAGCTCCTGGACGATCGATCAGCTTCGGTTCGAGCTCGGCTGGCCAACAGTTGACAACGGGGTAGCGTGGCCGAGCGGTCCAAGGCGCTGGATTAAGGCTCCAGTCTCTCCGGAGGCGTGGGTTCGAATCCCACCGCTGCCACTTTTGTAGGGTGCTAACGCCGTCTCATTGCTTTCAAGTCAGTAAGTGGGTTTGAAAGGTGAACTGTGGCTCGACGTGTTGTGTTTTGTTGTCGTTGATGCTTTCTTGGGGCATCGTAGGTATAGTGGCTCCATCACCAGACAATACAAACCGTGAAGAGGCATTTCGTCTCTTGTGACGGTCGAACACATCCGGAGTAGGCCAAGTGTTCCAAACTCGACAGAAGTATAAACCAGGTTTAGGGCAATCTGTTACTAGTTCAGTATCGATCAGTTTTGGGAGAAGCTCGGGTGGCCAACAGCTGACAACGGGGTAGCGTGGCCGAGCCGTCCAAGGCGCTGGATTTAGGCTCCAGTCTCTCCGGAGGCGTGGGTTAGAATCCGACTTCTGCCATTTTTGTAGGGTGATAATGCCGTCTCGTTGCTTTCAAGTCAGTAAGTGGGTTTTAAAGTTGAATTATGGCTCGACATGTTGTCGTTGATGCTTTCTTGGGGCATCGTAGGTATAGTGGCTCCATCACCAGACAATACAAAGTGTGAGAGGCATTTCGTCTCTTGTGACGGTCGAGCACATCCGGATTAGGCCAAGTGTTCCAAACTCGACAGAAGTATAAACCAGGTTTATGGCAATCTCTTACTAGTTGGACCTCAGTAGGTGGTGTGAAAAATCGAACCGTGGCTCGAAAAGCTGTGCGATCATGGAGGATGTCGTGGGCATTGGTGGTATAGTGGCAAGCATAGCTGCCTTCCAAGCAGTTGACCCGGGTTTGATTCCCGGCCAATGCAGAACCTTGAGAAAAATGTGTTTTATCTGGTGTCATTCCACTGCTTGCGGGCATTAGATATAGTCACGTGAGCTCCTGGACGATCGATCAGCTTCGGTTCGAGCTCGGCTGGCCAACAGTTGACAACGGGGTAGCGTGGCCCAGTGGTCCAAGGTGCTGGATTAAGGCTCCAGTCTCTCCGGAGGCGTGGGTTCGAATCCCACCGCTGCCAGTTTTGTAGGGTGCTAACGGCGTCTCGTTGCTTTCACGTCAGTAAGTGGGTTTGAAAGGTGAACTGTGGCTCGACGTGTTGTCGTTGATGCTTTCTTGGGGCATCGTAGGTATAGTGGCTCCATCACCAGACAATACAAACCGTGAAGAGGCATTTCGTCTCTTGTGACGGTCGAACACATCCGGAGTAGGCCAAGTGTTCCAAACTCGACAGAAGTATAAACCAGGTTTAGGGCAATCTGTTACTAGTTCAGTATCGATCAGCTTCAGTTCGAGCTCGGCTGGCCAACAGCTGACAACGGGGTAGCGTGGCCGAGCGGTCCAAGGCGCTGGATTAAAGCTCCAGTCTCTCCGGAGGCGTGGGTTCGAATCCGACTGCTGCCACTTTTGTAGGGTGCTAATGCCGTCTCGTTGCTTTCAAGTCAGTAAGTGGGTTTTAAAGTTGAATTATGGCTCGACATGTTGTCGTTGATGCTTTCTTGGGGCATCGTAGGTATAGTGGCTCCATCACCAGACAATACAAAGTGTGAGAGGCATTTCGTCTCTTGTGACGGTCGAGCACATCCGGATTAGGCCAAGTGTTCCAAACTCGACAGAAGTATAAACCAGGTTTATGGCAATCTCTTACTAGTTGGACGTCAGTAGGTGGTGTGAAAAATCGAACCGTGGCTCGAAAAGCTGTGCGATCATGGAGGATGTTGTGGGCATTGGTGGCATAGTGGCAAGCATAGCTGCCTTCCAAGCAGTTAACCCGGGTTCGATTCCCGGCCAATTCAGAACCTTGAGAAAGATGTGTTTTATCTGGTGTCATTCCACTGCTTGCGGGCATTAGATATAGTCACGTGAGCTCCTGGACGATCGATCAGCTTCGGTTCGAGCTCGGCTGGCCAACAGTTGACAACGGGGTACATTTATTCATTTAGCAGACGCTTTTGTCCAAAGCGACTTCCAAGAGAGAGCTTCACAAAGTGCATAGGTCACTGATAATAACAACAAGATAGCCCCACAGCATTGCGGGTAGTCAAAGACAAGAAATACATATTGTGAACAACCAAAAAATAGTGCTAAAGGGAAGAGACCATAAGAGCATGTAGTTAAACAAGTTAAAATTACACAACATTGATCTCTAAGTGCAGGTGTACCTGTAGGAAAGCAATAAAAATAGGATTAACTAAAAAAGAAGAATACAACAGTTTAAATCAGCTACCACTAACCAACAAGAGCAACAGTCTAAGCAAGAGTCATTGTGAACCTTGAGGAAACTAGCGTTGGATTCAGCAAACCATTCCTAAGTACCATTGTACTCCTGGAACAAGTGCGTCTTGAGCCTTCTCTTGAAGGTGGAGAGACAGTCCGTGTCTCTGATGGAGGTGGGGAGTTGATTCCACCACTGGGGTGCCAGGCAGGAGAAGAGCTTGTGCTGGGACCGGGCGGTCTTGAGAGGTGGGACCACCAGGCGGTTGTCTGAAGAAGACCGTAGGTGGCGGGTGGGGGTGTAAGGCTGCAGGAGAGACTTGATGTAGTCGGGCGCAGTTCCATTCACTGCTCGGAAGGTCAGTACCAGGGTCTTGAATCTGATGCGGGCCGTTATGGGTAGCCAGTGGAGGGAGATGAGGAGCGGGGTAACGTGGGAGCGTCTGGGTAGATTGTAGACTAGACGGGCCGCTGCGTTCTGAATTCTCTGAAGAGGGCGGGTTGCGCATGATGGGAGACCGGCGAGCAGCGAGTTGCAGTAGTCCAACTTGGAGAGGACAAGTGCTTGGACAAGCAGCTGGGTGGAATGCTCAGACAGGTATCTCCTGATCTTCCGGATGTTGTAGAGGGTGAATCTACACGACCGGGAGACCGCAGCAATGTGGGCCGTGAGGGAGAGCTCGTCGTCCATGGTCACCCCAAGGTTCCTGGCAGAGGATGAGGGGGTCACCGTCGCAGATCCCAGGGTGATTGAGAAGTCATGGGAGATGGAGGGTTTGGCCGGGATGATGAGAAGTTCTGTTTTGGCAAGGTTCAGCTGGAGATGGTGCTCAGTCATCCAGGCGGAGATGTCTGCGAGGCAGGCCTCAATCCTAGCTGAGATCCCCGGATCGGTCGGAGGGAATGACAGGTACAGCTGCGTGTCGTCAGCGTAGCAGTGGTAGGAGAAGCCATGGGAGGTGATGATTGGTCCAAGTGAGGTGGTGGACAGAGAGAAGAGGAGGGGACCAAGGACGGAGCCCTGTGGGACACCAGTGGAGAGCTGGCGTGGGCCTGACAGTTTGCCTCCCCAGGAGACCTGGTAGGATCTTCCCGACAGGTAGGATGAGATCCACTGGAGTGCAGTGCCAGTGATGCCCATCTCAGAAAGTGTGGAGAGCAGGATCTGGTGGTTAACCGTATCAAACGCCGCAGAAAGGTCCAGCAGAATGATGACGGATGACCTGGAAGCCGCTCTGGCAGACTGGAGGGCAGTGGTGACTGAAAGGAGGGCAGTCTCTGTGGAGTGGCCGGTCTTGAAGCCCGATTGGTTGGGGTCGAGCAGTTTGTTCTGAGAAAGGAAGTTAGACAGTTGGTTAGATACAGCACGTTCAATTGTTTTAGAAAAGAAGGGCAACAATGATACCGGTCTGTAGTTCTGGAGGACGGCAGGGTTAAGGGAGGGTTTTTTGAGTAAAGGGGTAACTCTGGCCTGTTTGAAGGCAGAGGGGAAGGTGCCAGAGGTAAGAGAGGAGTTTAGAACATGGAGCAGAAAAGTTATGATAGAGGGGGAGATGGTTTGAAAGAGAGGGGAGGGGACAGGATCAAGGGGACAGGAGGTGGGGCGATGAGAGAGAATGAGGTCAGAGAGCTCTGCCTCGGACAGGGGAGAGAAGGAGTTTAGACATTTAGTTGGGTCAGAAATGGAGGGTGAGGGGGTAGGAAGGGTGGGTTTAGGGAACCGACTGCTAATGTCGGCGACTTTTTTCTCAAAGAAAGAGGAGAAGTCGTCTGCTGTCAGGGTGGAGGGAGGGGGTGGGGGAGGTGGGTTAAGAAGGGTGGAGAAGGTAGAGAAAAGTTTGTGGGGGTTTGAAGCGGAGTTAATTTTGTTAAGAAAGTAGAGGGTTTTGGCACCAGTTATGTGAGAAGAGAAGGATTTGAGGAGGGAGTGATACTTATCAAGGTCCAGACCGTCTTTGGACTTGCGCCATCTCCTCTCAGCTGCTCGAAGGGTGGACCGTTCTTCACGAATAACATCCGTAAGCCACGGGCAGGGGGGAGAAGATCGTGCAGGCCTGGTAGACAGGGGACAGAGAGAGTCAAGTGATGCAGTTAAAGTGGTTAGCAAGGTGTCGGTGGCAGAGTTAGTGGGGTGGGACGAGAACACGTCAATGGGAGGGAGGGAGGATGTTACAATAGAGGAGAAGTGGGAGGGGGATACACCCCCTCAGGGTAGCGTGGCCTAGCGGTCCAAGGCGCTGGTTTAAGGCTCCAGTCTCTCCGGAGGCGTGGGTTCGAATCCCACCGCTGCCACTTTTGTAGGGTGCTAACGGCGTCTCATTGCTTTCACGTCAGTAAGTGGGTTTGAAAGGTGAACTGTGGCTCGTTGTGTTGTGTTGTCGTTGATGCTTTCTTGGGGCATCGTAGGTATAGTGGCTCCATCACCAGACAATACAAACCGTGAAGAGGCATTTCGTCTCTTGTGACGGTCGAGCACATCCGGATTAGGCCAAGTGTTCCAAACTCGACAGAAGTATAAACCAGGTTTAGGGCAATCTGTTACTAGTTCAGTATCGATCAGTTTTGGGAGAAGCTCGGGTGGCCAACAACTGACAACGGGGTAGCGTGGCCGAGCGGTCCAAGGCGCTGGATTTAGGCTCCAGTCTCTCCGGAGGCGTGGGTTCGAATCCGACTGCTGCCACTTTTGTAGGGTGCTAATGCCGTCTCGTTGCTTTCAAGTCAGTAAGTGGGTTTTAAAGGTGAACTGTGGCTCGAAATGTTGTCGTTGATGCTTTCTTGGGGCATCGTAGGTATAGTGGCTCCATTTTATGGTTTATGGCAATCTCTTACTAGTTGGACGTCAGTAGGTGGTGTGAAAAATCGAACCGTGGCTCGAAAAGCTGTGCGATCATGGAGGATGTCGTGGGCATTGGTGGTATCGTGGCAAGCATAGCTGCCTTCCAAGCAGTTGACGCGGGTTCGATTCCCGGCCAATGCAGAACCTTGAGAAAAATGTGTTTTATCTGGTGTCATTCCACTGCTTGCGGGCATTAGATATAGTCACGTGAGCTCCTGGACGATCGATCAGCTTCGGTTCGAGCTCGGCTGGCCAACAGTTGACAACGGGGTAGCGTGGCCGAGCGGTCCAAGGCGCTGGATTAAGGCTCCAGTCTCTCCGGAGGCGTGGGTTCGAATCCCACCGCTGCCACTTTTGTAGGGTGCTAACTGCGTCTCATTGCTTTCACGTCAGTAAGTGGGTTTGAAAGGTGAACTGTGGCTCGACGTGTTGTGTTGTGTTGTCGTTGATGCTTTCTTGGGGCATGGTAGGTATAGTGGCTCCATCACCAGACAATACAAAGTGTGAGAGGCATTTCGTCTCTTGTGACGGTCGAGCACATCCGGATTAGGCCAAGTGTTCCAAACTCGACAGAAGTATAAACCAGTTTTAGGGCAATCAATTACTAGTTGGACGTCAGTAGGTGGTGTGAAAAGTCGAACCGTGGCTCGAAATGCTGTGCGATCATGGAGGATGTCGTGGGCATTGGTGGTATAGTGGCAAGCATAGCTGCGTTCCAAGCAGTTGACCCGGGTTCGATTCCCGGCCAATGCAGAACCTTGAGAAAGATGTGTTTTATCTGGTGTCATTCCACTGCTTGCGGGCATTAGACTAGTCACGTGAGCTCCTGGACGATCGATCAGCTTCGGTTGGAGCTCGGCTGGCCAACAGTTGACAACGGGGTAGCCTGGCCGAGCGGTCCAAGGCGCTGGATTAAGGCTCCAGTCTCTCCGGAGGCGTGGGTTCGAATCCCACCGCTGCCACTTTTGTAGGGTGCTAACGGCGTCTCATTGCTTTCACGTCAGTAAGTGGGTTTGAAAGGTGAACTGTGGCTCGTTGTGTTATGTTGTCGTTGATGCTTTCTTGGGGCATCGTAGGTATAGTGGCTCCATCACCAGACAATACAAAGTGTGAGAGGCATTTCGTCTCTTGTGACGGTCGAGCACATCCGGATTAGGCCAAGTGTTCCAAACTCGACAGAAGTATAAACCAGGTTTATGGCAATCTCTTACTAGTTGGACGTCAGTAGGTGGTGTGAAAAATCGAACCGTGGCTCGAAAAGCTGTGCGATCATGGAGGATGTCGTGGGCATTGGTGGTATAGTGGCAAGCATAGCTGCCTTCCAAGCAGTTGACCTGGGTTCGATTCCCGGCCAATGCAGAACCTTGAGAAAGATGTGTTTTATCTGGTGTCATTCCACTGCTTGCGGGCATTAGACTAGTCACGTGAGCTCCTGGACGATCAATCAGCTTCGGTTCGAGCTCGGCTGGCCAACAGTTGACAACGGGGTAGCGTGGCCGAGCGGTCCAAGGCGCTGGATTAAGGCTCCAGTCTCTCCGGAGGCGTGGGTTCGAATCCCACCGCTGCCACTTTTGTAGGGTGCTAACTGCGTCTCATTGCTTTCACGTCAGTAAGTGGGTTTGAAAGGTGAACTGTGGCTCGACGTGTTGTGTTGTGTTGTCGTTGATGCTTTCTTGGGGCATGGTAGGTATAGTGGCTCCATCACCAGACAATACAAAGTGTGAGAGGCATTTCGTCTCTTGTGACGGTCGAGCACATCCGGATTAGGCCAAGTGTTCCAAACTCGACAGAAGTATAAACCAGTTTTAGGGCAATCAATTACTAGTTGGACGTCAGTAGGTGGTGTGAAAAGTCGAACCGTGGCTCGAAATGCTGTGCGATCATGGAGGATGTCGTGGGCATTGGTGGTATAGTGGCATGCATAGCTGCGTTCCAAGCAGTTGACCCGGGTTCGATTCCCGGCCAATGCAGAACCTTGAGAAAGATGTGTTTTATCTGGTGTCATTCCACTGCTTGCGGGCATTAGACTAGTCACGTGAGCTCCTGGACGATCGATCAGCTTCGGTTGGAGCTCGGCTGGCCAACAGTTGTCAACGGGGTAGCCTGGCCGAGCGGTCCAAGGCGCTGGATTAAGGCTCCAGTCTCTCCGGAGGCGTGGGTTCGAATCCCACCGCTGCCACTTTTGTAGGGTGCTAACGGCGTCTCATTGCTTTCACGTCAGTAAGTGGGTTTGAAAGGTGAACTGTGGCTCGTTGTGTTGTGTTGTCGTTGATGCTTTCTTGGGGCATCGTAGGTATAGTGGCTCCATCACCAGACAATACAAAGTGTGAGAGGCATTTCGTCTCTTGTGACGGTCGAGCACATCCGGATTAGGCCAAGTGTTCCAAACTCGACAGAAGTATAAACCAGGTTTATGGCAATCTCTTACTAGTTGGACGTCAGTAGGTGGTGTGAAAAATCGAACCGTGGCTCGAAAAGCTGTGCGATCATGGAGGATGTCGTGGGCATTGGTGGTATAGTGGCAAGCATAGCTGCCTTCCAAGCAGTTGACCTGGGTTCGATTCCCGGCCAATGCAGAACCTTGAGAAAGATGTGTTTTATCTGGTGTCATTCCACTGCTTGCGGGCATTAGACTAGTCACGTGAGCTCCTGGACGATCAATCAGCTTCGGTTGGAGCTCGGCTGGCCAACAGTTGACAACGGGGTAGCGTGGCCGAGCGGTCCAAGGTGCTGGATTTAGGCTCCAGTCTCTCCGGAGGCATGGGTTCGAATCCCACCGCTGCCACTTTTGTAGGGTGCTAACGGCGTCTCATTGCTTTCACGTCAGTAAGTGGATTTGAAAGGTGAACTGTGGCTCGACGTGTTGTGTTGTGTTGTCGTTGATGCTTTCTTGGGGCATCGTAGGTATAGTGGCTCCATCACCAGACAATACAAAGTGTGAGAGGCATTTCGTCTCTTGTGACGGTCGAGCACATCCGGATTAGGCCAAGTGTTCCAAACTCGACAGAAGTATAAACCAGGT
Organism: Hypomesus transpacificus; assembly: GCF_021917145.1. NCBI lineage: Eukaryota > Metazoa > Chordata > Actinopteri > Osmeriformes > Osmeridae > Hypomesus > Hypomesus transpacificus. The sequence continues at coordinate 157,211 of NW_025813737.1, read as the reverse complement.
TTATGGCAATCTCTTACTAGTTGGACGTCAGTAGGTGGTGTGAAAAATCGAACCGTGGCTCGAAAAGCTGTGCGATCATGGAGGATGTCGTGGGCATTGGTGGTATAGTGGCAAGCATAGCTGCCTTCCAAGCAGTTGACCTGGGTTCGATTCCCGGCCAATGCAGAACCTTGAGAAAGATGTGTTTTATCTGGTGTCATTCCACTGCTTGCGGGCATTAGACTAGTCACGTGAGCTCCTGGACGATCAATCAGCTTCGGTTGGAGCTCGGCTGGCCAACAGTTGACAACGGGGTAGCGTGGCCGAGCGGTCCAAGGTGCTGGATTTAGGCTCCAGTCTCTCCGGAGGCATGGGTTCGAATCCCACCGCTGCCACTTTTGTAGGGTGCTAACGGCGTCTCATTGCTTTCACGTCAGTAAGTGGGTTTGAAAGGTGAACTGTGGCTCGACGTGTTGTGTTGTGTTGTCGTTGATGCTTTCTTGGGGCATCGTAGGTATAGTGGCTCCATCACCAGACAATACAAAGTGTGAGAGGCATTTCGTCTCTTGTAACGGTCGAGCACATCCGGATTAGGCCAAGTGTTCCAAACTCGACAGAAGTATAAACCAGGTTTTTGGCAATCTCTTACTAGTTGGACGTCAGTAGGTGGTGTGAAAAATCGAACCGTGGCTCGAAAAGCTGTGCGATCATGGAGGATGTCGTGGGCATTGGTGGTATAGTGGCAAGCATAGCTGCGTTCCAAGCAGTTGACCCGGGTTCGATTCCCGGCCAATGCAGAACCTTGAGAAAGATGTGTGTTATCTGGTGTCATTCCACTGCTTGCGGGCATTAGACTAGTCACGTGAGCTCCTGGACGATCGATCAGCTTCGGTTGGAGCTCGGCTGGCCAACAGTTGACAACGGGGTAGCGTGGCCGAGCGGTCCAAGGTGCTGGATTTAGGCTCCAGTCTCTCCGGAGGCATGGGTTCGAATCCCACCGCTGCCACTTTTGTAGGGTGCTAATGGCGTCTCATTGCTTTCACGTCAGTAAGTGGGTTTGAAAGGTGAACTGTGGCTCGACGTGTTGTGTTGTGTTGTCGTTGATGCTTTCTTGGGGCATCGTAGGTATAGTGGCTCCATCACCAGACAATACAAAGTGTGAGAGGCATTTCGTCTCTTGTGACGGTCGAGCACATCCGGAATAGGCCAAGTGTTCCAAACTCGACAGAAGTATAAACCAGGTTTATGGCAAACTCTTACTAGTTGGACGTCAGTAGGTGGTGTGAAAAATCGAACCGTGGCTCGAAAAGCTGTGCGATCATGGAGGATGTTGTGGGCATTGGTGGCATAGTGGCAAGCATAGCTGCCTTCCAAGCAGTTAACCCGGGTTCGATTCCCGGCCAATTCAGAACCTTGAGAAAGATGTGTTTTATCTGGTGTCATTCCACTGCTTGCGGGCATTAGATATAGTCACGTGAGCTCCTGGACGATCGATCAGCTTCGGTTCGAGCTCGGCTGGTCAACAGTTGACAACGGGGTACATTTATTCATTTTACATTTATTCATTTAGCAGACGCTTTTGTCCAAAGCGACTTCCAAGAGAGAGCTTCACAAAGTGCATAGGTCACTGATAATAACAACAAGATAGCCCCACAGCATTGCGGGTAGTCAAAGACAAGAAGTACATATTGTGAACAACCAAAAAATAGTGCTAAAGGGAAGAGACCATAAGAGCATGTAGTTAAACAAGTTAAAATTACACAACATTGATCTCTAAGTGCAGGTGTACCTGTAGGAAAGCAATAAAAATAGGATTAACTAAAAAAGAAGAATACAACAGTTTAAATCAGCTACCACTAACCAACAAGAGCAACAGTCTAAGCAAGAGTCATTGTGAACCTTGAGGAAACTAGCGTTGGATTCAGCAAACCATTCCTAAGTACCATTGTACTCCTGGAACAAGTGCGTCTTGAGCCTTCTCTTGAAGGTGGAGAGACAGTCCGTGTCTCTGATGGAGGTGGGGAGTTGATTCCACCACTGGGGTGCCAGGCAGGAGAAGAGCTTGTGCTGGGACCGGGCGGTCTTGAGAGGTGGGACCACCAGGCGGTTGTCTGAAGAAGACCGTAGGTGGCGGGTGGGGGTGTAAGGCTGCAGGAGAGACTTGATGTAGTCGGGCGCAGTTCCATTCACTGCTCGGAAGGTCAGTACCAGGGTCTTGAATCTGATGCGGGCCGTTATGGGTAGCCAGTGGAGGGAGATGAGGAGCGGGGTAACGTGGGAGCGTCTGGGTAGATTGTAGACTAGACGGGCCGCTGCGTTCTGAATTCTCTGAAGAGGGCGGGTTGCGCATGATGGGAGACCGGCGAGCAGCGAGTTGCAGTAGTCCAACTTGGAGAGGACAAGTGCTTGGACAAGCAGCTGGGTGGAGTGCTCAGACAGGTATCTCCTGATCTTCCGGATGTTGTAGAGGGTGAATCTACACGACCGGGAGACCGCAGCAATGTGGGCCGTGAGGGAGAGCTCGTCGTCCATGGTCACCCCAAGGTTCCTGGCAGAGGATGAGGGGGTCACCGTCGCAGATCCCAGGGTGATTGAGAAGTCATGGGAGATGGAGGGTTTGGCCGGGATGATGAGAAGTTCTGTTTTGGCAAGGTTCAGCTGGAGATGGTGCTCAGTCATCCAGGCGGAGATGTCTGCGAGGCAGGCCTCAATCCTAGCTGAGATCCCCGGATCGGTCGGAGGGAATGACAGGTACAGCTGCGTGTCGTCAGCGTAGCAGTGGTAGGAGAAGCCATGGGAGGTGATGATTGGTCCAAGTGAGGTGGTGTACAGAGAGAAGAGGAGGGGACCAAGGACGGAGCCCTGTGGGACACCAGTGGAGAGCTGGCGTGGGCCTGACAGTTTGCCTCCCCAGGAGACCTGGTAGGATCTTCCCGACAGGTAGGATGAGATCCACTGGAGTGCAGTGCCAGTGATGCCCATCTCAGAAAGTGTGGAGAGCAGGATCTGGTGGTTAACCGTATCAAACGCCGCAGAAAGGTCCAGCAGAATGATGACGGATGACCTGGAAGCCGCTCTGGCAGACTGGAGGGCAGTGGTGACTGAAAGGAGGGCAGTCTCTGTGGAGTGGCCGGTCTTGAAGCCCGATTGGTTGGGGTCGAGCAGTTTGTTCTGAGAAAGGAAGTTAGACAGTTGGTTAGATACAGCACGTTCAATTGTTTTAGAAAAGAAGGGCAACAATGATACCGGTCTGTAGTTCTGGAGGACGGCAGGGTTAAGGGAGGGTTTTTTGAGTAAAGGGGTAACTCTGGCCTGTTTGAAGGCAGAGGGGAAGGTGCCAGAGGTAAGAGAGGAGTTTAGAACATGGAGCAGAAAAGTTATGATAGAGGGGGAGATGGTTTGAAAGAGAGGGGAGGGGACAGGATCAAGGGGACAGGAGGTGGGGCGATGAGAGAGAATGAGGTCAGAGAGCTCTGCCTCGGACAGGGGAGAGAAGGAGTTTAGACATTTAGTTGGGTCAGAAATGGAGGGTGAGGGGGTAGGAAGGGTGGGTTTAGGGAACCGACTGCTAATGTCGGCGACTTTTTTCTCAAAGAAAGAGGAGAAGTCGTCTGCTGTCAGGGTGGAGGGAGGGGGTGGGGGAGGTGGGTTAAGAAGGGTGGAGAAGGTAGAGAAAAGTTTGTGGGGGTTTGAAGCGGAGTTAATTTTGTTAAGAAAGTAGAGGGTTTTGGCACCAGTTATGTGAGAAGAGAAGGATTTGAGGAGGGAGTGATACTTATCAAGGTCCAGACCGTCTTTGGACTTGCGCCATCTCCTCTCAGCTGCTCGAAGGGTGGACCGTTCTTCACGAATAACATCCGTAAGCCACGGGCAGGGGGGAGAAGATCGTGCAGGCCTGGTAGACAGGGGACAGAGAGAGTCAAGTGATGCAGTTAAAGTGGTTAGCAAGGTGTCGGTGGCAGAGTTAGTGGGGTGGGACGAGAACACGTCAATGGGAGGGAGGGAGGATGTTACAATAGAGGAGAAGTGGGAGGGGGATACACCCCCTCAGGGTAGCGTGGCCTAGCGGTCCAAGGCGCTGGTTTAAGGCTCCAGTCTCTCCGGAGGCGTGGGTTCGAATCCCACCGCTGCCACTTTTGTAGGGTGCTAACGGCGTCTCATTGCTTTCACGTCAGTAAGTGGGTTTGAAAGGTGAACTGTGGCTCGTTGTGTTGTGTTGTCGTTGATGCTTTCTTGGGGCATCGTAGGTATAGTGGCTCCATCACCAGACAATACAAACCGTGAAGAGGCATTTCGTCTCTTGTGACGGTCGAGCACATCCGGATTAGGCCAAGTGTTCCAAACTCGACAGAAGTATAAACCAGGTTTAGGGCAATCTGTTACTAGTTCAGTATCGATCAGTTTTGGGAGAAGCTCGGGTGGCCAACAACTGACAACGGGGTAGCGTGGCCGAGCGGTCCAAGGCGCTGGATTTAGGCTCCAGTCTCTCCGGAGGCGTGGGTTCGAATCCGACTGCTGCCACTTTTGTAGGGTGCTAATGCCGTCTCGTTGCTTTCAAGTCAGTAAGTGGGTTTTAAAGGTGAACTGTGGCTCGAAATGTTGTCGTTGATGCTTTCTTGGGGCATCGTAGGTATAGTGGCTCCATTTTATGGTTTATGGCAATCTCTTACTAGTTGGACGTCAGTAGGTGGTGTGAAAAATCGAACCGTGGCTCGAAAAGCTGTGCGATCATGGAGGATGTCGTGGGCATTGGTGGTATAGTGGCAAGCATAGCTGCCTTCCAAGCAGTTGACCCGGGTTCGATTCCCGGCCAATGCAGAACCTTGAGAAAAATGCGTTTTATCTGGTGTCATTCCACTGCTTGCGGGCATTAGATATAGTCACGTGAGCTCCTGGACGATCGATCAGCTTCGGTTCGAGCTCGGCTGGCCAACAGTTGACAGCGGGGTAGCGTGGCCGAGCGGTCCAAGGCGCTGGATTAAGGCTCCAGTCTCTCCGGAGGCGTGGATTCGAATCCCACCGCTGCCACTTTTGTAGGGTGCTAACGGCGTCTCATTGCTTTCACGTCAGTAAGTGGGTTTGAAAGGTGAACTGTGGCTCGACGTGTTGTGTTGTGTTGTCGTTGATGCTTTCTTGGGGCATCGTAGGTATAGTGGCTCCATCACCAGACAATACAAAGTGTGATAGGCATTTCGTCTCTTGTAACGTCGAGCACATCCGGATTAGGCCAAGTGTTCCAAACTCGACAGAAGTATAAACCAGGTTTATGGCAATCTCTTACTAGTTGGACGTCAGTAGGTGGTGTGAAAAATCGAACCGTGGCTCGAAAAGCTGTGCGATCATGGAGGATGTCGTGGGCATTGGTGGTATAGTGGCAAGCATAGCTGCCTTCCAAGCAGTTGACCCGGGTTCGATTCCCGGCCAATGCAGAACCTTGAGAAAGATGTGTTTTATCTGGTGTCATTCCACTGCTTGCGGGCATTAGACTACTCACGTGAGCTCCTGGACGATCGATCAGCTTCGGTTGGAGCTCGGCTGGCCAACAGTTGACAACGGGGTAGCGTGGCCGAGCGGTCCAAGGTGCTGGATTTAGGCTCCAGTCTCTCCGGAGGCGTGGGTTCGAATCCCACCGCTGCCAGTTTTGTAGGGTGCTAACGCCGTCTCGTTGCTTTCATGTCAGTAAGTGGGTTTGAAAGGTGAACTGTGGCTCGACATGTTGTCGTTGATGCTTTCTTGGGGCATCGTAGGTATAGTGGCTCCATCACCAGACAATACAAAGTGTGAGAGGCATTTCGTCTCTTGTGACGGTCGAGCACATCCGGATTAGGCCAAGTGTTCCAAACTCGACAGAAGTATAAACCAGGTTTATGGCAAACTCTTACTAGTTGGACGTCAGTAGGTGGTGTGAAAAATCGAACCGTGGCTCGAAAAGCTGTGCGATCATGGAGGATGTCGTGGGCATTGGTGGTATAGTGGCAAGCATATCTGCCTTCCAAGCAGTTGACCCGGGTTCGATTCCCGGCCAATGCAGAACCTTGAGAAAGATGTGTTTTATCTGGTGTCATTCCACTGCTTGCGGGCATTAGATATAGTCACGTGAGCTCCTGGACGATCGATCAGCTTCGGTTTGAGCTCGGCTGGCCAACAGCTGACAACGGGGTAGCGTGGCCGAGCGGTCCAAGGCGCTGGATTAAGGCTCCAGTCTCTCCGGAGGCGTGGGTTCGAATCCCACCGCTGCCACTTTAGTAAGGTGCTAACGCCGTCTCGTTGCTTTCATGTCAGTAAGTGGGTTTGAAAGGTGAACTGTGGCTCGACATGTTGTCGTTGATGGTTTCTTGGGGCATCGTAGGTATAGTGGCTCCATCACCAGACAATACAAAGTGTGATAGGCATTTCGTCTCTTGTAACGTCGAGCACATCCGGATTAGGCCAAGTGTTCCAAACTCGACAGAAGTATAAACCAGGTTTATGGCAATCTCTTACTAGTTGGACGTCAGTAGGTGGTGTGAAAAATCGAACCGTGGCTCGAAAAGCTGTGCGATCATGGAGGATGTCGTGGGCATTGGTGGTATAGTGGCAAGCATAGCTGCCTTCCAAGCAGTTGACCCGGGTTCGATTCCCGGCCAATGCAGAACCTTGAGAAAGATGTGTTTTATCTGGTGTCATTCCACTGCTTGCGGGCATTAGACTAGTCACGTGAGCTCCTGGACGATCGATGAGCTTCGGTTGGAGCTCGGCTGGCCAACAGTTGACAACGGGGTAGCGTGGCCGAGCGGTCCAAGGTGCTGGATTTAGGCTCCAGTCTCTCCGGAGGCGTGGGTTCGAATCCCACCGCTGCCAGTTTTGTAGGGTGCTAACGCCGTCTCGTTGCTTTCAAGTCAGTAAGTGGGTTTGAAAGGTGAACTGTGGCTCGACATGTTGTCGTTGACGCTTTCTTGGGGCATCGTAGGTATAGTGGCTCCATCACCAGACAATACAAAGTGTGAGAGGCATTTCGTCTCTTGTGACGGTCGAGCACATCCGGATTAGGCCAAGTGTTCCAAACTCGACAGAAGTATAAACCAGGTTTATGGCAAACTCTTACTAGTTGGACGTCAGTAGGTGGTGTGAAAAATCGAACCGTGGCTCGAAAAGCTGTGCGATCATGGAGGATGTCGTGGGCATTGGTGGTATAGTGGCAAGCATATCTGCCTTCCAAGCAGTTGACCCGGGTTCGATTCCCGGCCAATGCAGAACCTTGAGAAAGATGTGTTTTATCTGGTGTCATTCCACTGCTTGCGGGCATTAGATATAGTCACGTGAGCTCCTGGACGATCGATCAGCTTCGGTTTGAGCTCGGCTGGCCAACAGCTGACAACGGGGTAGCGTGGCCGAGCGGTCCAAGGCGCTGGATTTAGGCTCCAGTCTCTCCGGAGGCGTGGGTTCGAATCCGACTGCTGCCACTTTTGTAGGGTACTAATGGCGTCTCGTTGCTTTCAAGTCAGTAAGTGGGTTTGAAAGGTGAACTGTGGCTCGACATGTTGTCGTTGATGCTTTCTTGGGGCATCGTAGGTATAGTGGCTCCATCACCAGACAATACAAAGTGTGAGAGGCATTTCGTCTCTTGTGACGGTCGAGCACATCCGGATTAGGCCAAGTGTTCCAAACTCGACAGAAGTATAAACCAGGTTTATGGCAAACTCTTACTAGTTGGACGTCAGTAGGTGGTGTGAAAAATCGAACCGTGGCTCGAAAAGCTGTGCGATCATGGAGGATGTTGTGGGCATTGGTGGTATAGTGGCAAGCATAGCTGCCTTCCAAGCAGTTGACCCGGGTTCGATTCCCGGCCAATGCAGAACCTTGAGGAAGATGTGTTTTATCTGGTGTCATTCCACTGCTTGCGGGCATTAGATATAGTCACGTGAGCTCCTGGACGATCGATCAGCTTCGGTTTGAGCTCGGCTGGCCAACAGCTGACAACGGGGTAGCGTGGCCGAGCGGTCCAAAGCGCTGGATTAAGGCTCCAGTCTCTCCGGAGGCGTGGGTTCGAATCCCACCGCTGCCACTTTAGTAGGGTGCTAACGGCGTCTCATTGCTTTCACGTCAGTAAGTGGGTTTGAAAGGTGAACTGTGTCTCGATGTGTTGTCGTTGATGCTTTCTTGGGGCATCGTAGGTATAGTGGCTCCATCACCAGACAATACAAAGTGTGAGAGGCATTTCGTCTCTTGTGACGGTCGAGCACATCCGGATTAGGCCAAGTGTTCCAAACTCGACAGAAGTATAAACCAGGTTTATGGCAATCTCTTACTAGTTGGACGTCAGTAGGTGGTGTGAAAAATCGAACCGTTGCTCGAAAATTTTTGCGATCATGGAGGATGTCGTGGGCATTGGTGGTATAGTGGCAAGCATAGCTGCCTTCCAAGCAGTTGACCCGGGTTCGATTCCCGGCCAATGCAGAACCTTGAGAAAGATGTGTTTTATCTGGTGTCATTCCACTGCTTGCGGGCATTAGACTAGTCACGTGAGCTCCTGGACGATCGATCAGCTTCGGTTGGAGCTCGGCTGGCCGACAGTTGACAACGGGGTAGCGTGGCCGAGCGGTCCAAGGTGCTGGATTTAGGCTCCAGTCTCTCCGGAGGCATGGGTTCGAATCCCACCGCTGCCACTTTAGTAGGGTGCTAACGGCGTCTCATTGCTTTCACGTCAGTAAGTGGGTTTGAAAGGTGAACTGTGTCTCGATGTGTTGTCGTTGATGCTTTCTTGGGGCATCGTAGGTATAGTGGCTCCATCACCAGACAATACAAAGTGTGAGAGGCATTTCGTCTCTTGTGACGGTCGAGCACATCCGGATTAGGCCAAGTGTTCCAAACTCGACAGAAGTATAAACCAGGTTTATGGCAATCTCTTACTAGTTGGACGTCAGTAGGTGGTGTGAAAAATCGAACCGTGGCTCGAAAAGCTGTGCGATCATGGAGGATGTCGTGGGCATTGGTGGTATAGTGGCAAGCATAGCTGCCTTCCAAGCAGTTGACCTGGGTTCGATTTCCGGCCAATGCAGAACCTTGAGAAAGATGTGTTTTATCTGGTGTCATTCCACTGCTTGCGGGCATTAGACTAGTCACGTGAGCTCCTGGACGATCAATCAGCTTCGGTTGGAGCTCGGCTGGCCAACAGTTGACAACGGGGTAGCGTGGCCGAGCGGTCCAAGGTGCTGGATTTAGGCTCCAGTCTCTCCGGAGGCATGGTTTCGAATCCCACCGCTGCCACTTTTGTAGGGTGCTAACGGCGTCTCATTGCTTTCACGTCAGTAAGTGGGTTTGAAAGGTGAACTGTGGCTCGACGTGTTGTGTTGTGTTGTCGTTGATGCTTTCTTGGGGCATCGTAGGTATAGTGGCTCCATCACCAGACAATACAAAGTGTGATAGGCATTTCGTCTCTTGTGACGTCGAGCACATCCGGATTAGGCCAAGTGTTCCAAACTCGACAGAAGTATAAACCAGGTTTATGGCAATCTCTTACTAGTTGGACGTCAGTAGGTGGTGTGAAAAATCGAACCGTGGCTCGAAAATCTGTGCGATCATGGAGGATGTCGTGGGCATTGGTGGTATAGTGGCAATCATAGCTGCCTTCCAAGCAGTTGACCCGGGTTCGATTCCCGGCCAATGCAGAACCTTGAGAAAGATGTGTTTTATCTGGTGTCATTCCACTGCTTGCGGGCATTAGACTAGTCACGTGAGCTCCTGGACGATCGATCAGCTTCGGTTGGAGCTCGGCTGGCCGACAGTTGACAACGGGGTAGCGTGGCCGAGCGGTCCAAGGTGCTGGATTTAGGCTCCAGTCTCTCCGGAGGCATGGGTTCGAATCCCACCGCTGCCAGTTTTGTAGGGTGCTAACGCCGTCTCGTTGCTTTCAAGTCAGTAAGTGGGTTTGAAAGGTGAACTGTGGCTCGACATGTTGTCGTTGATGCTTTCTTGGGGCATCGTAGGTATAGTGGCTCCATCACCAGACAATACAAAGTGTGAGAGGCATTTCGTCTCTTGTGACGGTCGAGCACATCCGGATTAGGCCAAGTGTTCCAAACTCGACAGAAGTATAAACCAGGTTTATGGCAAACTCTTACTAGTTGGACGTCAGTAGGTGGTGTGAAAAATCTGACCCGTGGCTCGAAAAGCTGTGCGATCATGGAGGATGTCGTGGGCATTGGTGGTATAGTGGCAAGCATATCTGCCTTCCAAGCAGTTGACCCGGGTTCGATTCCCGGCAAATGCAGAACCTTGAGAAAGATGTGTTTTATCTGGTGTCATTCCACTGCTTGCGGGCATTAGATATAGTCACGTGAGCTCCTGGACGATCGATCAGCTTCGGTTTGAGCTCGGCTGGCCAACAGCTGACAACGGGGTAGCGTGGCCGAGCGGTCCAAGGCGCTGGATTTAGGCTCCAGTCTCTCCGGAGGCGTGGGTTCGAATCCGACTGCTGCCACTTTTGTAGGGTACTAATGCCGTCTCGTTGCTTTCAAGTCAGTAAGTGGGTTTTAAAGGTGAACTGTGGCTCGACATGTTGTCGTTGATGCTTTCTTGGGGCATCGTAGGTATAGTGGCTCCATCACCAGACAATACAAAGTGTGATAGGCATTTCGTCTCTTGTAACGTCGAGCACATCCGGATTAGGCCAAGTGTTCCAAACTCGACAGAAGTATAAACCAGGTTTATGGCAATCTCTTACTAGTTGGACGTCAGTAGGTGGTGTGAAAAATCGAACCGTGGCTCGAAAAGCTGTGCGATCATGGAGGATGTCGTGGGCATTGGTGGTATAGTGGCAAGCATAGCTGCCTTCCAAGCAGTTGACCCGGGTTCGATTCCCGGCCAATGCAGAACCTTGAGAAAGATGTGTTTTATCTGGTGTCATTCCACTGCTTGCGGGCATTAGACTAGTCACGTGAGCTCCTGGACGATCGATGAGCTTCGGTTGGAGCTCGGCTGGCCAACAGTTGACAACGGGGTAGCGTGGCCGAGCGGTCCAAGGTGCTGGATTTAGGCTCCAGTCTCTCCGGAGGCGTGGGTTCGAATCCCACCGCTGCCAGTTTTGTAGGGTGCTAACGCCGTCTCGTTGCTTTCAAGTCAGTAAGTGGGTTTGAAAGGTGAACTGTGGCTCGACATGTTGTCGTTGACGCTTTCTTGGGGCATCGTAGGTATAGTGGCTCCATCACCAGACAATACAAAGTGTGAGAGGCATTTCGTCTCTTGTGACGGTCGAGCACATCCGGATTAGGCCAAGTGTTCCAAACTCGACAGAAGTATAAACCAGGTTTATGGCAAACTCTTACTAGTTGGACGTCAGTAGGTGGTGTGAAAAATCGAACCGTGGCTCGAAAAGCTGTGCGATCATGGAGGATGTCGTGGGCATTGGTGGTATAGTGGCAAGCATATCTGCCTTCCAAGCAGTTGACCCGGGTTCGATTCCCGGCCAATGCAGAACCTTGAGAAAGATGTGTTTTATCTGGTGTCATTCCACTGCTTGCGGGCATTAGATATAGTCACGTGAGCTCCTGGACGATCGATCAGCTTCGGTTTGAGCTCGGCTGGCCAACAGCTGACAACGGGGTAGCGTGGCCGAGCGGTCCAAGGCGCTGGATTTAGGCTCCAGTCTCTCCGGAGGCGTGGGTTCGAATCCGACTGCTGCCACTTTTGTAGGGTACTAATGGCGTCTCGTTGCTTTCAAGTCAGTAAGTGGGTTTGAAAGGTGAACTGTGGCTCGACATGTTGTCGTTGATGCTTTCTTGGGGCATCGTAGGTATAGTGGCTCCATCACCAGACAATACAAAGTGTGAGAGGCATTTCGTCTCTTGTGACGGTCGAGCACATCCGGATTAGGCCAAGTGTTCCAAACTCGACAGAAGTATAAACCAGGTTTATGGCAAACTCTTACTAGTTGGACGTCAGTAGGTGGTGTGAAAAATCGAACCGTGGCTCGAAAAGCTGTGCGATCATGGAGGATGTTGTGGGCATTGGTGGTATAGTGGCAAGCATAGCTGCCTTCCAAGCAGTTGACCCGGGTTCGATTCCCGGCCAATGCAGAACCTTGAGGAAGATGTGTTTTATCTGGTGTCATTCCACTGCTTGCGGGCATTAGATATAGTCACGTGAGCTCCTGGACGATCGATCAGCTTCGGTTTGAGCTCGGCTGGCCAACAGCTGACAACGGGGTAGCGTGGCCGAGCGGTCCAAAGCGCTGGATTAAGGCTCCAGTCTCTCCGGAGGCGTGGGTTCGAATCCCACCGCTGCCACTTTAGTAGGGTGCTAACGGCGTCTCATTGCTTTCACGTCAGTAAGTGGGTTTGAAAGGTGAACTGTGTCTCGATGTGTTGTCGTTGATGCTTTCTTGGGGCATCGTAGGTATAGTGGCTCCATCACCAGACAATACAAAGTGTGAGAGGCATTTCGTCTCTTGTGACGGTCGAGCACATCCGGATTAGGCCAAGTGTTCCAAACTCGACAGAAGTATAAACCAGGTTTATGGCAATCTCTTACTAGTTGGACGTCAGTAGGTGGTGTGAAAAATCGAACCGTGGCTCGAAAATTTTTGCGATCATGGAGGATGTCGTGGGCATTGGTGGTATAGTGGCAAGCATAGCTGCCTTCCAAGCAGTTGACCCGGGTTCGATTCCCGGCCAATGCAGAACCTTGAGAAAGATGTGTTTTATCTGGTGTCATTCCACTGCTTGCGGGCATTAGACTAGTCACGTGAGCTCCTGGACGATCGATCAGCTTCGGTTGGAGCTCGGCTGGCCGACAGTTGACAACGGGGTAGCGTGGCCGAGCGGTCCAAGGTGCTGGATTTAGGCTCCAGTCTCTCCGGAGGCATGGGTTCGAATCCCACCGCTGCCACTTTAGTAGGGTGCTAACGGCGTCTCATTGCTTTCACGTCAGTAAGTGGGTTTGAAAGGTGAACTGTGTCTCGATGTGTTGTCGTTGATGCTTTCTTGGGGCATCGTAGGTATAGTGGCTCCATCACCAGACAATACAAAGTGTGAGAGGCATTTCGTCTCTTGTGACGGTCGAGCACATCCGGATTAGGCCAAGTGTTCCAAACTCGACAGAAGTATAAACCAGGTTTATGGCAATCTCTTACTAGTTGGACGTCAGTAGGTGGTGTGAAAAATCGAACCGTGGCTCGAAAAGCTGTGCGATCATGGAGGATGTCGTGGGCATTGGTGGTATAGTGGCAAGCATAGCTGCCTTCCAAGCAGTTGACCTGGGTTCGATTTCCGGCCAATGCAGAACCTTGAGAAAGATGTGTTTTATCTGGTGTCATTCCACTGCTTGCGGGCATTAGACTAGTCACGTGAGCTCCTGGACGATCAATCAGCTTCGGTTGGAGCTCGGCTGGCCAACAGTTGACAACGGGGTAGCGTGGCCGAGCGGTCCAAGGTGCTGGATTTAGGCTCCAGTCTCTCCGGAGGCATGGTTTCGAATCCCACCGCTGCCACTTTTGTAGGGTGCTAACGGCGTCTCATTGCTTTCACGTCAGTAAGTGGGTTTGAAAGGTGAACTGTGGCTCGACGTGTTGTGTTGTGTTGTCGTTGATGCTTTCTTGGGGCATCGTAGGTATAGTGGCTCCATCACCAGACAATACAAAGTGTGATAGGCATTTCGTCTCTTGTGACGTCGAGCACATCCGGATTAGGCCAAGTGTTCCAAACTCGACAGAAGTATAAACCAGGTTTATGGCAATCTCTTACTAGTTGGACGTCAGTAGGTGGTGTGAAAAATCGAACCGTGGCTCGAAAATCTGTGCGATCATGGAGGATGTCGTGGGCATTGGTGGTATAGTGGCAATCATAGCTGCCTTCCAAGCAGTTGACCCGGGTTCGATTCCCGGCCAATGCAGAACCTTGAGAAAGATGTGTTTTATCTGGTGTCATTCCACTGCTTGCGGGCATTAGACTAGTCACGTGAGCTCCTGGACGATCGATCAGCTTCGGTTGGAGCTCGGCTGGCCGACAGTTGACAACGGGGTAGCGTGGCCGAGCGGTCCAAGGTGCTGGATTTAGGCTCCAGTCTCTCCGGAGGCATGGGTTCGAATCCCACCGCTGCCAGTTTTGTAGGGTGCTAACGCCGTCTCGTTGCTTTCAAGTCAGTAAGTGGGTTTGAAAGGTGAACTGTGGCTCGACATGTTGTCGTTGATGCTTTCTTGGGGCATCGTAGGTATAGTGGCTCCATCACCAGACAATACAAAGTGTGAGAGGCATTTCGTCTCTTGTGACGGTCGAGCACATCCGGATTAGGCCAAGTGTTCCAAACTCGACAGAAGTATAAACCAGGTTTATGGCAAACTCTTACTAGTTGGACGTCAGTAGGTGGTGTGAAAAATCTGACCCGTGGCTCGAAAAGCTGTGCGATCATGGAGGATGTCGTGGGCATTGGTGGTATAGTGGCAAGCATATCTGCCTTCCAAGCAGTTGACCCGGGTTCGATTCCCGGCAAATGCAGAACCTTGAGAAAGATGTGTTTTATCTGGTGTCATTCCACTGCTTGCGGGCATTAGATATAGTCACGTGAGCTCCTGGACGATCGATCAGCTTCGGTTTGAGCTCGGCTGGCCAACAGCTGACAACGGGGTAGCGTGGCCGAGCGGTCCAAGGCGCTGGATTTAGGCTCCAGTCTCTCCGGAGGCGTGGGTTCGAATCCGACTGCTGCCACTTTTGTAGGGTACTAATGCCGTCTCGTTGCTTTCAAGTCAGTAAGTGGGTTTTAAAGGTGAACTGTGGCTCGACATGTTGTCGTTGATGCTTTCTTGGGGCATCGTAGGTATAGTGGCTCCATCACCAGACAATACAAAGTGTGATAGGCATTTCGTCTCTTGTAACGTCGAGCACATCCGGATTAGGCCAAGTGTTCCAAACTCGACAGAAGTATAAACCAGGTTTATGGCAATCTCTTACTAGTTGGACGTCAGTAGGTGGTGTGAAAAATCGAACCGTGGCTCGAAAAGCTGTGCGATCATGGAGGATGTCGTGGGCATTGGTGGTATAGTGGCAAGCATAGCTGCCTTCCAAGCGGTTGACCCGGGTTCGATTCCCGGCCAATGCAGAACCTTGAGAAAGATGTGTTTTATCTGGTGTCATTCCACTGCTTGCGGGCATTAGATATAGTCACGTGAGCTCCTGGACGATCAATCAGCTTCGGTTTGAGCTCGGCTGGCCAACAGCTGACAACGGGGTAGCGTGGCCGAGCGGTCCAAGGCGCTGGATTTAGGCTCCAGTCTCTCCGGAGGCGTGGGTTCAAATCCGACTGCTGCCACTTTTGTAGGGTGCTAATGCCGTCTCGTTGCTTTCAAGTCAGTAAGTGGGTTTTAAAGGTGAACTGTGGCTCGACATGTTGTCGTTGATGCTTTCTTGGGGCATCGTAGGTATAGTGGCTCCATCACCAGACAATACAAAGTGTGAGAGGCATTTCGTCCCTTGTGACGGTCGAGCACATCCGGATTAGGCCAAGTGTTCCAAACTCGACAGAAGTATAAACCAGTTTTAGGGCAATCAATTACTAGTTGGACGTCAGTAGGTGGTGTGAAAAGTCGAACCGTGGCTCGAACTGCTGTGCGATCATGGAGGATGTCGTGGGCATTGGTGGTATAGTGGCAAGCATAGCTGCCTTCCAAGCAGTTGACCCGGGTTCGATTCCCGGCCAATGCAGAACCTTGAGAAAGATGTGTTTTATCTGGTGTCATGCCACTGCTTGCGGGCATTAGACTAGTCACGTGAGCTCCTGGACGATCGATCAGCTTCGGTTTGAGCTCGGCTGGCCAACAGTTGACAACGGGGTAGCGTGGCCGAGCGGTCCAAGGTGCTGGATTTAGGCTCCAGTCTCTCCGGAGGCGTGGGTTCGAATCCCACCGCTGCCAGTTTTGTAGGGTGCTAACGCCGTCTCGTTGCTTTCAAGTCAGTAAGTGGGTTTGAAAGGTGAACTGTGGCTCGACATGTTGTCGTTGATGCTTTCTTGGGGCATCGTAGGTATAGTGGCTCCATCACCAGACAATACAAAGTGTGAGAGGCATTTCGTCTCTTGTGACGGTCGAGCACATCCGGATTAGGCCAAGTGTTCCAAACTCGACAGAAGTATAAACCAGGTTTATGGCAAACTCTTACTAGTTGGACGTCAGTAGGTGGTGTGAAAAATCGAACCGTGGCTCGAAAAGCTGTGCGATCATGGAGGATGTCGTGGGCATTGGTGTATAGTGGCAAGCATAGCTGCCTTCCAAGCAGTTGACCCGGGTTCGATTCCCGGCCAATGCAGAACCTTGAGAAAGATGTGTTATATCTGGTGTCATTCCACTGCTTGCGGGCATTAGATATAGTCACGTGAGCTCCTGGACGATCAATCAGCTTCGGTTTGAGCTCGGCTGGCCAACAGCTGACAACGGGGTAGCGTGGCCGAGCGGTCCAAGGCGCTGGATTTAGGCTCCAGTCTCTCCGGAGGCGTGGGTTCAAATCCGACTGCTGCCACTTTTGTAGGGTGCTAATGCCGTCTCGTTGCTTTCAAGTCAGTAAGTGGGTTTTAAAGGTGAACTGTGGCTCGACATGTTGTCGTTGATGCTTTCTTGGGGCATCGTAGGTATAGTGGCTCCATCACCAGACAATACAAAGTGTGAAAGGCATTTCGTCCCTTGTGACGGTCGAGCACATCCGGATTAGGCCAAGTGTTCCAAACTCGACAGAAGTATAAACCAGTTTTAGGGCAATCAATTACTAGTTGGACGTCAGTAGGTGGTGTGAAAAGTCGAACCGTGGCTCGAAATGCTGTGCGATCATGGAGGATGTTGTGGGCATTGGTGGTATAGTGGCAAGCATAGCTGCCTTCCAAGCAGTTGACCCGGGTTCGATTCCCGGCCAATGCAGAACCTTGAGAAAGATGTGTTTTATCTGGTGTCATTCCACTGCTTGCGGGCATTAGATATAGTCACGTGAGCTCCTGGACGATCAATCAGCTTCGGTTTGAGCTCGGCTGGCCAACAGCTGACAACGGGGTAGCGTGGCCGAGCGGTCCAAGGCGCTGGATTTAGGCTCCAGTCTCTCCGGAGGCGTGGGTTCAAATCCGACTGCTGCCACTTTTGTAGGGTGCTAATGCCGTCTCGTTGCTTTCAAGTCAGTAAGTGGGTTTTAAAGGTGAACTGTGGCTCGACATGTTGTCGTTGATGCTTTCTTGGGGCATCGTAGGTATAGTGGCTCCATCACCAGACAATACAAAGTGTGAGAGGCATTTCGTCTCTTGTGACGGTCGAGCACATCCGGATTAGGCCAAGTGTTCCAAACTCGACAGAAGTATAAACCAGGTTTATGGCAATCTCTTACTAGTTGGACGTCAGTAGGTGGTGTGAAAAATCGAACCGTGGCTCGAAATACTGTGCGATCATGGAGGATGTTGTGGGCATTGGTGGTATAGTGGCAAGCATAGCTGCCTTCCAAGCAGTTGACCCGGGTTCGATTCCCGGCCAATGCAGAACCTTGAGAAAGATGTGTTTTATCTGGTGTCATTCCACTGCTTGCGGGCATTAGACTAGTCACGTGAGCTCCTGGACGATCGATCAGCTTCGGTTGGAGCTCGGCTGGCCAACAGTTGACAACGGGGTAGCGTGGCCGAGCGGTCCAAGGTGCTGGATTTAGGCTCCAGTCTCTCCGGAGGCGTGGGTTCGAATCCCACCGTTGCCAGTTTTGTAGGGTGCTAACGCCGTCTCGTTGCTTTCAAGTCAGTAAGTGGGTTTGAAAGGTGAACTGTGGCTCGACATGTTGTCGTTGATGCTTTCTTGGGGCATCGTAGGTATAGTGGCTCCATCACCAGACAATACAAAGTGTGAGAGGCATTTCGTCTCTTGTGACGGTCGAGCACATCCGGATTAGGCCAAGTGTTCCAAACTCGACAGAAGTATAAACCAGGTTTATGGCAAACTCTTACTAGTTGGACGTCAGTAGGTGGTGTGAAAAATCGAACCGTGGCTCGAAAAGCTGTGCGATCATGGAGGATGTCGTGGGCATTGGTGGTATAGTGGCAAGCATAGCTGCCTTCCAAGCAGTTGACCCGGGTTCGATTCCCGGCCAATGCAGAACCTTGAGAAAGATGTGTTTTATCTGGTGTCATTCCACTGCTTGCGGGCATTAGACTAGTCACGTGAGCTCCTGGACGATCGATCAGCTTCGGTTGGAGCTCGGCTGGCCAACAGTTGACAACGGGGTAGCGTGGCCGAGCGGTCCAAGGCGCTGGATTTAGGCTCCAGTCTGTCCGGAGGCGTGGGTTCGAATCCCACCGCTGCCAGTTTTGTAGGGTGCTAACGGCGTCTCATTGCTTTCACGTCAGTAAGTGGGTTTGAAAGGTGAACTGTGACTCGACGTGTTGTGTTGTGTTGTCGTTGATGCTTTCTTGGGGCATCGTAGGTATAGTGGCTCCATCACCAGACAATACAAAGTGTGAGAGGCATTTCGTCTCTTGTGACGGTCGAGCACATCCGGATTAGGCCAAGTGTTCCAAACTCGACAGAAGTATAAACCAGGTTTATGGCAAACTCTTACTAGTTGGACGTCAGTAGGTGGTGTGAAAAATCGAACCGTGGCTCGAAAAGCTGTGCGATCATGGAGGATGTCGTGGGCATTGGTGGTATAGTGGCAAGCATAGCTGCCTTCCACGCGGCGGGCAGACGCCTGTACCTGTAAAGGGAAAAATTGGGGTACTCGTGTCGAATCCCAGTCACGACGATGTTTATTACAAATGATTTATTGTACTTCTTTCAATGATACAATATAGTGGCACTGGTTATCTGCTATATATCAAACCAATGTAAAAGGCCATACTGTTCATTGACTACAGCTCTGCATTCAACACCATCATCCC
The DNA here is from genome assembly GCF_021917145.1 of Hypomesus transpacificus. Taxonomy (NCBI): domain Eukaryota; kingdom Metazoa; phylum Chordata; class Actinopteri; order Osmeriformes; family Osmeridae; genus Hypomesus; species Hypomesus transpacificus. Next base: position 138,374 of record NW_025813737.1, on the reverse strand, counting down.
CTCCAGACTGGTCTCCAAGCTTGTGGACCTGGGACTAAGCACCTCCCTCTGCAAGTGGATCTTCCACTTCCTGACGGGGAGGCCACAGGTGGTGAGAATCGGTGACCGCACTTCATCTGTACTGATCACCAACACAGGCACCCCCCAGGGCTGTGTGCTCAGCCCTCTCCTGTTCTCCTTGTTCACCCACGACTGTGCGGCTACGCACAGCTCCAACCTCCTCGTTAAGTTTGCTGACGACACAACCATCGTGGGCCTCATCTCTGACAGTGACGAGTCAGCCTACAGAGAGGAGGTTGACACCCTGACATCATGGTGTCAGGACAACAACCTCTCTCTTAACATCAGCAAGACCAAGGAGATGATTGTGGACTTTAGGAGGCGGCAGGAGGAGGAGCATGCACCCCTATTCATCAATGGATCGGAAGTGGAGAAGGTCAGCTGCTTCAAGTTCCTCGGGGTGAACATCAGCAATGACCTCACCTGGTCTGTTCACACGGACAAGGTGGTCAAAACGGCCCGTAAGCGCCTCTTCTTCCTGAGGAGACTGAAGAAGTTTAGTATGGACTCAGTCATCCTTACTAACTTTTACAGATGCACTATAGAAAGCATTCTGACTGGTTGTATCACAGTGTGGTATGGGAGCTGCACAGACCGGGACCGCAAGGCCCTACGAAGTGTGGTCCGTTCTGCTGAGTTCATCATCGGCAGGAAGCTCCCAGCCCTACAGGACACCTACCACACACGTTGCCTTAGGAAAGCCAGCAGGATTCTAAGAGACTGTTCCCACCCATCCTTCAGTCTCTTTACCCCGTTGCCTTCTGGCAGGCGTTACCGCAGCATCCGGTCGCGCACACGCAGACTGGACAACAGTTTCTACCCTAGGGTCATCAGGCTTCTCAATGGACACTGATATGGACATTTTTACTGCACACTAGTCACTTATACACTGTCACTTTCAGCTACTGGTTGCTCTTTCAGTAACATTGCACTACTGTACCTCGCCACCAGGCTCCTGTTTGGTCATTGACAAAGTCACTGATCTGTAAATTTGCACTACTGCACTGTACTCCATTTAGGTTAGATTAGTTTTTTTTTCGGGTTGTAACAGGTTTTTTTTTTTTTTTTTTTTTTTTGTGTATTAGGGTTAGTATAGCGTACTATTTATTGTTATCTGTAATTTAGGAAGTTTTAGTGTTAGGGTTAGTATAGTCGTTTATTTATTGCTATCTGTATATTTAGGAAGTTCACTTATCTAAGCTCAGCATAGATGTAAATTTGTTCTGTGTACTTATATGTTATGTTATGCCAAGTGCTTGCGTTGTCTTGTCTTAAGAATTTCAGTGCCCAGTCTAACCTTGTGTTGCTCTGTGCACCTGACAAATAAAAGACTTGAACTTGAACTTGTACTGAGATGCCTCTAATCTACATCTAAAATTGCAGTATTGTACATTACAAATACATCATAATTGTATTTAGCCTTGTTTATTAACAAGATTGTGTATTGTCCGTTGGCACTATTTTCATTGTTTGTATATTGTCTGGTTTTGATGGAATATAAAAAAATATATTCTGGTAAAAACCTCTAATATTGGGGATTTATTTTCAGTGTAACCAGTTGCCTGGATTTGTTTGAGCCACTAAATGAAGACATTTGTACAGATGAGTCTTAAGGGGTCAATGGTAATCAATAGTCTGATCCATCTCCATTTTCATACATCATGAACATTTATTTGATGATTAATTGTGATACAAATAACTGAGATGAACACACAATCTTATTTTGGCCATTTATTGGAACATGTAATCAAGGCTTGTACAAATAACCTAGATTAAGTGCAAAACAGTCATATTATTTATTTGAACTATTTACAACAATTTTTATGTACAGTTTGCCTACTTCCCCTTCTCCTCAGCCCACCTCTTCTTCTCTGCCTTGTAGAAGGCTGATTGTTGAAACTCCCCCCAGGTCATTTCAGCATTCATTCCGTCTGCCTTGTACAGGGACAGCACCCTGGTAGGACAGTAAATGTACCTGCCCGCCACACCCCGGAACGAATGGTACACATTTTTGGTACGAATGGTACACAGGGCTTTCTGGCCCCTGCTTGATGGGCTTGCGGCAGAACTTGCAGAGCCGACCGGTGGGCTGCTGTTCTGCCGCCCTCCGTTTCCCCCGCAGATCAGCCAACCTCCGTGCCTCTGCTGACCTGAGCTTGGCTGCCTCAAGCTCTTTCCCAAAGAAAGGGGTGTCCGCAAAGTCCTCAAACGGCATTCTGGGGTCATTCAGGCCTTCTGCTGCATAGAGCTTGTGGACTCTTTGTGAGCAGTAAAAGTACTTGACCTCCCCAGACTGGTAGAAGAGGTGGATGGAGGAACCGTCTCCCTGGTATCGCGACTTCGGCTGGCCACAGGCAAGACAGTTCCTCGTCTTCTTTTTGCCCAGCTGCTGCTGCTGCTGTTGTTGCAGTGCCGTCTGCTTCTGGACTATGTCCCGCACCATGTCCTCGATAGCAGCCTTGGTCAGAGGGGCCTCCTGGGGATCTCTCCCAGGTGGATTGACCGCAGCGGGTGGTATGGTCACCACCGGCACGCTCTTGGTCTCACTCTCTGCCGTCAGGTGCTGCCACAGCTGCTGCGTCTCCAGGAGTTTCTCTGGGCTGGTGTTCAGGGACGTGCTGGCGTTGGTCCGCTTTGCCCAATGCTTCACATACTGTGAAATGTGTTGCTTTGTTGTTGGATGCAACAGGCTATTGGGATCACGGGAAGCAGCCTGCACCAAGCCAGCGTAGTCACTGTCCACCCTCTGCAGGAAATCCTTCGACCCTTGGTGGATTCCTATGAGGCCGTCGATGACCTCCTTCATGGCCTCTGTCCACCGGGAATGGTCCAAGACGTACAGAAGCCCGCCTGCCTTGATGGACATTGTGCGAGCAGCACGCGGGTTTGCTGTGATGGGCAGTGCAGGTGTCGTTGGCAGACCTGAAGACAAGTAGAAATAACACATAATAAATATAAAATCTTGCTCTATCAAGCATCAGTGCAACTTGAGTGTTGCATCTCATTCACATTTTACTAGCAGATGTGTAAAATGAGGGATATTTGCAAAATTACCTTGAGTGGAGGTTGATTGGACTGGCTGGACTGTGGTCTGGGGCAAGACTCCAGAAGCCTCACCAAAGACGTCATCCTGCAACAGAGGAAGTACATGCATTTCAATTATTTAAACATGTGTGCTTAGTCTGCAGGTATAACCTGTGTAAGTTTGAAAGGGTAAATTACAAAGTGCTATCAATGCAACTTACATTGTCTTCTGGCGTGATGAAGGGCTGGTCGGCGACCACCCGGTCAGCCTCCTCTTCCTCAGCTCCCTCTTCATCAGCCCCCTGGGACCTGTTCTTGAACCAGTCCAGAGGCACAGGGCGACAGCCTGGCTCCACATACTGCAGGCCAAATCTCTCCCCTGTGTCTCTGTGGCTCAACTGCAGTGCAGGGTATTTGGCATGGCCGGTCACCCTCTCCGATGCCACGTTCAGCTGCATGATGAGCACTGGGTCAAAGACTGCAGGTAGCTTCACGTCCGGTAACTTCAGATCCACCAATCTCTGAAAGTTCCACCGTGCCATGCCCATCATGCCTTGAGCCTGGAAGAGCTCGGAGGAAACACAGTTGCCTGTGATCCACCGTGCCTGATGCGCATGGAAACCCTCCTGTTGGGAGGTGCCTCTCACAGGGATCCACACTGGGACAGCTGCTCCTTCACCCTTGACGTGGTTGAGCTGCACTGTTCCTCCGTGTCTGTAAAGGATCCCGTCCTCCTCTTCTGGATCACTCAGGCAGCCTCTCAGGATGTGCACCCTCTGGAGTCTCCACAGCTTTAGCATGGACGGCTTGAAGAGGTAGACACCATTGGGATCTGTCTCTAGGAAGAACTGTTTGAGGACGCTCTCCACTCTCTCCAGCAGCTCTGTAGGTTGTGGTACCTTACAATTGAAAAAAGGATTACAGATGATTTCATATGCATTAACGGAATACAGAAATTAAATTACGTATTTTTCTTATTTATGTTATAACATAACAAGCATTATTAATGTTATGAACATTCAAAAGTACCTTGGTCCGGCAGTGTTCCCGGATATGCTGCTTTGTGGGATTGGCAGGCCTGATCCCACAGAAGGCGTATGCCTCCGTCAGCCTCTGCAGGTCAGTCTGGTCCACCACACAGAATGCAGCACTGAGGAACCGGCAGAAAGTGCTGTGGAGTGTATGGTGCTCTGACACGCACTCCCTTGAGAACCGCCGCATGCAATGGAAAAGGTCCAGTTTGACAGTGATGTTGCTGCTGTACTTTCCCTGGGAGGCACATGAGTTGGTCAGGTTCCCAGATGTTGCCCCCGTCACCACAGCTTCCGTGGTTTTCCATAAATCCCAGTGGAGGTGCTCCTGGGGGTCAAGGTTTGGGATCCGGAAATCAGCACAGCAGTCCCTGCTCACACAGTGAGAGAGAGAGAGAGAGAGAAAAACACAAATTAATGATAGGCTTTGAGTTTCTATGTCACCTGCATACAATCCCCTGTAACTATATAGTATATTATATTTTGCTAAATGTTTCTGTCCTGTGTAAAATTGAATACAAAAGCTGTGATCTGGCTTTTACCTGTCCACCCACTGGTACTTTGCCTTCGGCAGTCCAGCTGAGTCGTAGCGATGAGACAGCCCCTCGTACATGGGTTCGAGCGACCGGTCACTCTCTGACTGAAGCATCACCCAGGACAGGATCATCCAGTTCTCATTCATCACGAGGACATGGTTCCGGATGAGAGCACCACCTTCCGGGCCACCTTCCGTGTGTGGTCAGCTCGAATGACCTGCCCAAAAGTGCCTTGCAGGACAAGAGTGAGGGTCTTCTCCTTACGGTGGTACTCATGTACGAGGCAGTCTACTAGGTAGCGGGGACTGATGGCTACCCCACACCAGCCATTGGTCAAGTCGTAGGTACCAAAGGGATCAGGGGTGTTGTCCTTCCGCATGGTGCCTGTGATGGTCTTCTGCCCATACAGGCCGGAGTCACCATCCTGCACATTCTGTACAGTCAACAGATAGGCAAGGTGTGCCCTCTCGTACCGTAGGTGCAGAGCCTCATTCAGCTGATTTGCCATGTCTGTGGCCGACCTCCCTGTGCGACATAGCTCATCCATTACCGTTTTGCAGATGGCTTTTTTGTGGGTGAGAAATGCTGGCAGGATGATGCAGAAGAGTTGTGGCAGCATTTCCATCCACTGGGGTTTGTCAGCGAACCAGTACCTCTTGCATGTTTTGCAGTTCAGCCGAGAGGCCAAGATGTAGTACTGGCCGCTGGTCCCAATAATGACCCGGGGTCGCCCAACTCCTGCCGAAACCACATGGGGAGTGGAGCAGCCGTAGAGGCAGGGTAAAATGTAATTGTTCCTCACTCTCTCCATAATTGCATGCTCCGGTTTCCAAATGAAAAATGGATGTAGCTGGAAGTACTTGGGAGATGGCATATCATAGACTGGATCTATGAGTTCTGGTTGGGGTGGATGACGCCACAAGGAGATCATACCCATCAGATGTCGTACAGGTCGAGATCCTGGCCAAAGTCCCAAAGATTCCATCTCCGTTTTCATCCACATCTTCTGGTTTTGGGAGCAGTTCCACTGGCTGACGTCTTGGTCCTTCCTATGGAGTGGTGGTGGGATGGTAGACGGAGCTGGGGTAGGTAGCGCACCAGCTGCGGCTGGAACAGGACAGGGTAGAGCGACAGCAGCAGACGTGGCAGGAGATGGAGCAGAGTGCGGTGGCATGGTGGCTGCAGACAGCACAGGAGCCAGTCGGGGAGAGGCTGCAGGATGACAGATGATAATGATGAGCAACTACATTCTGTAAACAACAGACTAAATACATAGATTTTTAAACATATAAAATATTTTTAAATACTTTCAAGTAATTATATTATTAAATAATAGTGACTCATACCTTTTGAGATAGCAGTGTTTGCTGACTCTGTACACAGGCCCAGTGCAAGCAACTCGGGCGGAACTGGCACTGGAGCCTTCACTGGAACTGGGGGATCTAATGACAAAATATGTATATAGCTCACAACCTGTCTTTTTGCTACCGGGACTGCAGTGAGAGATGACTTTCAATCACAGGCTAAGAGTTAAATGAGGTAAGTAAGTTATGTTTGATTAAATCTTGTATCTAGTTAGGCGCATGTAGACATCAATATTAACCTGGCAACAAAGAAGTGAGTCCATCACCCTGGTCTGGTCTGGAGAGTGTGGCTGCTGGTTTACTCTTTTCTATTACAGAAAGCACAATGTTATTCTCAACATCTAACATACAGTGCCCTCCAAAAGTATTGGAACAGTGAGGCAAATTCCTTTATTTTTGCTGTAGACTGAAAACATTTGGGCTTGACATCAAATAATGAACGTGAGACCAGAGATCAACGTTTCAGCTTTTATTTCCAGGTATTTACATCAGGATCTGATGCACAACTAAGAAAATATCACATTTTGTTTGAATCCACCCATTTGTCATGTGATCAAAAGTATTGGAACAGATATACTTAAAACATATTTAAGTGAATAAGACTTAATATTTAGTTGCAAATCCTTTGCTTTCAATAACTGCAGCAAGTCTGTGACCCATTGACGTCACCAAACTTTTGCATTCTTCCTTTTTGATGCTTTCCCAGGCTTTCACTGCAGCCTCTTTCAGTTGTTGTTTGTTTTGTGGGGTTCCTCCCTTCAGTCTCCTCTTAAGCAGGTAAAATGCATGCTCTATAGGGTTTAAGTCTGGAGATTGACTTGGCCAGTCTAATACCTTTCATTTCTTGCCCCTGATGAACTCCTTTGTTGTTTTGGCAGTGTGTTTTGGGTCGTTATCTTGCTGCATGATGAAGGCTCTGCCAATCAGTTTGGTTGCATCTTTTCTTAAATTGGCAGACAAAATGTTTCTGTAGACTTCCGAGTTCATTTTGCTGCTGCCATCATGTGTTACATCCTCAATGAAGATTAATGAGCCCGTCCCAGAAGAAGCCATGCAAGCCCAAGCCATGACATTACCTCCACCGTGTTTCACAGATGAGCTTGTGTGTTTGGGATCATGAGCAGTTCCTTTCTTTCTCCAAACTTTAGCCTTTCCATCACTTTGGTAAAAGTTAATCTTTGTCTCATCAGTCCATAAAACTTTGTCCCAGAATTTTTGAGGTTCATCTCTGTACTTTTTGGCAAATTCCAGCCTGGCCTTCCTATTCTTCTTGCTAATGAGTGGTTTGCATCTTCTGGTGTAGCCCTTGTACTTTTGTTCATGAAGTCTTCTGCGAACAGTAGATAGTGATACCTTCACTCCTGCCATCTGGAGGTTGTTGCTGATCTCACTAACAGTTGTTTTAGGGTCTTTCTTTACAGCTCTCACAATGTTTCTGTCATCAACTGCTGATGTTTTCCTTGGTCTACCTGTTCGACGTCTGTTACTTAGTACACCAGTAGTTTTCTTCTTCTTCAGGACATTCCAAATGGTTGTACTGGCTATGGCCAATGTTTCTGCAATGGCTCTGATTGATTTTCCATCTTCTCTAAGACTCACAATTGCTTGTTTTTCACCCAAAGACAGCGCTCTGGTTTTCATGTTGTTTTCACCTCTGAATACAGTCTGCATAGACAAAACCTATCTTACCCAATCTGAACCTGAGTGTAGACATTCAGTGGTATTTATTGATTGAATAATGTATGTAATAGGACACACCTGGGCAACAAAACACACCTGTCAGTCACATGTTCCAATACTTTTGCTCACGTGACAAATGGGTGGGTTCGAACAAAAAGGTGATATTTTCTAATTTGTGCATCAGATCCTGATGTAAATACCTGGAAATAAAAGCTGAAACGTTGATCTCTGGTTTCACATTCATCGTTTGATGTCAAGCCCAAATGTTTTCAGTCTACAGCAAAAATAAAGGAATTGGCCTCACTGTTCCAATACTTTTGGAGGGCACTGTAGTAGCTCATGCAAAACACAACATATTGTTTGTAGTATGTTTTTAAATTGCAAGAGATTCAGATGTAGTCCTAGGAACATGATCATTTTACCTTGAGCAGTGCTGGGGTCCAGTCTGTTACCAGGCAGTTTAGACTGAGCAGCGGATGGATTCTTATATCCTGAAAAAAAGGACAAAGTTAGTCACCGTGTAAAAGTTATATTTCAGACTGACAGAGGCAAATTGCATGTGTGCTTTGTTTGCATGTAAGAACTTCTCTCAATTGGATCTGTCAGCAACTATCAAACAGCTTTAATCCTAAATAAATAATTTTGTTCAAAAACCTGTTAAGCAAACAATGCAAACGGTGGCATGCACATTCATGCAGTCATCATGCAGAGTATAAGACAAATAACACTTACCCTCAACGAAGAGCCTGTAAATTCATAATGGGAATCATGCAGAGTATAAGAAAAAAAAACACTTACCATCAACGATGGAGAGGATGTAAATTCATGATTGGAGTTTTGAAAGGCAGAACACCATAAACATTGAACAAGGCCAGAAATGTGGCATGAACATTGAACAAGGCCAGGAACGTGGCATGAACATTGACCAAGAGTCATGTCTTGGTCCCAACAACTGATATGCAAAGAGACCTCGGCCTGCTGGTCTCTTATTCCTGGGAGATGAAGATGCACCCGAAGACAGGGCAGCAGCTAGTGACAAAGCAGAGATGAAAAGATGTACAACATGCTGTCAAGTAGCAGTTCAAAAGCATATTGCTTTAAATGTGTCCTCAGTCACACACAACAAGGCCCACAAAGGAACATTCACTTACAGCTCTGCTTGACCATCTTGGAGGGGGAGATGTTCAGCATGGCTTGCTCCAGGTCTTCATCTTCATCCATGACTGTGGTGCAAACAGGAAAGAAACATAAGAATGTATTCCTTTCACTGTACAATAGTTACATTTATATCCTATCTGTTACATGCATCAAATGAAAGTTAACCATAATCACAAGCATTAAATTACTTATAATATTTAATTAATACTGATGACCTACCCACGGCTTGGCTGGAGGCGAGCAGAGGAGAGGACATGGATGCCTCCTGGGTCTTCTTGGTCAGGTACCGCTTCAGTTTGTCCATGCTAGTTCCCGGAGTGGTGGTCCGGGACAGAACGAACGCTGCAAAGCCATCTGCCCTACCCTCCCAGACGTCACCCCAGGTCCTTGTTGGCATGCGGCCAAAGCCGACCTGTTGGTCCTCCTCCACTGAGCTGACAGCCCCGGTCCTCCTGGCCTCGTACTCCAGCACTGCCTTGATTTCCTTGAAGGAATTGGCATACCCTACAAAGGACCGCAGGCTGTCTTTGCTGGGCCCATCCAAAGGCATGCCAGCCATTTGCTCCTTTTCAAATTGTTTAATGAGGTACAGAGTGTACCCCACATCATTTTCAAGGAGCCATCTGACCAATTTCCCCTTATACTTTCCAAACTGTAAAGTATACTCCCCCAACACCTCAGTTTGATCAGACACATCCCCCCCCTCGGTCACGGACCAAAGAGCACGCCCTTGCCCTCATCTGCTCCTCCTTTATGGGTGCTGACTTGTCCTTCAGAGAGACAGAGGAGTCCTTCCAACGCTTGGCTTCCTCAGTTGCATCTTGGAGAAGGTAGCCATGTGACCCCTTCCGAAAGACCACCACCACTCTCCCAGGATAAAAACTAAAAACTTGCTTAGACATCTGTATTTAAAAGAAATAACACATTCAATAATTACAACAAATTACATGTCAAGAGGGGGTGGTAGCCAGAGTATTTTCAAACAACACTGCCCTACAGTAGATCTGTATCTATTCGATGAGTGTGCTTACTTGAGGTGAATGTGCCTCATCTCAACTCCCCCATCCTCCCCCATCCCCCAACAATCCCCCTCAATGTCCTTTGTCTTGGAATGTGTATTAGCTGCGAACAGCTCTCTTCTAACATGACTTTTATTCACGATTCACTATTAATTTTACATAACATGCTGGCAAACCATTGTCGGTATATTGTTAGTAACTAACGTTACTGAATAACTTTGGGAAGTTATAGTAGTACCAACGTAACATTGCATTAGTGGCTACTGTACATACAGTTTCATTCATTCATACTGTTAGACTGAGAGTCATAGCGTGCTCAATGTTGAGTTTTCACAAAGCAGAGATGAGTAAAATAACATGTTCATTCATGATTTAGCTAGCTATTTTTAGATCTATCCAGATGGATATCTTACCTCAGTGCAGATCTACGTGTACTGTTCTCTCAAAAAATATTCTGATCTGAGACGCTTCTCTATCTCGTAAGAAAACCGCGAAACAGCGCCCCCCAAATCCCCATAGTGGCCACAAATGGTAGTATTCGATATGGTTAAGGATAGCCATAGAGAATGAATGGGAAAAGTTAAGGAAGTTAAGACCATTCATAGCAGCCTGCCGCGCGGCTGACCCGGGTTCGATTCCCGGCCAATGCAGAACCTTGAGAAAAATGTGTTTTATCTGGTGTCATTCCACTGCTTGCGGGCATTAGATATAGTCACGTGAGCTCCTGGACGATCGATCAGCTTCGGTTCGAGCTCGGCTGGCCAACAGTTGACAACGGGGTAGCGTGGCCGAGCGGTCCAAGGCGCTGGATTAAGGCTCCAGTCTCTCCTGAGGCGTGGGTTCGAATCCCACCGCTGCCACTTTTGTAGGGTGCTAACGGCGTCTCATTGCTTTCACGTCAGTAAGTGGGTTTGAAAGGTGAACTGTGGCTCGACGTGTTGTGTTGTCGTTGATGCTTTCTTGGGGGATCGTAGGTATAGTTGCTCCATCACCAGACAATACAAACCGTGAAGAGGCATTTCGTCTCTTGTGACGGTCGAACACATCCGGAGTAGGCCAAGTGTTCCAAACTCGACAGAAGTATAAACCAGGTTTAGGGCAATCTTTTACTAGTTCAGTATCGATCAGTTTTGGGAGAAGCTCGGGTGGCCAACAGCTGACAACGGGGTAGCGTGGCCGAGCGGTCCAAGGCGCTGGATTTAGGCTCCAGTCTCTCCGGAGGCGTGGGTTCGAATCCGACTGCTGCCACTTTTGTAGGGTGCTAATGCCGTCTCGTTGCTTTCAAGTCAGTAAGTGGGTTTTAAAGGTGAACTGTGGCTCGACATGTTGTCGTTGATGCTTTCTTGGGGCATCGTAGGTATAGTGGCTCCATCACCAGACAATACAAAGTGTGAGAGGCATTTCGTCTCTTGTGACGGTCGAGCACATCCGGATTAGGCCAAGTGTTCCAAACTCGACAGAAGTATAAACCAGTTTTAGGGCAATCAATTACTAGTTGGACGTCAGTAGGTGGTGTGAAAAGTCGAACCGTGGCTCGAAATGCTGTGCGATCATGGAGGATGTCGTGGGCATTGGTGGTATAGTGGCAAGCATAGCTGCCTTCCAAGCAGTTGACCCGGGTTCGATTCCCGGCCAATGCCGGACCTTGAGAAAGATGTGTTTTATCTGGTGTCATTCCACTGCTTGCGGGCATTAGACTAGTCACGTGAGCTCCTGGACGATCGATCAGCTTCGGTTGGAGCTCGGCTGGCCAACAGTTGACAACGGGGTAGCGTGGCCGAGCCGTCCAAGGCGCTGGATTTAGGCTCCAGTCTCTCCGGAGGCGTGGGTTCAAATCCCACCCCTGCCAGTTTTGTAGGGTGCTAACGCCGTCTCGTTGCTTTCAAGTCAGTAAGTGGGTTTGAAAGGTGAACTGTGGCTCGACATGTTGTCGTTGATGCTTTCTTGGGGCATCGTAGGTATAGTGGCTCCATCACCAGACAATACAAAGTGTGAGAGGCATTTCGTCTCTTGTGACGGTCGAGCACATCCGGATTAGGCCAAGTGTTCCAAACTCGACAGAAGTATAAACCAGGTTTATGGCAAACTCTTACTAGTTGGACGTCAGTAGGTGGTGTGAAAAATCGAACCGTGGCTCGAAAAGCTGTGCGATCATGGAGGATGTTGTGGGCATTGGTGGTATAGTGGCAAGCATAGCTGCCTTCCAAGCAGTTGACCCGGGTTCGATTCCCGGCCAATGCAGAACCTTGAGAAAGATGTGTTTTATCTGGTGTCATTCCACTGCTTGCGGGCATTAGATATAGTCACGTGAGCTCCTGGACGATCGATCAGCTTCGGTTTGAGCTCGGCTGGCCAACAGCTGACAACGGGGTAGCGTGGCCGAGCTGTCCAAGGCGCTGGATTAAGGCTCCAGTCTCTCCAGAGGCGTGGGTTCGAATACCACCGCTGCCACTTTTGTAGGGTGCTAACGCCGTCTCGTTGCTTTCAAGTCAGTAAGTGGGTTTTAAAGTTGAATTATGGCTCGACATGTTGTCGTTTATGCTTTCTTGGGGCATCGAAGGTATAGTGGTTCCATCACCAGACAATACAAAGTGTGAGAGGCATTTCGTCTCTTGTGACGGTCGAGCACATCCGGATTAGGCCAAGTGTTCCAAACTCGACAGAAGTATAAACCAGGTTTTTGGCAATCTCTTACTAGTTGGACGTCAGTAGGTGGTGTGAAAAATCGAACCGTGGCTCGAAAAGCTGTGCGATCATGGAGGATGTCGTGGGCATTGGTGGTATAGTGGCAAGCATAGCTGCCTTCCAAGCAGTTGACCCGGGTTCGATTCCCGGCCAATGCAGAACCTTGAGAAACATGTGTTTTATCTGGTGTCATTCCACTGCTTGCGGGCATTAGACTAGTCACGTGAGCTCCTGGACGATCGATCAGCTTCGGTTGGAGCTCGGCTGGCCAACAGTTGACAACGGGGTAGCGTGGCCGAGCCGTCCAAGGCGCTGGATTTAGGCTCCAGTCTCTCCGGAGGCGTGGGTTCAAATCCCACCCCTGCCAGTTTTGTAGGGTGCTAACGCCGTCTCGTTGCTTTCAAGTCAGTAAGTGGGTTTGAAAGGTGAACTGTGGCTCGACATGTTGTCGTTGATGCTTTCTTGGGGCATCGTAGGTATAGTGGCTCCATCACCAGACAATACAAAGTGTGAGAGGCATTTCGTCTCTTGTGACGGTCGAGCACATCCGGATTAGGCCAAGTGTTCCAAACTCGACAGAAGTATAAACCAGGTTTATGGCAAACTCTTACTAGTTGGACGTCAGTAGGTGGTGTGAAAAATCGAACCGTGGCTCGAAAAGCTGTGCGATCATGGAGGATGTTGTGGGCATTGGTGGTATAGTGGCAAGCATAGCTGCCTTCCAAGCAGTTGACCCGGGTTCGATTCCCGGCCAATGCAGAACCTTGAGAAAGATGTGTTTTATCTGGTGTCATTCCACTGCTTGCGGGCATTAGATATAGTCACGTGAGCTCCTGGACGATCGATCAGCTTCGGTTTGAGCTCGGCTGGCCAACAGCTGACAACGGGGTAGCGTGGCCGAGCTGTCCAAGGCGCTGGATTAAGGCTCCAGTCTCTCCAGAGGCGTGGGTTCGAATACCACCGCTGCCACTTTTGTAGGGTGCTAACGCCGTCTCGTTGCTTTCAAGTCAGTAAGTGGGTTTTTAAAGTTGAATTATGGCTCGACATGTTGTCGTTTATGCTTTCTTGGGGCATCGAAGGTATAGTGGTTCCATCACCAGACAATACAAAGTGTGAGAGGCATTTCGTCTCTTGTGACGGTCGAGCACATCCGGATTAGGCCAAGTGTTCCAAACTCGACAGAAGTATAAACCAGGTTTTTGGCAATCTCTTACTAGTTGGACGTCAGTAGGTGGTGTGAAAAATCGAACCGTGGCTCGAAAAGCTGTGCGATCATGGAGGATGTCGTGGGCATTGGTGGTATAGTGGCAAGCATAGCTGCCTTCCAAGCAGTTGACCCGGGTTCGATTCCCGGCCAATGCAGAACCTTGAGAAACATGTGTTTTATCTGGTGTCATTCCACTGCTTGCGGGCATTAGACTAGTCACGTGAGCTCCTGGACGATCGATCAGCTTCGGTTGGAGCTCGGCTGGCCAACAGTTGACAACGGGGTAGCGTGGCCGAGCCGTCCAAGGCGCTGGATTTAGGCTCCAGTCTCTCCGGAGGCGTGGGTTCAAATCCCACCCCTGCCAGTTTTGTAGGGTGCTAACGCCGTCTCGTTGCTTTCAAGTCAGTAAGTGGGTTTGAAAGGTGAACTGTGGCTCGACATGTTGTCGTTGATGCTTTCTTGGGGCATCGTAGGTATAGTGGTTCCATCACCAGACAATACAAAGTGTGAGGGGCATTTCGTCTCTTGTGACGGTCGAGCACATCCGGATTAGGCCAAGTGTTCCAAACTCGACAGAAGTATAAACCAGGTTTTTGGCAATCTCTTACTAGTTGGACGTCAGTAGGTGGTGTGAAAAATCGAACCGTGGCTCGAAAAGCTGTGCGATCATGGAGGATGTCGTGGGCATTGGTGGTATAGTGGCAAGCATAGCTGCCTTCCAAGCAGTTGACCCGGGTTCGATTCCCGGCCAATGCAGAACCTTGAGAAAAATGTGTTTTATCTGGTGTCATTCCACTGCTTGCGGGCATTAGATATAGTCACGTGAGCTCCTGGACGATCGATCAGCTTCGGTTCGAGCTCGGCTGGCCAACAGTTGACAACGGGGTAGCGTGGCCGAGCGGTCCAAGGCGCTGGATTAAGGCTCCAGTCTCTCCGGAGGCGTGGGTTCGAATCCCACCGCTGCCACTTTTGTAGGGTGCTAACGGCGTCTCATTGCTTTCACGTGAGTAAGTGGGTTTGAAAGGTGAACTGTGGCTCGACGTGTTGTGTTGTGTTGTCGTTGATGCTTTCTTGGGGCATCGTAGGTATAGTGGCTCCATCACCAGACAATACAAACCGTGAAGAGGCATTTCGTCTCTTGTGACGGTCGAACACATCCGGAGTAGGCCAAGTGTTCCAAACTCGACAGAAGTATAAACCAGGTTTAGGGCAATCTGTTACTAGTTCAGTATCGATCAGTTTTGGGAGAAGCTCGGGTGGCCAACAGCTGACAACGGGGGTAGCGTGGCCGAGCCGTCCAAGGCGCTGGATTTAGGCTCCAGTCTCTCCGGAGGCGTGGGTTAGAATCCGACTGCTGCCATTTTTGTAGGGTGATAATGCCGTCTCGTTGCTTTCAAGTCAGTAAGTGGGTTTGAAAGTTGAATTATGGCTCGACATGTTGTCGTTGATGCTTTCTTGGGGCATCGTAGGTATAGTGGCTCCATCACCAGACAATACAAAGTGTGAGAGGCATTTCGTCTCTTGTGACGGTCGAGCACATCCGGATTAGGCCAAGTGTTCCAAACTCGACAGAAGTATAAACCAGGTTTATGGCAATCTCTTACTAGTTGGACGTCAGTAGGTGGTGTGAAAAATCGAACCGTGGCTCGAAATACTGTGCGATCATGGAGGATGTTGTGGGCATTGGTGGTATAGTGGCAAGCATAGCTGCCTTCCAAGCAGTTGACCCGGGTTCGATTCCCGGCCAATGCATAACCTTGAGAAAGATGTGTTTTATCTGGTGTCATTCCACTGCTTGCGGGCATTAGACTAGTCACGTGAGCTCCTGGACGATCGATCAGCTTCGGTTGGAGCTCGGCTGGCCAACAGTTGACAATGGGGTAGCGTGGCCGAGCGGTCCAAGGTGCTGGATTTAGGCTCCAGTCTCTCCGGAGGCGTGGGTTCGAATCCCACCGCTGCCAGTTTTGTAGGGTGCTAACGGCGTCTCGTTGCTTTCACGTCAGTAAGTGGGTTTGAAAGGTGAACTGTGGCTCGACGTGTTGTGTTGTGTTGTCGTTGATGCTTTCTTGGGGCATCGTAGGTATAGTGGCTCCATCACCAGACAATACAAACCGTGAAGAGGCATTTCGTCTCTTGTGATGGTCGAACACATCCGGAGTAGGCCAAGTGTTCCAAACTCGACAGAAGTATAAACCAGGTTTAGGGCAATCTGTTACTAGTTCAGTATCGATCAGTTTTGGGAGAAGCTCGGGTGGCCAACAGCTGACAACGGGGTAGCGTGGCCGAGCGGTCGAAGGCGCTGGATTAAGGCTCCAGTCTCTCCGGAGGCGTGGGTTCGAATCCCACCGCTGCCACTTTTGTAGGGTGCTAACGCCGTCTTGTTGCTTTCAAGTCAGTAAGTGGGTTTTAAAGTTGAATTATGGCTCGACATGTTGTCGTTGATGCTTTCTTGGGGCATCGTAGGTATAGTGGCTCCATCACCAGACAATACAAAGTGTGAGAGGCATTTCGTCTCTTGTGACGGTCGAGCACATCCGGATTAGGCCAAGTGTTCCAAACTCGACAGAAGTATAAACCAGGTTTATGGCAATCTCTTACTAGTTGGACGTCAGTAGGTGGTGTGAAAAATCGAACCGTGGCTCGAAAAGCTGTGCGATCATGGAGGATGTCGTGGGCATTGGTGGTATAGTGGCAAGCATAGCTGCCTTCCAAGCAGTTGACCTGGGTTCGTTTCCCGGCCAATGCAGAACCTTGAGAAAAATGTGTTTTATCTGGTGTCATTCCACTGCTTGCGGGCATTAGATATAGTCACGTGAGCTCCTGGACGATCGATCAGCTTCGGTTCGAGCTCAGCTGGCCAACAGTTGACAACGGGGTAGCGTGGCCTAGCGGTCCAAGTGTCAGAAGTATTAATCTATCAAGCATTGCACAGTCAGTCGGTGAACAAGTTTAAGAAAGCTTTATTGCTTGTGGCCGGCCCACAAGGAGACAAAACATCACACCCCATTGTGCTACAAGTTTGTCCGCTAGCATGTTGCGCTAGCTAGCTATTTAAGCAGAACCGCCCTTTACAGTCATTGGTTAAGACAAAGGCATGCAAATGTTCCATTGCTCTTCTTCATTGGCTCCTTGCATAGACCTGGCGCGCGCGTGTGTGCGTGCGTGTTTGAGTGTGTGCGTGCTTGAGTGTGTGCGTGTGTGTGCCTTTTGACCCCTGTAAGCTTGACCACATGATTCACCCAACACAGATAAGGCCAGACATCTTTTATGGCCTCTCCAGTAAGAGAGAGTGGTCAGCCCAGGTCACCTTGTTTACGTATGCCTCATGTTACCCAAAGTCCAGATTTGGGGGTAGGCTTCTCTCTACACACAAGGAATGCTGAACACAGAATCATTCTTATACAGGATAAATGTGTTACATCTTCAATTTCTCCAACATATCCCTCCTGTTTATCCTGAATAAAATGTGTCATTCCAAAGCCACGCCTACACACAGTCAATAAAATCAAAAATACATAAAATAAAAATAATTCATAAAATAAAAAATGTGTAATATTCAATAAGACTACACAGCATTATAGTCTAGCAGTGTGAATGCTTGGACATGACGGTAGCCCATGGTATTGGGTAAAACCCGTCATCACTTAGCAGAATGGTCATTTGACGTCTGATGAGTTGGACCTCATCTCAGATCTCCTTCACACAAAATCAAATAGAAACAAAGATTGCAACAAAGAATTCAATACAGAAATTATCAGGATATAAGAACATGCCTACTTGTTGTCTACCTGGTCATCTCTAAAACCATCAAACATTCAGTAGACTGTCAGTCAGGTTTTTCTAAGACAGGCCCTGATTGTGCTCTTCCTCTCCAGGTTAGGTGATAAGCATTTCTGTCCAAGTCAGGGAGTCATAAACCTCAGTTAACCAAACAAAAACCTGTTTAACCCTTAAGTCACCCCAGATTCTGTCTCCAAATGCACTCTCCCACAACTTATCTCCATTTTATAGATGGCAAAAGAAGCTCACCCTCCCCCGAAGGTGATCTCCTACAGCGCAGTCAGGACTCTAAATCAACAGACATTTCTCTCCAGCCTCCTGCTAACTCTTTTACAACCTCTTCATGATAAAAGATCACTTTTGCACATCTCCTGAAATCTCCTTACATGTTCTCAATTTCTGTTTTCAAATTAATATCAACTTTCTGTGATGCAACCAAGTTTCTCAAAAGCAAAACATCAAGCTTTAATGCAACTCCCAAATAATACTTAATCAAGTCATATAAATGAAGTATTGTAGTATCATGGTCACAGTATTGTTATCTCCTCTTCCGACAGTCAATAACTGTTCTCAAAACATTCAAACTTCTGCCCTGGAACATAACATATCAACTGGACATCTTTACATAACTGGTAGAACGTATCATGATAGGAGTGTTTGTACCTAAATTTTATTCCACAGAAAAGTTTCTTACGTATCTCAAGATTAAAACAACACTTCTGAATCTGTTTAACATTTGCATTGTTATCAATTAAACAGTTAAATCATATCTGTAGTCATAGCACCATGTAGTTCCTACATATTTCAACATCCAAAACGGAACATCATTCTCAAGACAATTCCCCTTGTTTCTCAAAGTCCAATTTCCTGAAACTGATGCCATGATTGTGTGCATGGTGATTGTGTAATCTTCTCATAGAAAATGTAGTCTAGTTGATCAAAACGGCAACCTCAACGCACTGTTTTCCTTATTTTGCCATCATCAAACAAAGTGCACGCTTGACTCACGTGTACCATGCCATTTCCTCTCTGAAACTAGCCAGGAATGACCCTGTTCACCTTGGGTCATTTTCCAGGACTTAACGTGTCAAATCCGTCACCACAATCCAGTCTCCTTAGGTCAGGGACCTCTCACTGGATTGAGACAGCATCTCTCTCCTGTCTGCGAATTTCAGAACAAAGTAGACTACACAGTAATTAAAATTACATTCTCACAGAGGTCAGTTGAAGGCAACTGACTCGTCGTTGGTCCATTCCTGAATCTTTACATTTCTTTAGCTCAATAAAGTTCATGCATATCTTGTTCTCTCTCAAAGTATGCTAAAAAAGTTTTGTCTTAAAGTTTCCTTGAATAGTTTGCAAATCCATATACTGTGAACACTCTTTCGTTATCATTCCCTCCTGTTGAGACATGATCAATCTCATGGCTCAATATTATAGCATAACGAAATAGATTCTTCAGTAACATAAGTTCCTCCTGTGAATTTACACAACCCATCATTTGTGACACTCCTTGCATTTCTCTCAAGACAGTCTCATCCACATTATACCTTTCCTAATGTTAAGACACCTGTATGGCTGCCTCTTTTGCTGCCACATCTGCTTTAGCATTCCCAGAAAAATAAAATCTATGTTATCAGTATGAACTTTTAGTAGACCAAACACATTTTTCACAATCGCCATCTTTCCTTGTAGATAGTCACTGAGGTTAAAAGATTGCATCTTTTAACCATAGGGAACAGCAAAGTAAACATTATCCATTCCAACCACTAATTTTCAGTCATTAAATCCAGTTCTTAATACTAGTTCGTTTTGCTCGTCTCAGCGGTGTTGTCTTTATCTGTCTTATTGTTTCCACTAGTGGCATCATACAGGAGCAATCACCTTTTCAAACCATAGTATAGGGAAGACTATTATGAATATTAGCAACAGTAAGCTACATATGGTACCACGAAGGTCACAATACTACGGATGAGGAAATAGGTCACCCATCCTTTCTACCTTTCCCTGCTTACTGTCTCCTATCTTTTTAGCCTACACCCTATGTCTCTGTTGGCCGTTGATTTCTTCACTGAGTTTGAGACGCGCCGTTCTTTAAGAGAATGACTCCCCTTTGTAGTCAGACTTGTGCCTCAAGACTGTGGTGAGTAACTAATCTGTCCCTGTATCAATGTCCCTTCCTTACAATGTGACAAATGCATCCAAGACGTCCTCTCTGCTATTTTGACTGCAGTGGGTGTGGTGAGTAGTACCTGATACGGTCCCTCCCACCTGGGCTGGACCAGTTATTTCTTTTTGATAACTTTAATCAATACCCAACCTCCTGGTTTGACTCATCCACTCTTTGGTTTACTGCTTCACCTGGAACAGAATTTAGCAGAAGATCTCTTTTCTAGTTAGCATTTTGTATAAAATCGGTTAACTTTTTGATCCACTTCATCAGGAATTTGGATTACTTCTAGTAGAACCAACACAAGTTATTCAAAACTCTTATTTATCCATTGTTGAACAAACATGTATAACAAGACAATACCTCATCATTTGATATTCAACTCCTATTACTGATGTCTAGAAATCTGTTTCTTTGTTCCCTTTTAAACAAAATCAACTGTTAGTCTAATTTCTTTCACTCCAAAAACCTTTTCTTTCTTTCAAACCCGGTAAGTTTAAGACCGATATCATTTTAAATTCTCTGTTTAACCAAATCACACCTCTTTTTGTTAAAGATATGATAAAACCATTGTCATTATCCCAAACCAGAATTCAATCTGTATGTTTCTCAAATGAAAATATAGACCACATAATGTTCCCAATGTAGCGTTTAACAAAACTTTTTTCAAATATATTTTCCATAAAGGTCAGATAGGTAGAACTTCATAACTTGCTTTGGCTGCAGTCCAAAACAAGCTAATTAGCACAAACCATCATAACCACAATTTATCAGACTTATGAGTCTTCCCAAATTATTTCAGAACAAAGGTTATTATAACCCTCCTTATGCACTAATACCATTTATTAATACAACCTTATCACAGCCTAACTGTTTATCCAAAACATTGTGTCAGGCTCCTGATAAAACATGCAATCAAACTTAAAGCCAAATTACAATAAAACTCAAAATAAAAATACATTTTAGTTATTTTCTCTTTCTCATTTCATAACTAAATTGCATCCAATACCTTTATCAAAACTCTTAAAAATCCTACATTTTACTATTTTGATTTTAAATGTTTTCCCATATACCTAAAGTATATGCATAGTTCCCTTTTCAGAACATCAAAGTGTTTAAACCAATCATCTCTTCACAACCACAAAACGTTCTCCTGTTTCATTTTATAACCTTCCATGAACCTCTTAAACCAATCTTTTATGTAACTTTCAAATCATTTCCTCATAATGTTTTACATACATTTCTTCAAACCAAAATAAAACATTTGTGAAAACACAGCTTCAAAATAACCCAACTGGAAAAGTGCCACCAATTGATTCCATGTCAATGGATATTTGATGTGCAAGTGGTTATTATAATCAGATGTAGCTACTAAAGTTACAATTTCAAATTAAATCAAATCCTTAAACAAAACATTCCTTCGCCAAATAAAAACAACCTTCCTGTCTAAACGCAAACTTCCCATAAGTTCCCTATAACACACAAGGTTGCAATTATTGACTTAATTTCGCCTTTGATTTCAAAATTAGCCTTCTACTAATTCTCTGAGCCACATTTTAATTTGCTTTAAACTATCGTTATCATAATGTTGTTTCATCAAATCAATGTTCGGACAGTTAAAACTGCTCCCAGACCTTAGTCACTCATGCCAGTATTATGCTCCGTAATCACGTCAACCATGTCTTAATGTCCTTAAGACAAAAGAAAATATAAATTCGCCCTTTTTCTTTTTAAACCTTTAAATTCACAATTTAACATGAGTACCATAAGCCCGTAAAACAAAAACCTTATTCTTTAACTTCTCAAAAGTCTTATCAAAGCATACAGAGAATACTCCTTTGAATATTCCTATATTTACCAGCCATTACGCCCACAACATGCATTATGCACGGACAATTCTTCAAATCTAATTTATGCGGACCAAAAACTCCAAATTAAGATATTTAATTGGAATATTTTGTAGTTTGTAGCCTATATGGTTTAATGTAACACTCTTCTTACTTAATTACTTTTAGTTTTTACTTGAATGACTCAAATCTAGCACATTGTATCCATCAGCGCCCGCTTCAAACTCGAATCAAACAAACAGCGCACTCTGGAACAAGCAAAAACCTTTTTTTTTCCCTCTTTGAACAACACAGATGGTTGGCGTTTACCTTCTATTCACTTAATTTTGCTCTATAACTCTTGCGATTGTATTGGAACCAATTTATAAACCAGGGGTTCAATTTCTGCATTCTTATTGAATACCATAACACATCAAAGATATGACGCTTTTAAATACAAGTTCTGGTCGGAAAGGCTTCAAAAAACCTCCCTGTTTGGCTAGGAATTACAACAAATGTTTATCATGCATTTGTTAACCACCAAACTTCGAATTCTTCCAAACGGACACATCTCTCAGCATTAATACTCACATAATTATGCAGAATTACCCTCTGGGATCACCTTTGCAAAACTTCAACGTAACGGGACTCTTAGCCCCCACCTTTCCTCGGAATTTCTGAAACTCATGTAAAATGTACTCGAACAACCAAAAACCTTGTTAGCAAATGTATCAAAATAGGCTACTCTTCACTTAATATATTTCAAAAGTAACCAAATTAATGTGTAAATTCGCTCCAAATTCATCTATTTCTCTAAATTTGCGTATTTTCAATCTCTCAATTTCTTATTAGTCTGCGCATGCGTCATGTGGTTACTCATCTGGATCTCAAATGTCAAGCTGCAATACCTTTACTAGCCTGTACCCGCCGCCATCGCTGTTGAGTCTGTATGCAAGTTTGTTAGCTACAAATGTTGTTGCCATAGTTGCAAATTCAACTTCCTGGACTCTCCTTGGTCTCAGGACAGAGCAAAATCTCTGGCAAAATGCACTTTCTCTATGTTTTCACCATTAGCCATTAGCTAACAAAGTCACAGCTTGGATCTTTTCCTCTCAGATCCCAACAATTTGTAAAAGACTTTGTTCAACAGACAGCGGATTGGCAAATTCACTAGAATCATGTCAGCCTTCTTTTAGACACATTTGAAACAAAAATTACCACATTCTCTTCACTACTCTTTAACTTAAACAATTGGAACTTCAATTTCACCATTGAATTTTGGTTTCCATATTTCTAAGCATTTCACAATTCCTCTGTACAACTTTTAAAACAATTAACCATGGTTATATATACACAATAGGTCCGCGGTTTATACAATTATACAATTAGTCCTCATCGACTAATATAATTAGTCCTCGTCGACTAATGTAGTACTATCTTTTACGTGCGCACGGAGTCATTTAATCCTGTAGTCTTCTCACAGCGACTGTGGACGGCCCATTTACCTCAATGGCTTTCTACAGAATTTAGCAAAATAGGTTACTACGCTGTTCCCGGTACCCCCGGCGCCATATGTTAGTAAACGTGGCTTCTGTGATTAGCCTGCACCATCTCACAACTGGATCTGAATTAAGCAAATGTAGATGATAGAACTGCACGTCTAATTTATCTTTAACTTAAAAATCGAGAGTCCAAATTCTGCATTGTACACTGAAAAGTCCTATCTTATGTTCACACATACATCTGAGTCCTGGTCGCCCAGGCCTTTTCAACCTGTTCGTTTGGCTAGGATTTAATAACACATGTTTGTAAGGCACGTGTCTACCACCAGACCCAGATCTATCAAAACAAACACATTTCAGCAACAATAAACGCACTTATGTAGAACTCCACTCTCTAATGGCATGTCAAACGCCTTTACCATGTGTAGATTACAATTCCCAATTCATCAGCAATAACAATCAGTTATTATGTCAATTTCAACCAATATACATTTACAGGTCAGGATCCATTGTGAGTTTAGTTCACGACTTCACAGCGGAGTATTTCATCCAACTCTGTTTTACTGCAATGGCATTCCCACAGAAATCAGCAATAATCTTTCCATTTGGTTAGGTATTTAACTACCACCAAACTCAGATATATTTCAAATATCTCAGTTCTGGTCGGTCAGGCCGTAACTGATTCTGTTCCATTTCTTAGCAAAACATACAGTCTATTTACTTCACCGATCTATCTGCTCCCAATGCGTCACAGATCACGGGTCTCAGTAAATATGACACCCCAATCGCTGCACTGGGTTTCCAACAGGTCTTAGCTGATAGGGACCAGAGTGCTTTAATAACTACACTATGGAGTTTTTTTAAAAATCAATTTGGAGCACAAAATTCGACTATATATATATACAATTTCATTCTTACCTTGTCCATCGAAAGCTGTGCCTCTTAGCTAGTCCAGAAATCCGTCACCTTTCCACCATCCCCTCCCCCCCCAAAAAACTGGCCTCTTTTTAAACAGCCATTTTTGCTGCGAGGTTCTCCATTGTCATGCACGTCTGCACGATTTTAGTTCTTGGTTCTTGGGTTCTGGATGGTGGAATGGATGTTGGAATCCGGCTCGAAGGACCATTGTGTCAGAAGTATTAATCTATCAAGCATTGCACAGTCAGTCGGTGAACAAGTTTAAGAAAGCTTTATTGCTTGTGGCCGGCCCACAAGGAGACAAAACATCACACCCCATTGTGCTACAAGTTTGTCCGCTAGCATGTTGCGCTAGCTAGCTATTTAAGCAGAACCGCCCTTTACAGTCATTGGTTAAGACAAAGGCATGCAAATGTTCCATTGCTCTTCTTCATTGGCTCCTTGCATAGACCTGGCGCGCGCGTGTGTGCGTGCGTGTTTGAGTGTGTGCGTGCTTGAGTGTGTGCGTGTGTGTGCCTTTTGACCCCTGTAAGCTTGACCACATGATTCACCCAACACAGATAAGGCCAGACATCTTTTAGGGCCTCTTCAGTAAGAGAGAGTGGTCAGCCCAGGTCACCTTGTTTACGTATGCCTCATGTTACCCAAAGTCCAGATTTGGGGGTAGGCTTCTCTCTACACACAAGGAATGCTGAACACAGAATCATTCTTATGCAGGATAAATGTGTTACATCTTCGATTTCTCCAACACCAAGGCGCTGGATTAAGGCTCCAGTCTCTCCGGAGGCGTGGGTTCGAATCCCACCGCTGCCACTTTAGTAGGGTGCTAACGGCGTCTCATTGCTTTCACGTCAGTAAGTGGGTTTGAAAGGTGAACTGTGTCTCGATGTGTTGTCGTTGATGCTTTCTTGGGGCATCGTAGGTATAGTGGCTCCATCACCAGACAATACAAAGTGTGAGAGGCATTTCGTCTCTTGTGACGGTCGAGCACATCCGGATTAGGCCAAGTGTTCCAAACTCGACAGAAGTATAAACCAGGTTTATGGCAATCTCTTACTAGTTGGACGTCAGTAGGTGGTGTGAAAAATCGAACCGTGGCTCGAAAAGCTGTGCGATCATGGAGGATGTCGTGGGCATTGGTGGTATAGTGGCAAGCATAGCTGCCTTCCAAGCAGTTGACCTGGGTTTGATTTCCGGCCAATGCAGAACCTTGAGAAAGATGTGTTTTATCTGGTGTCATTCCACTGCTTGCGGGCATTAGACTAGTCACGTGAGCTCCTGGACGATCAATCAGCTTCGGTTGGAGCTCGGCTGGCCAACAGTTGACAACGGGGTAGCGTGGCCGAGCGGTCCAAGGTGCTGGATTTAGGCTCCAGTCTCTCCGGAGGCATGGTTTCGAATCCCACCGCTGCCACTTTTGTAGGGTGCTAACGGCGTCTCATTGCTTTCACGTCAGTAAGTGGGTTTGAAAGGTGAACTGTGGCTCGACGTGTTGTGTTGTGTTGTCGTTGATGCTTTCTTGGGGCATCGTAGGTATAGTGGCTCCATCACCAGACAATACAAAGTGTGATAGGCATTTCGTCTCTTGTAACGTCGAGCACATCCGGATTAGGCCAAGTGTTCCAAACTCGACAGAAGTATAAACCAGGTTTATGGCAATCTCTTACTAGTTGGACGTCAGTAGGTGGTGTGAAAAATCGAACCGTGGCTCGAAAAGCTGTGCGATCATGGAGGATGTCGTGGGCATTGGTGGTATAGTGGCAAGCATAGCTGCCTTCCAAGCAGTTGACCCGGGTTCGATTCCCGGCCAATGCAGAACCTTGAGAAAGATGTGTTTTATCTGGTGTCATTCCACTGCTTGCGGGCATTAGATATAGTCACGTGAGCTCCTGGACGATCGATCAGCTTCGGTTGGAGCTCGGCTGGCCAACAGTTGACAACGGGGTAGCGTGGCCGAGCGGTCCAAGGTGCTGGATTTAGGCTCCAGTCTCTCCGGAGGCATGGTTTCGAATCCCACCGCTGCCACTTTTGTAGGGTGCTAACGGCGTCTCATTGCTTTCACGTCAGTAAGTGGGTTTGAAAGGTGAACTGTGGCTCGACGTGTTGTGTTGTGTTGTCGTTGATGCTTTCTTGGGGCATCGTAGGTATAGTGGCTCCATCACCAGACAATACAAAGTGTGATAGGCATTTCGTCTCTTGTAACGTCGAGCACATCCGGATTAGGCCAAGTGTTCCAAACTCGACAGAAGTATAAACCAGGTTTATGGCAAACTCTTACTAGTTGGACGTCAGTAGGTGGTGTGAAAAATCGAACCGTGGCTCGAAATGCTGTGCGATCATGGAGGATGTCGTGGGCATTGGTGGTATAGTGGCAAGCATATCTGCCTTCCAAGCAGTTGACCCGGGTTCGATTCCCGGCCAATGCAGAACCTTGAGAAAGATGTGTTTTATCTGGTGTCATTC
Source organism: Hypomesus transpacificus (assembly GCF_021917145.1). Classification (NCBI taxonomy): domain Eukaryota; kingdom Metazoa; phylum Chordata; class Actinopteri; order Osmeriformes; family Osmeridae; genus Hypomesus; species Hypomesus transpacificus. The sequence continues at coordinate 111,951 of NW_025813737.1, read as the reverse complement.
CACTGCTTGCGGGCATTAGATATAGTCACGTGAGCTCCTGGACGATCGATCAGCTTCGGTTGGAGCTCGGCTGGCCAACAGCTGACAACGGGGTAGCGTGGCCGAGCGGTCCAAGGCGCTGGATTTAGGCTCCAGTCTCTCCGGAGGCGTGGGTTCGAATCTGACTGCTGCCACTTTTGTAGGGTACTAATGCCGTCTCGTTGCTTTCAAGTCAGTAAGTGGGTTTTAAAGGTGAACTGTGGCTCGACATGTTGTCGTTGATGCTTTCTTGGGGCATCGTAGGTATAGTGGCTCCATCACCAGACAATACAAAGTGTGAGAGGCATTTCGTCTCTTGTGACGGTCGAGCACATCCGGATTAGGCCAAGTGTTCCAAACTCGACAGAAGTATAAACCAGTTTTAGGGCAATCAATTACTAGTTGGACGTCAGTAGGTGGTGTGAAAAGTCGAACCGTGGCTCGAAATGCTGTGCGATCATGGAGGATGTCGTGGGCATTGGTGGTATAGTGGCAAGCATAGCTGCCTTCCAAGCAGTTGACCCGGGTTCGATTCCCGGCCAATGCAGAACCTTGAGAAAGATGTGTTTTATCTGGTGTCATTCCACTGCTTGCGGGCATTAGACTAGTCACGTGAGCTCCTGGACGATCGATCAGCTTCGGTTGGAGCTCGGCTGGCCAACAGTTGACAATGGGGTAGCGTGGCCGAGCGGTCCAAGGTGCTGGATTAAGGCTCCAGTCTCTCCGGAGGCGTGGGATCGAATCCCACCGCTGCCAGTTTTGTAGGGTGCTAACGGCGTCTCGTACTTTCACGTCAGTAAGTGGGTTTGAAAGGTGAACTGTGGCTCGTTGTGTTGTGTTGTCGTTGATGCTTTCTTGGGGCATCGTAGGTATAGTGGCTCCATCACCAGACAATACAAACCGTGAAGAGGCATTTCGTCTCTTGTGATGGTCGAACACATCCGGAGTAGGCCAAGTGTTCCAAACTCGACAGAAGTATAAACCAGGTTTAGGGCAATCTGTTACTAGTTCAGTATCGATCAGTTTTGGGAGAAGCTCGGGTGGCCAACAGCTGACAACGGGGTAGCTTGGCCGAGCCGTCCAAGGCGCTGGATTTAGGCTCCAGTCTCTCCGGAGGCGTGGGTTAGAATCCGACTGCTGCCATTTTTGTAGGGTGATAATGCCGTCTCGTTGCTTTCAAGTCAGTAAGTGGGTTTGAAAGTTGAATTATGGCTCGACATGTTGTCGTTGATGCTTTCTTGGGGCATCGTAGGTATAGTGGCTCCATCACCAGACAATACAAAGTGTGAGAGGCATTTCGTCTCTTGTGACGGTCGAGCACATCCGGATTAGGCCAAGTGTTCCAAACTCGACAGAAGTATAAACCAGGTTTATGGCAATCTCTTACTAGTTGGACGTCAGTAGGTGGTGTGAAAAATCGAACCGTGGCTCGAAATACTGTGCGATCATGGAGGATGTTGTGGGCATTGGTGGTATAGTGGCAAGCATAGCTGCCTTCCACGCGGCGGGCAGACGCCTGTACCTGTAAAGGGAAAAATTGGGGTACTCGTGTCGAATCCCAGTCACGACGATGTTTATTACAAATGATTTATTGTACTTCTTTCAATGATACAATATAGTGGCACTGGTTATCTGCTATATATCAAACCAATGTAAAAGGCCATACTGAGATGCCTCTAATCTACATCTAAAATTGCAGTATTGTACATTACAAATACATCATAATTGTATTCAGCCTTGTTTATTAACAAGATTGTGTATTGTCCGTTGGCACTATTTTCATTGTTTGTATATTGTCTGGTTTTGATGGAATATAAAAAAAATATATTCTGGTAAAAACCTCTAATATTGGGGATTTATTTTCAGTGTAACCAGTTGCCTGGATTTGTTTGAGCCACTAAATGAAGACATTTGTACAGATGAGTCTTAAGGGGTCAATGGTAATCAATAGTCTGATCCATCTCCATTTTCATACATCATGAACATTTATTTGATGATTAATTGTGATACAAATAACTGAGATGAACACACAATCTTATTTTGGCCATTTATTGGAACATGTAATCAAGGCTTGTACAAATAACCTAGATTAAGTGCAAAACAGTCATATTATTTATTTGAACTATTTACAACAATTTTTATGTACAGTTTGCCTACTTCCCCTTCTCCTCAGCCCACCTCTTCTTCTCTGCCTTGTAGAAGGCTGATTGTTGAAACTCCCCCCAGGTCATTTCAGCATTCATTCCGTCTGCCTTGTACAGGGACAGCACCCTGGTAGGACAGTAAATGTACCTGCCCGCCACACCCCGGAACGAATGGTACACATGGGGGCTTTCTGGCCCCTGCTTGATGGGCTTGCGGCAGAACTTGCAGAGCCGACCGGTGGGCTGCTGTTCTGCCGCCCTCCGTTTCCCCCGCAGATCAGCCAACCTCCGTGCCTCTGCTGACCTGAGCTTGGCTGCCTCAAGCTCTTTCCCAAAGAAAGGGGTGTCCGCAAAGTCCTCAAACGGCATTCTGGGGTCATTCAGGCCTTCTGCTGCATAGAGCTTGTGGACTCTTTGTGAGCAGTAAAAGTACTTGACCTCCCCAGACTGGTAGAAGAGGTGGATGGAGGAACCGTCTCCCTGGTATCGCGACTTCGGCTGGCCACAGGCAAGACAGTTCCTCGTCTTCTTTTTGCCCAGCTGCTGCTGCTGCTGTTGTTGCAGTGCCGTCTGCTTCTGGACTATGTCCCGCACCATGTCCTCGATAGCAGCCTTGGTCAGAGGGGCCTCCTGGGGATCTCTCCCAGGTGGATTGACCGCAGCGGGTGGTATGGTCACCACCGGCACGCTCTTGGTCTCACTCTCTGCCGTCAGGTGCTGCCACAGCTGCTGCGTCTCCAGAAGTTTCTCTGGGCTGGTGTTCAGGGACGTGCTGGCGTTGGTCCGCTTTGCCCAATGCTTCACATACTGTGAAATGTGTTGCTTTGTTGTTGGATGCAACAGGCTATTGGGGTCACGGGAAGCAGCCTGCACCAAGCCAGCGTAGTCACTGTCCACCCTCTGCAGGAAATCCTTCGACCCTTGGTGGATTCCTATGAGGCCGTCGATGACCTCCTTCATGGCCTCTGTCCACCGGGAATGGTCCAAGACGTACAGAAGCCCGCCTGCCTTGATGGACATTGTGCGAGCAGCACGCGAGTTTGCTGTGATGGGCAGTGCAGGTGTCGTTGGCAGACCTGAAGACAAGTAGAAATAACACATAATAAATATAAAATCTTGCTCTATCAAGCATCAGTGCAACTTGAGTGTTGCATCTCATTCACATTTTACTAGCAGATGTGTAAAATGAGGGATATTTGCAAAATTACCTTGAGTGGAGGTTGATTGGACTGGCTGGACTGTGGTCTGGGGCAAGACTCCAGAAGCCTCACCAAAGACGTCATCCTGCAACAGAGGAAGTACATGCATTTCAATTATTTAAACATGTGTGCTTAGTCTGCAGGTATAACCTGTGTAAGTTTGAAAGGGTAAATTACAAAGTGCTATCAATGCAACTTACATTGTCTTCTGGCGTGATGAAGGGCTGGTCGGCGACCACCCGGTCAGCCTCCTCTTCCTCAGCTCCCTCTTCATCAGCCCCCTGGGACCTGTTCTTGAACCAGTCCAGAGGCACAGGGCGACAGCCTGGCTCCACATACTGCAGGCCAAATCTCTCCCCTGTGTCTCTGTGGCTCAACTGCAGTGCAGGGTATTTGGCATGGCCGGTCACCCTCTCCGATGCCACGTTCAGCTGCATGATGAGCACTGGGTCAAAGACTGCAGGTAGCTTCACGTCCGGTAACTTCAGATCCACCAATCTCTGAAAGTTCCACCGTGCCATGCCCATCATGCCTTGAGCCTGGAAGAGCTCGGAGGAAACACAGTTGCCTGTGATCCACCGTGCCTGATGCGCATGGAAACCCTCCTGTTGGGAGGTGCCTCTCACAGGGATCCACACTGGGACAGCTGCTCCTTCACCCTTGACGTGGTTGAGCTGCACTGTTCCTCCGTGTCTGTAAAGGATCCCGTCCTCCTCTTCTGGATCACTCAGGCAGCCTCTCAGGATGTGCACCCTCTGGAGTCTCCACAGCTTTAGCATGGACGGCTTGAAGAGGTAGACACCATTGGGATCTGTCTCTAGGAAGAACTGTTTGAGGACGCTCTCCACTCTCTCCAGCAGCTCTGTAGGTTGTGGTACCTTACAATTGAAAAAAGGATTACAGATGATTTCATATGCATTAACGGAATACAGAAATTAAATTACGTATTTTTCTTATTTATGTTATAACATAACAAGCATTATTAATGTTATGAACATTCAAAAGTACCTTGGTCCGGCAGTGTTCCCGGATATGCTGCTTTGTGGGATTGGCAGGCCTGATCCCACAGAAGGCGTATGCCTCCGTCAGCCTCTGCAGGTCAGTCTGGTCCACCACACAGAATGCAGCACTGAGGAACCGGCAGAAAGTGCTGTGGAGTGTATGGTGCTCTGACACGCACTCCCTTGAGAACCGCCGCATGCAATGGAAAAGGTCCAGTTTGACAGTGATGTCGCTGCTGTACTTTCCCCGGGAGGCACATGAGTTGGTCAGGTTCCCAGATGTTGCCCCCGTCACCACAGCTTCCGTGGTTTTCCATGAATCCCAGTGGAGGTGCTCCTGGGGGTCAAGGTTTGGGATCCGGAAATCAGCACAGCAGTCCCTGCTCACACAGTGAGAGAGAGAGAGAGAAAAACACAAATTAATGATAGGCTTTGAGTTTCTATGTCACCTGCATACAATCCCCTGTAACTATATAGTATATTATATTTTGCTAAATGTTTCTGTCCTGTGTAAAATTGAATACAAAAGCTGTGATCTGGCTTTTACCTGTCCACCCACTGGTACTTTGCCTTCGGCAGTCCAGCTGAGTCGTAGCGATGAGACAGCCCCTCGTACATGGGTTCCAGCGACCGGTCACTCTCTGACTGAAGCATCACCCAGGACAGGATCATCCAGTTCTCATTCATCACGAGGACATGGTTCCGGATGAGAGCACCACCTTCCGGGCCACCTTCCGTGTGTGGTCAGCTCGAATGACCTGCCCAAAAGTGCCTTGCAGGACAAGAGTGAGGGTCTTCTCCTTACGGTGGTACTCATGTACGAGGCAGTCTACTAGGTAGCGGGGACTGATGGCTACCCCACACCAGCCATTGGTCAAGTCGTAGGTACCAAAGGGATCAGGGGTGTTGTCCTTCCGCATGGTGCCTGTGATGGTCTTCTGCCCATACAGGCCGGAGTCACCATCCTGCACATTCTGTACAGTCAACAGATAGGCAAGGTGTGCCCTCTCGTACCGTAGGTGCAGAGCCTCATTCAGCTGATTTGCCATGTCTGTGGCCGACCTCCCTGTGCGACATAGCTCATCCATTACCGTTTTGCAGATGGCTTTTTTGTGGGTGAGAAATGCTGGCAGGATGTTGCAGAAGAGTTTTGGCAGCATTTCCATCCACTGGGGTTTGTCAGCGAACCAGTACCTCTTGCATGTTTTGCAGTTCAGCCGAGAGGCCAAGATGTAGTACTGGCCGCTGGTCCCAATAATGACCCGGGGTCGCCCAACTCCTGCCGAAACCACATGGGGAGTGGAGCAGCCGTAGAGGCAGGGTAAAATGTAATTGTTCCTCACTCTCTCCATAATTGCATGCTCCGGTTTCCAAATGAAAAATGGATGTAGCTGGAAGTACTTGGGAGATGGCATATCATAGACTGGATCTATGAGTTCTGGTTGGGGTGGATGACGCCACAAGGAGATCATACCCATCAGATGTCGTACAGGTCGAGATCCTGGCCAAAGTCCCAAAGATTCCAACTCCGTTTTCATCCACATCTTCTGGTTTTGGGAGCAGTTCCACTGGCTGACGTCTTGGTCCTTCCTATGGAGTGGTGGTGGGATGGTAGACGGAGCTGGGGTAGGTAGCGCACCAGCTGCGGCTGGAACAGGACAGGGTAGAGCGACAGCAGCAGACGTGGCAGGAGATGGAGCAGAGTGCGGTGGCATGGTGGCTGCAGACAGCACAGGAGCCAGTCGGGGAGAGGCTGCAGGATGACAGATGATAATGATGAGCAACTACATTCTGTAAACAACAGACTAAATACATAGATTTTTAAACATATAAAATATTTTTAAATACTTTCAAGTAATTATATTATTAAATAATAGTGACTCATACCTTTTGAGATAGCAGTGTTTGCTGACTCTGTACACAGGCCCAGTGCAAGCAACTCGGGCGGAACTGGCACTGGAGCCTTCACTGGAACTGGGGGATCTAATGACAAAATATGTATATAGCTCACAACCTGTCTTTTTGCTACCGGGACTGCAGTGAGAGATGACTTTCAATCACAGGCTAAGAGTTAAATGAGGTAAGTAAGTTATGTTTGATTAAATCTTGTATCTAGTTAGGCGCATGTAGACATCAATATTAACCTGGCAACAAAGAAGTGAGTCCATCACCCTGGTCTGGTCTGGAGAGTGTGGCTGCTGGTTTACTCTTTTCTATTACAGAAAGCACAATGTTATTCTCAACATCTAACATAGTAGCTCATGCAAAACACAACATATTGTTTGTAGTATGTTTTTAAATTGCAAGAGATTCAGATGTAGTCCTAGGAACATGATCATTTTACCTTGAGCAGTGCTGGGGTCCAGTCTGTTACCAGGCAGTTTAGACTGAGCAGCGGATGGATTCTTATATCCTGAAAAAAAGGACAAAGTTAGTCACCGTGTAAAAGTTATATTTCAGACTGACAGAGGCAAATTGCATGTGTGCTTTGTTTGCATGTAAGAACTTCTCTCAATTGGATCTGTCAGCAACTATCAAACAGCTTTAATCCTAAATAAATAATTTTGTTCAAAAACCTGTTAAGCAAACAATGCAAACGGTGGCATGCACATTCATGCAGTCATCATGCAGAGTATAAGACAAATAACACTTACCCTCAACGAAGAGCCTGTAAATTCATAATGGGAATCATGCAGAGTATAAGAAAAAAAACACTTACCATCAACGATGGAGAGGATGTAAATTCATGATTGGAGTTTTGAAAGGCAGAACACCATAAACATTGAACAAGGCCAGAAACGTGGCATGAACATTGAACAAGGCCAGGAACGTGGCATGAACATTGACCAAGAGTCATGTCTTGGTCCCAACAACTGATATGCAAAGAGACCTCGGCCTGCTGGTCTCTTATTCCTGGGAGATGAAGATGCACCCGAAGACAGGGCAGCAGCTAGTGACAAAGCAGAGATGAAAAGATGTACAACATGCTGTCAAGTAGCAGTTCAAAAGCATATTGCTTTAAATGTGTCCTCAGTCACACACAACAAGGCCCACAAAGGAACATTCACTTACAGCTCTGCTTGACCATCTTGGAGGGGGAGATGTTCAGCATGGCTTGCTCCAGGTCTTCATCTTCATCCATGACTGTGGTGCAAACAGGAAAGAAACATAAGAATGTATTCCTTTCACTGTACAATAGTTACATTTATATCCTATCTGTTACATGCATCAAATGAAAGTTAACCATAATCACAAGCATTAAATTACTTATAATATTTAATTAATACTGATGACCTACCCACGGCTTGGCTGGAGGCGAGCAGAGGAGAGGACATGGATGCCTCCTGGGTCTTCTTGGTCAGGTACCGCTTCAGTTTGTCCATGCTAGTTCCCGGAGTGGTGGTCCGGGACAGAACGAACGCTGCAAAGCCATCTGCCCTACCCTCCCAGACGTCACCCCAGGTCCTTGTTGGCATGCGGCCAAAGCCGACCTGTTGGTCCTCCTCCACTGAGCTGACAGCCCCGGTCCTCCTGGCCTCGTACTCCAGCACTGCCTTGATTTCCTTGAAGGAATTGGCATACCCTACAAAGGACCGCAGGCTGTCTTTGCTGGGCCCATCCAAAGGCATGCCAGCCATTTGCTCCTTTTCAAATTGTTTAATGAGGTACAGAGTGTACCCCACATCATTTTCAAGGAGCCATCTGACCAATTTCCCCTTATACTTTCCAAACTGTAAAGTATACTCCCCCAACACCTCAGTTTGATCAGACACATCCCCCCCCTCGGTCACGGACCAAAGAGCACGCCCTTGCCCTCATCTGCTCCTCCTTTATGGGTGCTGACTTGTCCTTCAGAGAGACAGAGGAGTCCTTCCAACGCTTGGCTTCCTCAGTTGCATCTTGGAGAAGGTAGCCATGTGACCCCTTCCGAAAGACCACCACCACTCTCCCAGGATAAAAACTAAAAACTTGCTTAGACATCTGTATTTAAAAGAAATAACACATTCAATAATTACAACAAATTACATGTCAAGAGGGGGTGGTAGCCAGAGTATTTTCAAACAACACTGCCCTACAGTAGATCTGTATCTATTCGATGAGTGTGCTTACTTGAGGTGAATGTGCCTCATCTCAACTCCCCCATCCTCCCCCATCCCCCAACAATCCCCCTCAATGTCCTTTGTCTTGGAATGTGTATTAGCTGCGAACAGCTCTCTTCTAACATGACTTTTATTCACGATTCACTATTAATTTTACATAACATGCTGGCAAACCATTGTCGGTATATTGTTAGTAACTAACGTTACTGAATAACTTTGGGAAGTTATAGTAGTACCAACGTAACATTGCATTAGTGGCTACTGTACATACAGTTTCATTCATTCATACTGTTAGACTGAGAGTCATAGCGTGCTCAATGTTGAGTTTTCACAAAGCAGAGATGAGTAAAATAACATGTTCATTCATGATTTAGCTAGCTATTTTTAGATCTATCCAGATGGATATCTTACCTCAGTGCAGATCTACGTGTACTGTTCTCTCAAAAAATGTTCTGATCTGAGACGCTTCTCTATCTCGTAAGAAAACCGCGAAACAGCGCCCCCCAAATCCCCATAGTGGCCACAAATGGTAGTATTCGATATGGTTAAGGATAGCCATAGAGAATGAATGGGAAAAGTTAAGGAAGTTAAGACCATTCATCGCAGCCTCCCGCGCGGCTGACCCGGGTTCGATTCCCGGCCAATGCAGAACCTTGAGAAAAATGTATTTTATCTGGTGTCATTCCACTGCTTGCGGGCATTAGATATAGTCACGTGAGCTCCTGGACGATCGATCAGCTTCGGTTCGAGCTCGGCTGGCCAACAGCTGACAGCGGGGGTAGCGTGGCCGAGCGGTCCAAGGCGCTGGATTAAGGCTCCAGTCTCTCCGGAGGCGTGGGTTTGAATCCCACCGCTGCCACTTTTGTAGGGTGCTAACGCCGTCTCGTTGCTTTCAAGTCAGTAAGTGGGTTTTAAAGTTGAATTATGGCTCGACGTGTTGTGTTGTCGTTGATGCTTTCTTGGGGCATCGTAGGTATAGTGGCTCCATCACCAGACAATACAAAGTGTGATAGGCATTTCGTCTCTTGTAACGTCGAGCACATCCGGATTAGGCCAAGTGTTCTAAACTCGACAGAAGTATAAACCAGGTTTATGGCAATCTCTTACTAGTTGGACGTCAGTAGGTGGTGTGAAAAATCGAACCGTGGCTCGAAAATCTGTGCGATCATGGAGGATGTCGTGGGCATTGGTGGTATAGTGGCAAGCATAGCTGCCTTCCAAGCAGTTGACCCGGGTTCGATTCCCGGCCAATGCAGAACCTTGAGAAAGATATGTTTTATCTGGTGTCATTCCACTGCTTGCGGGCATTAGACTAGTCACGTGAGCTCCTGGACGATCGATCAGCTTCGGTTGGAGCTCGGCTGGCCAACAGTTGACAACGGGGGTAGCGTGGCCGAGCGGTCCAAGGTGCTGGATTTAGGCTCCAGTCTCTTCGGAGGCGTGGGTTCGAATCCCACCGCTGCCAGTTTTGTAGGGTGCTAACGCCGTCTCGTTGCTTTCAAGTCAGTAAGTGGGTTTGAAAGGTGAACTGTGGCTCGACATGTTGTCGTTGATGCTTTCTTGGGGCATCGTAGGTATAGTGGCTCCATCACCAGACAATACAAAGTGTGAGAGGCATTTCGTCTCTTGTGACGGTCGAGCACATCCGGATTAGGCCAAGTGTTCCAAACTCGACAGAAGTATAAACCAGGTTTATGGCAAACTCTTACTAGTTGGACGTCAGTAGGTGGTGTGAAAAATCGAACCGTGGCTCGAAAAGCTGTGCGATCATGGAGGATGTCGTGGGCATTGGTGGTATAGTGGCAAGCATATCTGCCTTCCAAGCAGTTGACCCGGGTTCGATTCCCGGCCAATGCAGAACCTTGAGAAAGATGTGTTTTATCTGGTGTCATTCCACTGCTTGCGGGCATTAGATATAGTCACGTGAGCTCCTGGACGATCGATCAGCTTCGGTTTGAGCTCGGCTGGCCAACAGCTGACAACGGGGTAGCGTGGCCGAGCGGTCCAAGGCGCTGGATTTAGGCTCCAGTCTCTCCGGAGGCGTGGGTTCGAATCCGACTGCTGCCACATTTGTAGGGTACTAATGCCGTCTCGTTGCTTTCAAGTCAGTAAGTGGGTTTTAAAGGTGAACTGTGGCTCGACATGTTGTCGTTGATGCTTTCTTGGGGCATCGTAGGTATAGTGGCTCCATCACCAGACAATACAAAGTGTGATAGGCATTTCGTCTCTTGTAACGTCGAGCACATCCGGATTAGGCCAAGTGTTCCAAACTCGACAGAAGTATAAACCAGGTTTATGGCAATCTCTTACTAGTTGGACGTCAGTAGGTGGTGTGAAAAATCGAACCGTGGCTCGAAAAGCTGTGCGATCATGGAGGATGTCGTGGGCATTGGTGGTATAGTGGCAAGCATAGCTGCCTTCCAAGCAGTTGACCCGGGTTCGATTCCCGGCCAATGCAGAACCTTGAGAAAGATGTGTTTTATCTGGTGTCATTCCACTGCTTGCGGGCATTAGACTAGTCACGTGAGCTCCTTGACGATCGATCAGCTTCGGTTGGAGCTCGGCTGGCCAACAGTTGACAACGGGGGTAGCGTGGCCGAGCGGTCCAAGGTGCTGGATTTAGGCTCCAGTCTCTCCGGAGGCGTGGGTTCGAATCCCACCGCTGCCAGTTTTGTAGGGTGCTAACGCCGTCTCGTTGCTTTCAAGTCAGTAAGTGGGTTTGAAAGGTGAACTGTGGCTCGACATGTTGTCGTTGATGCTTTCTTGGGGCATCGTAGGTATAGTGGCTCCATCACCAGACAATACAAAGTGTGAGAGGCATTTCGTCTCTTGTGACGGTCGAGCACATCCGGATTAGGCCAAGTGTTCCAAACTCGACAGAAGTATAAACCAGGTTTATGGCAAACTCTTACTAGTTGGACGTCAGTAGGTGGTGTGAAAAATCGAACCGTGGCTCGAAAAGCTGTGCGATCATGGAGGATGTCGTGGGCATTGGTGGTATAGTGGCAAGCATATCTGCCTTCCAAGCAGTTGACCCGGGTTCGATTCCCGGCCAATGCAGAACCTTGAGAAAGATGTGTTTTATCTGGTGTCATTCCACTGCTTGCGGGCATTAGATATAGTCACGTGAGCTCCTGGACGATCGATCAGCTTCGGTTTGAGCTCGGCTGGCCAACAGCTGACAACGGGGTAGCGTGGCCGAGCGGTCCAAGGCGCTGGATTTAGGCTCCAGTCTCTCCGGAGGCGTGGGTTCGAATCCGACTGCTGCCACATTTGTAGGGTACTAATGCCGTCTCGTTGCTTTCAAGTCAGTAAGTGGGTTTTAAAGGTGAACTGTGGCTCGACATGTTGTCGTTGATGCTTTCTTGGGGCATCGTAGGTATAGTGGCTCCATCACCAGACAATACAAAGTGTGATAGGCATTTCGTCTCTTGTAACGTCGAGCACATCCGGATTAGGCCAAGTGTTCCAAACTCGACAGAAGTATAAACCAGGTTTATGGCAATCTCTTACTAGTTGGACGTCAGTAGGTGGTGTGAAAAATCGAACCGTGGCTCGAAAAGCTGTGCGATCATGGAGGATGTCGTGGGCATTGGTGGTATAGTGGCAAGCATAGCTGCCTTCCAAGCAGTTGACCCGGGTTCGATTCCCGGCCAATGCAGAACCTTGAGAAAGATGTGTTTTATCTGGTGTCATTCCACTGCTTGCGGGCATTAGACTAGTCACGTGAGCTCCTTGACGATCGATCAGCTTCGGTTGGAGCTCGGCTGGCCAACAGTTGACAACGGGGTAGCGTGGCCGAGCGGTCCAAGGTGCTGGATTTAGGCTCCAGTCTCTCCGGAGGCGTGGGTTCGAATCCCACCGCTGCCAGTTTTGTAGGGTGCTAACGCCGTCTCGTTGCTTTCAAGTCAGTAAGTGGGTTTGAAAGGTGAACTGTGGCTCGACATGTTGTCGTTGATGCTTTCTTGGGGCATCGTAGGTATAGTGGCTCCATCACCAGACAATACAAAGTGTGAGAGGCATTTCGTCTCTTGTGACGGTCGAGCACATCCGGATTAGGCCAAGTGTTCCAAACTCGACAGAAGTATAAACCAGGTTTATGGCAAACTCTTACTAGTTGGACGTCAGTAGGTGGTGTGAAAAATCGAACCGTGGCTCGAAAAGCTGTGCGATCATGGAGGATGTCGTGGGCATTGGTGGTATAGTGGCAAGCATATCTGCCTTCCAAGCAGTTGACCCGGGTTCGATTCCCGGCCAATGCAGAACCTTGAGAAAGATGTGTTTTATCTGGTGTCATTCCACTGCTTGCGGGCATTAGATATAGTCACGTGAGCTCCTGGACGATCGATCAGCTTCGGTTTGAGCTCGGCTGGCCAACAGCTGACAACGGGGTAGCGTGGCCGAGCGGTCCAAGGCGCTGGATTTAGGCTCCAGTCTCTCCGGAGGCGTGGCTTCGAATCCGACTGCTGCCACTTTTGTAGGGTACTAATGCCGTCTCGTTGCTTTCAAGTCAGTAAGTGGGTTTGAAAGGTGAACTGTGGCTCGACATGTTGTCGTTGATGCTTTCTTGGGGCATCGTAGGTATAGTGGCTCCATCACCAGACAATACAAAGTGTGATAGGCATTTCGTCTCTTGTAACGTCGAGCACATCCGGATTAGGCCAAGTGTTCCAAACTCGACAGAAGTATAAACCAGGTTTATGGCAATCTCTTACTAGTTGGACGTCAGTAGGTGGTGTGAAAAATCGAACCGTGGCTCGAAAAGCTGTGCGATCATGGAGGATGTCGTGGGCATTGGTGGTATAGTGGCAAGCATAGCTGCCTTCCAAGCAGTTGACCCGGGTTCGATTCCCGGCCAATGCAGAACCTTGAGAAAGATGTGTTTTATCTGGTGTCATTCCACTGCTTGCGGGCATTAGACTAGTCACGTGAGCTCCTTGACGATCGATCAGCTTCGGTTGGAGCTCGGCTGGCCAACAGTTGACAACGGGGTAGCGTGGCCGAGCGGTCCAAGGTGCTGGATTTAGGCTCCAGTCTCTCCGGAGGCGTGGGTTCGAATCCCACCGCTGCCAGTTTTGTAGGGTGCTAACGCCGTCTCGTTGCTTTCAAGTCAGTAAGTGGGTTTGAAAGGTGAACTGTGGCTCGACATGTTGTCGTTGATGCTTTCTTGGGGCATCGTAGGTATAGTGGCTCCATCACCAGACAATACAAAGTGTGAGAGGCATTTCGTCTCTTGTGACGGTCGAGCACATCCGGATTAGGCCAAGTGTTCCAAACTCGACAGAAGTATAAACCAGGTTTATGGCAAACTCTTACTAGTTGGACGTCAGTAGGTGGTGTGAAAAATCGAACCGTGGCTCGAAAAGCTGTGCGATCATGGAGGATGTCGTGGGCATTGGTGGTATAGTGGCAAGCATATCTGCCTTCCAAGCAGTTGACCCGGGTTCGATTCCCGGCCAATGCAGAACCTTGAGAAAGATGTGTTTTATCTGGTGTCATTCCACTGCTTGCGGGCATTAGATATAGTCACGTGAGCTCCTGGACGATCGATCAGCTTCGGTTTGAGCTCGGCTGGCCAACAGCTGACAACGGGGGTAGCGTGGCCGAGCGGTCCAAGGCGCTGGATTTAGGCTCCAGTCTCTCCGGAGGCGTGGGTTCGAATCCGACTGCTGCCACTTTTGTAGGGTACTAATGCCGTCTCGTTGCTTTCAAGTCAGTAAGTGGGTTTGAAAGGTGAACTGTGGCTCGACATGTTGTCGTTGATGCTTTCTTGGGGCATCGTAGGTATAGTGGCTCCATCACCAGACAATACAAAGTGTGAGAGGCATTTCGTCTCTTGTGACGGTCGAGCACATCCGGATTAGGCCAAGTGTTCCAAACTCGACAGAAGTATAAACCAGGTTTATGGCAAACTCTTACTAGTTGGACGTCAGTAGGTGGTGTGAAAAATCGAACCGTGGCTCGAAAAGCTGTGCGATCATGGAGGATGTTGTGGGCATTGGTGGTATAGTGGCAAGCATAGCTGCCTTCCAAGCAGTTGACCCGGGTTCGATTCCCGGCCAATGCAGAACCTTGAGAAAGATGTGTTTTATCTGGTGTCATTCCACTGCTTGCGGGCATTAGATATAGTCACGTGAGCTCCTGGACGATCGATCAGCTTCGGTTTGAGCTCGGCTGGCCAACAGCTGACAACGGGGGTAGCGTGGCCGAGCGGTCCAAAGCGCTGGATTAAGGCTCCAGTCTCTCCGGAGGCGTGGGTTCGAATCCCACCGCTGCCACTTTAGTAGGGTGCTAACGGCGTCTCATTGCTTTCACGTCAGTAAGTGGGTTTGAAAGGTGAACTGTGTCTCGATGTGTTGTCGTTGATGCTTTCTTGGGGCATCGTAGGTATAGTGGCTCCATCACCAGACAATACAAAGTGTGAGAGGCATTTCGTCTCTTGTGACGGTCGAGCACATCCGGATTAGGCCAAGTGTTCCAAACTCGACAGAAGTATAAACCAGGTTTATGGCAATCTCTTACTAGTTGGACGTCAGTAGGTGGTGTGAAAAATCGAACCGTGGCTCGAAAAGCTGTGCGATCATGGAGGATGTCGTGGGCATTGGTGGTATAGTGTCAAGCATAGCTGCCTTCCAAGCAGTTGACCTGGGTTCGATTTCCGGCCAATGCAGAACCTTGAGAAAGATGTGTTTTATCTGGTGTCATTCCACTGCTTGCGGGCATTAGACTAGTCACGTGAGCTCCTGGACGATCAATCAGCTTCGGTTGGAGCTCGGCTGGCCAACAGTTGACAACGGGGTAGGGTGGCCGAGCGGTCCAAGGTGCTGGATTTAGGCTCCAGTCTCTCCGGAGGCATGGTTTCGAATCCCACCGCTGCCACTTTTGTAGGGTGCTAACGGCGTCTCATTGCTTTCACGTCAGTAAGTGGGTTTGAAAGGTGAACTGTGGCTCGACGTGTTGTGTTGTGTTGTCTTTGATGCTTTCTTGGGGCATCGTAGGTATAGTGGCTCCATCACCAGACAATACAAAGTGTGATAGGCATTTCGTCTCTTGTAACGTCGAGCACATCCGGATTAGGCCAAGTGTTCCAAACTCGACAGAAGTATAAACCAGGTTTATGGCAATCTCTTACTAGTTGGACGTCAGTAGGTGGTGTGAAAAATCGAACCGTGGCTCGAAAAGCTGTGCGATCATGGAGGATGTCGTGGGCATTGGTGGTATAGTGGCAAGCATAGCTGCCTTCCAAGCAGTTGACCCGGGTTCGATTCCCGGCCAATGCAGAACCTTGAGAAAGATGTGTTTTATCTGGTGTCATTCCACTGCTTGCGGGCATTAGACTAGTCACGTGAGCTCCTTGACGATCGATCAGCTTCGGTTGGAGCTCGGCTGGCCAACAGTTGACAACGGGGTAGCGTGGCCGAGCGGTCCAAGGTGCGGATTTAGGCTCCAGTCTCTCCGGAGGCGTGGGTTCGAATCCCACCGCTGCCAGTTTTGTAGGGTGCTAACGTCGTCTCGTTGCTTTCAAGTCAGTAAGTGGGTTTGAAAGGTGAACTGTGGCTCGACATTTTGTCGTTGATGCTTTCTTGGGGCATCGTAGGTATAGTGGCTCCATCACCAGACAATACAAAGTGTGAGAGGCATTTCGTCTCTTGTGACGGTCGAGCACATCCGGATTAGGCCAAGTGTTCCAAACTCGACAGAAGTATAAACCAGGTTTATGGCAAACTCTTACTAGTTGGACGTCAGTAGGTGGTGTGAAAAATCGAACCGTGGCTCGAAAAGCTGTGCGATCATGGAGGATGTCGTGGGCATTGGTGGTATAGTGGCAAGCATAGCTGCCTTCCAAGCAGTTGACCCGGGTTCGATTCCCGGCCAATGCAGAACCTTGAGAAAGATGTGTTTTATCTGGTGTCATTCCACTGCTTGCGGGCATTAGACTAGTCACGTGAGCTCCTTGACGATCGATCAGCTTCGGTTGGAGCTCGGCTGGCCAACAGTTGACAACGGGGGTAGCGTGGCCGAGCGGTCCAAGGTGCTGGATTTAGGCTCCAGTCTCTCCGGAGGCGTGGGTTCGAATCCCACCGCTGCCAGTTTTGTAGGGTGCTAACGCCGTCTCGTTGCTTTCAAGTCAGTAAGTGGGTTTGAAAGGTGAACTGTGGCTCGACATTTTGTCGTTGATGCTTTCTTGGGGCATCGTAGGTATAGTGGCTCCATCACCAGACAATACAAAGTGTGAGAGGCATTTCGTCTCTTGTGACGGTCGAGCACATCCGGATTAGGCCAAGTGTTCCAAACTCGACAGAAGTATAAACCAGGTTTATGGCAAACTCTTACTAGTTGGACGTCAGTAGGTGGTGTGAAAAATCGAACCGTGGCTCGAAAAGCTGTGCGATCATGGAGGATGTCGTGGGCATTGGTGGTATAGTGGCAAGCATAGCTGCCTTCCAAGCAGTTGACCCGGGTTCGATTCCCGGCCAATGCAGAACCTTGAGAAAGATGTGTTATATCTGGTGTCATTCCACTGCTTGCGGGCATTAGATATAGTCACGTGAGCTCCTGGACGATCAATCAGCTTCGGTTTGAGCTCGGCTGGCCAAAAGCTGACAACGGGGGTAGCGTGGCCGAGCGGTCCAAGGCGCTGGATTTAGGCTCCAGTCTCTCCGGAGGCGTGGGTTCAAATCCGACTGCTGCCACTTTTGCAGGGTGCTAATGCCGTCTCGTTGCTTTCAAGTCAGTAAGTGGGTTTTAAAGGTGAACTGTGGCTCGACATGTTGTCGTTGATGCTTTCTTGGGGCATCGAAGGTATAGTGGCTCCATCACCAGACAATACAAAGTGTGATAGGCATTTCGTCTCTTGTAACGTCGAGCACATCCGGATTAGGCAAAGTGTTCCAAACTCGACAGAAGTATAAACCAGGTTTATGGCAATCTCTTACTAGTTGGACGTCAGTAGGTGGTGTGAAAAATCGAACCGTGGCTCGAAAAGCTGTGCGATCATGGAGGATGTCGTGGGCATTGGTGGTATAGTGGCAAGCATAGCTGCCTTCCAAGCAGTTGACCCGGGTTCGATTCCCGGCCAATGCAGAACCTTGAGAAAGATGTGTTTTATCTGGTGTCATTCCACTGCTTGCGGGCATTAGACTAGTCACGTGAGCTCCTTGACGATCGATCAGCTTCGGTTGGAGCTCGGCTGGCCAACAGTTGACAACGGGGGTAGCGTGGCCGAGCGGTCCAAGGTGCTGGATTTAGGCTCCAGTCTCTCCGGAGGCGTGGGTTCGAATCCCACCGCTGCCAGTTTTGTAGGGTGCTAACGCCGTCTCGTTGCTTTCAAGTCAGTAAGTGGGTTTGAAAGGTGAACTGTGGCTCGACATGTTGTCGTTGATGCTTTCTTGGGGCATCGTAGGTATAGTGGCTCCATCACCAGACAATACAAAGTGTGAGAGGCATTTCGTCTCTTGTGACGGTCGAGCACATCCGGATTAGGCCAAGTGTTCCAAACTCGACAGAAGTATAAACCAGGTTTATGGCAAACTCTTACTAGTTGGACGTCAGTAGGTGGTGTGAAAAATCGAACCGTGGCTCGAAAAGCTGTGCGATCATGGAGGATGTCGTGGGCATTGGTGGTATAGTGGCAAGCATAGCTGCCTTCCAAGCAGTTGACCCGGGTTCGATTCCCGGCCAATGCAGAACCTTGAGAAAGATGTGTTATATCTGGTGTCATTCCACTGCTTGCGGGCATTAGATATAGTCACGTGAGCTCCTGGACGATCAATCAGCTTCGGTTTGAGCTCGGCTGGCCAACAGCTGACAACGGGGTAGCGTGGCCGAGCGGTCCAAGGCGCTGGATTTAGGCTCCAGTCTCTCCGGAGGCGTGGGTTCAAATCCGACCGCTGCCACTTTTGTAGGGTGCTAATGCCGTCTCGTTGCTTTCAAGTCAGTAAGTGGGTTTTAAAGGTGAACTGTGGCTCGACATGTTGTCGTTGATGCTTTCTTGGGGCATCGTAGGTATAGTGGCTCCATCACCAGACAATACAAAGTGTGAGAGGCATTTCGTCCCTTGTGACGGTCGAGCACATCCGGATTAGGCCAAGTGTTCCAAACTCGACAGAAGTATAAACCAATTTTAGGGCAATCAATTACTAGTTGGACGTCAGTAGGTGGTGTGAAAAGTCGAACCGTGGCTCGAAATGCTGTGCGATCATGGAGGATGTCGTGGGCATTGGTGGTATAGTGGCAAGCATAGCTGCCTTCCAAGCAGTTGACCCGGGTTCGATTCCCGGCCAATGCAGAACCTTGAGAAAGATGTGTTTTATCTGGTGTCATTCCACTGCTTGCGGGCATTAGACTAGTCACGTGAGCTCCTGGACGATCGATCAGCTTCGGTTGGAGCTCGGCTGGCCAACAGTTGACAACGGGGTAGCGTGGCCGAGCCGTCCAAGGCGCTGGATTTAGGCTCCAGTCTCTCCGGAGGCGTGGGTTCAAATCCCACCCCTGCCAGTTTTGTAGGGTGCTAACGCCGTCTCGTTGCTTTCAAGTCAGTAAGTGGGTTTGAAAGGTGAACTGTGGCTCGACATGTTGTCGTTGATGCTTTCTTGGGGCATCGTAGGTATAGTGGCTCCATCACCAGACAATACAAAGTGTGAGAGGCATTTCGTCTCTTGTGACGGTCGAGCACATCCGGATTAGGCCAAGTGTTCCAAACTCGACAGAAGTATAAACCAGGTTTATGGCAAACTCTTACTAGTTGGACGTCAGTAGGTGGTGTGAAAAATCGAACCGTGGCTCGAAAAGCTGTGCGATCATGGAGGATGTCGTGGGCATTGGTGGTATAGTGGCAAGCATAGCTGCCTTCCAAGCAGTTGACCCGGGTTCGATTCCCGGCCAATGCAGAACCTTGAGAAAGATGTGTTTTATCTGGTGTCATTCCACTGCTTGCGGGCATTAGATATAGTCACGTGAGCTCCTGGACGATCGATCAGCTTCGGTTTGAGCTCGGCTGGCCAACAGCTGACAACGGGGGTAGCGTGGCCGAGCGGTCCAAAGCGCTGGATTAAGGCTCCAGTCTCTCCGGAGGCGTGGGTTCGAATCCCACCGCTGCCACTTTAGTAGGGTGCTAACGGCGTCTCATTGCTTTCACGTCAGTAAGTGGGTTTGAAAGGTGAACTGTGTCTCGATGTGTTGTCGTTGATGCTTTCTTGGGGCATCGTAGGTATAGTGGCTCCATCACCAGACAATACAAAGTGTGAGAGGCATTTCGTCTCTTGTGACGGTCGAGCACATCCGGATTAGGCCAAGTGTTCCAAACTCGACAGAAGTATAAACCAGGTTTATGGCAATCTCTTACTAGTTGGACGTCAGTAGGTGGTGTGAAAAATCGAACCGTGGCTCGAAAAGCTGTGCGATCATGGAGGATGTCGTGGGCATTGGTGGTATAGTGTCAAGCATAGCTGCCTTCCAAGCAGTTGACCTGGGTTCGATTTCCGGCCAATGCAGAACCTTGAGAAAGATGTGTTTTATCTGGTGTCATTCCACTGCTTGCGGGCATTAGACTAGTCACGTGAGCTCCTGGACGATCAATCAGCTTCGGTTGGAGCTCGGCTGGCCAACAGTTGACAACGGGGTAGGGTGGCCGAGCGGTCCAAGGTGCTGGATTTAGGCTCCAGTCTCTCCGGAGGCATGGTTTCGAATCCCACCGCTGCCACTTTTGTAGGGTGCTAACGGCGTCTCATTGCTTTCACGTCAGTAAGTGGGTTTGAAAGGTGAACTGTGGCTCGACATGTTGTCGTTGATGCTTTCTTGGGGCATCGTAGGTATAGTGGCTCCATCACCAGACAATACAAAGTGTGAGAGGCATTTCGTCTCTTGTGACGGTCGAGCACATCCGGATTAGGCCAAGTGTTCCAAACTCGACAGAAGTATAAACCAGGTTTAGGGCAATCTGTTACTAGTTCAGTATCGATCAGTTTTGGGAGAAGCTCGGGTGGCCAACAACTGACAACGGGGTAGCGTGGCCGAGCGGTCCAAGCCGCTGGATTTAGGCTCCAGTCTCTCCGGAGGCGTGGGTTCGAATCAAATCAAATCAAATCAAATCAAATTTATTTGTATAGCCCTTTTTACACGCAAGCATGTCACAGAGGGCTTCACATGCGCCCATAGAACTGCCCCTCAACCAACCTAAACCCTCAAGGAAGACAAGGAAAAACTCCCAGAAAAACTCCCACCGGGAGAAAAAATGGAAGAAACCTTGGGAGGAGCAATTCAGAGAGGGATCCCCTCCTCCAGAGACGGTTGGTAAGAGAGAGGAGCAGAACACAAGCTAAACATAGTCATACAGTGTCAATGGGTTTTGAAACACCAAAATCCATTGTTCGGCTTTATAGACGTTGGATGGGACCGGGAAACTCGCTGTTGGCCGTCATGGAGACTGGATTCCGGGTGACGACCTGGTTCAGCGTTGGCAGACCGACGACCAAGCAGGTCCTGACAGCTCAAACCCCCCACACCACAGGGAATGTGTGGGGGGGGGACAGAGAGGAGAGCAGGGATTAGAGAATGCCAGGAGCAGCTAACAGTTACAGTCAAAATAGAATGAGATCCCCACCGGTCAAGTGTGGACTAGTGCAGCAATTTAACAGAGCAAAAAGGGTATTTGATGCAGCCCCACACACCAAAACAACGACAGCCCCCCTCAGTTGGAACATGAAATCTGTTCCAGGGGAAAGAACTCTAAAGTAGGTTATACTTATACGAATAAGGATGAAAACAGCCAGTCCCCCGTTGTCTCCAACTAGTAATAAAAACTATAACAGTAACAATATACAGCAACGGAACTATAATAATAATAATACTAACAATATACAGTAACAGGTTTACTTTATTTGTAACATCTAGCTGGGCAATGTGAACATAAGCTATAATTAAAATTTAAAAGTTACATGTGATACACACATAGGCAAGCACACATCCCAGGTTTACATAGAAAGTACACACATACTTCCCTTTAACAATCATAGAATTGACTAAACAAGAACGTTTTTAATCTAGTTTTAAATGTCGAGACAGTATCAGCTTCCTTAATTGAGATGGGTAATTTGTTCCAAAGAAGAGGTGCTCTATATGAGAACGCCCTACCTCCAGCAGTTTTTTTCTTAACTTTGGGTATTACCAGATAGCCGGCATTTTGAGATCTTAGAGACCTTGCGGGGCAATAGGGTGCAAGGAGACCGGAGAGGTACAGTGGTGCCAATCCATGCAGAGATTTGTAAGTTAGTAGTAGAACTTTGAAATCAGCTCTGGCTTGGATAGGGAGCCAGTGTAAAGAGATAAGAGTCGATGTTATATGATCAAACTTTCTAGTTTTAGTCAATAGTCTAGCAGCAGCATTTTGCACCCGCTGTAAGTTTTTTAGGTAGGTAATTGGGAGGCCAGAGAACAACACATTGCAGTAGTCCAATCGGGACGTAACAAAAGCATGTAATAGTTTTTCAGCATCATCCTTTGAGAGGAATTTTCGTATTTTGGCAATATTACGTATATGGAAAAATGCTGTTCTGGTGATTTGCTTAATATGGTACTCAAATGAAAGGTCTGGGTCCATTGTGACTCCCAGATTTTTTACCAGCTGGCTTTGAGATACTTTGACGCCGTCTAAGTCTAAGGTTAGATGGGATAAATTATTTCGGTGTTTTTTCGGACCAAAAATTTGAACCTCGGTTTTATCAAATCAAATCAAATCAAATTTATTTGTATAGCCCTTTTTACACGCAAGCATGTCACAGAGGGCTTCACATGCGCCCATAGAACTGCCCCTCAACCAACCTAAACCCTCAAGGAAGACAAGGAAAAACTCCCAGAAAAACTCCCACCGGGAGAAAAAATGGAAGAATTCGGTTTTATCCGAATTAAGAAGAAGGAAATTTGCAGTCATCCAAGTTTTCAACCCGGAAACACAGGTTTCCATAGCATGTGGAAATTCTCCCGGCTTTATAGACATGTATAGCTGAGTATCATCTGCATAGCAGTGAAAATCTACCCCAAAACTTCTAATTATGTTTCCTAAAGGCAACATATAGAGTGAAAATAACAGAGGGCCTAAAACTGAACCCTGTGGTACTCCGTATTTTACAATGGAGCTCCTGGATGAGCAACCATCATAGTGGACATATTGTGATCTATCAGATAGATACGATCTGAACCACTGAAGTGAAGTACCAGAAATCCCAACATAGTTCTCCATACGTTCCAGGAGAATCTCATGATCTACAGTGTCAAAAGCTGCACTTAGGTCTAGAAGAACAAGGACAGAGCTAAAGCCAGCGTCAGAGGCTAATAATAGATCATTGACTACCTTGGCTAATGCAGTTTCAGTGCTGTGGTGAAGACGAAATCCAGACTGGAGAGGTTCATAGAGCTGATTTGAGGAGAGGTGCTCAGTGAGCTGTTTTGCCACAGCTTTTTCCAAAATTTTGGAGAGAGATGGCAAATTTGAAATGGGCCTGTAATTGCTAAGACAACCTGGATCCAGGTTTGGTTTTTTAAGAAGGGGCTTGATAATAGCTTGTTTGAAATCGTCAGGGACTTGTCCAGTTACAAGAGATTCATTAATAATACTAAGCATGGGCGGTCCAATAATATGGAGAAGTTCCCTACAAAGTTTGGCAGGGAGGGGATCGAGAAGGCAGCTAGTGGGTTTCGAGGAATCTATCAGCTTGATGAATGCTTCCATAGAAATAGGGTTAAAGTGAGTGAGAGTCTCAACATGCAGAATGCTGGGTACAGAGGGAAAATCAGTGTTGATGGCCACTCCTCCAGGACTAGTCTGTAGTTTGTCCCTTATTGCATAGATTTTTTGGTCAAAGAAATCTAAGAAATCATTGGGAGAGAGATCTGAACTAACACAGAGTGTACTTTTCTTAGTGAGTTTTGCAACAGTATCAAATAGGAACTTAGTGTTGTGTTTGTTCTTACTAATCAACTTAGAGAAATATTCTGAATCCGACTGCTGCCATTTTTGCAGTGTGCTAACGCCGTCTCCTTGCTTTCACGTCAGTAAGTGGGTTTGAAAGGTGAACTGTGGCTCGTTGTGTTGTGTTGTCGTTGATGCTTTCTTGGGGCATCGTAGGTATAGTGGCTCCATCACCAGACAATACAAAGTGTGAGAGGCATTTCGTCTCTTGTGACGGTCGAGCACATCCGGATTAGGCCAAGTGTTCCAAACTCGACAGAAGTATAAACCAGGTTTAGGGCAATCTGTTACTAGTTCTGTATCGATCAGTTTTGGGAGAAGCTCGGGTGGCCAACAACTGACAACGGGGGGGGGTAGCGTGGCCGAGCGGTCCAAGGCGCTGGATTTAGGCGCCAGTCTCTCCGGAGGCGTGGGTTCGAATCCGACTGCTGCCACTTTTGTAGGGTGCTAATGCCGTCTCGTTGCTTTCAAGTCAGTAAGTGGGTTTTAAAAGTGAACTGTGGCTCGAAATGTTGTCGTTGATGCTTTCTTGGGGCATCGTAGGTATAGTGGCTCCATCACCAGACAATACAAAGTGTGAGAGGCATTTCGTCTCTTGTGACGGTCGAGCACATCCGGATTAGGCCAAGTTTTCCAAACTCGACAGAAGTATAAACCAGGTTTATGGCAATCTCTTACTAGTTGGACGTCAGTAGGTGGTGTGAAAAATCGAACCGTGGCTCGAAAAGCTGTGCGATCATGGAGGATGTCGTGGGCATTGGTGGTATAGTGGCAAGCATAGCTGCCTTCCAAGCAGTTGACCTGGGTTCGATTCCCGGCCAATGCAGAACCTTGAGAAAAATGTGTTTTATCTGGTGTCATTCCACTGCTTGCGGGCATTAGATATAGTCACGTGAGCTCCTGGACGATCGATCAGCTTCGGTTCGAGCTCGGCTGGCCAACAGTTGACAACGGGGGTAGCGTGGCCGAGCGGTCCAAGGCGCTGGATTAAGGCTCCAGTCTCTCCGGAGGCGTGGGTTCGAATCCCACCGCTGCCACTTTTGTAGGGTGCTAACGGCGTCTCATTGCTTTCACGTCAGTAAGTGGGTTTGAAAGGTGAACTGTGGCTCGACGTGTTGTGTTGTGTTGTCGTTGATGCTTTCTTGGGGCATCGTAGGTATAGTGGCTCCATCACCAGACAATACAAACCGTGAAGAGGTATTTCGTCTCTTGTGACGGTCGAACACATCCGGAGAAGGCCAAGTGTTCCAAACTCGACAGAAGTATAAACCAGGTTTAGGGCAATCTGTTACTAGTTCAGTATCGATCAGTTTTGGGAGAAGCTCGGGTGGCCAACAGCTGACAACGGGGTAGCGTGGCCGAGCGGTCCAAGGCGCTGGATTTAGGCTCCAGTCTCTCCGGAGGCGTGGGTTCGAATCCGACTGCTGCCTCTTTTGTAGGGTACTAATGCCGTCTCGTTGCTTTCAAGTCAGTAAGTGGGTTTGAAAGGTGAACTGTGGCTCGACATGTTGTCGTTGATGCTTTCTTGGGGCATCGTAGGTATAGTGGCTCCATCACCAGACAATACAAAGTGTGAGAGGCATTTCGTCTCTTGTGACGGTCGAGCACATCCGGATTAGGCCAAGTGTTCCAAACTCGACAGAAGTATAAACCAGTTTTAGGGCAATCAATTACTAGTTGGACGTCAGTAGGTGGTGTGAAAAGTCGAACCGTGGCTCGAAATGCTGTGCGATCATGGAGGATGTCGTGGGCATTGGTGGTATAGTGGCAAGCATAGCTGCGTTCCAAGCAGTTGACCCGGGTTAGATTCCCGGCCAATGCAGAACCTTGAGAAAGATGTGTTTTATCTGGTGTCATTCCACTGCTTGCAGGCATTAGACTAGTCACGTGAGCTCCTGGACGATCAATAAGCTTCGGTTGGAGCTCGGCTGGCCAACAGTTGACAACGGGGGTAGCGTGGCCGAGCGGGCCAAGGTGCTGGATTTAGGCTCCAGTCTCTCCGGAGGCGTGGGTTCGAATCCCACCGCTGCCAGTTTTGTAGGGTGCTAACGCCGTCTCGTTGCTTTCAAGTCAGTAAGTGGGTTTGAAAGGTGAACTGTGGCTCGACATGTTGTCGTTGATGCTTTCTTGGGGCATCGTAGGTATAGTGGCTCCATCACCAGACAATACAAAGTGTGAGAGGCATTTCGTCTCTTGTGACGGTCGAGCACATCCGGATTAGGCCAAGTGTTCCAAACTCGACAGAAGTATAAACCAGGTTTATGGCAAACTCTTACTAGTTGGACGTCAGTAGGTGGTGTGAAAAATCGAACCGTGGCTCGAAAAGCTGTGCGATCATGGAGGATGTTGTGGGCATTGTTGGTATAGTGGCAAGCATAGCTGCCTTCCAAGCAGTTGACCCGGGTTCGATTCCCGGCCAATGCAGAACCTTGAGAAAGATGTGTTTTATCTGGTGTCATTCCACTGCTTGCGGGCATTAGATATAGTCACGTGAGCTCCTGGACGATCGATCAGCTTCGGTTCGAGCTCGGCTGGCCAACAGCTGACAACGGGGTAGCGTGGCCGAGCGGTCCAAGGCGCTGGATTAAGGCTCCAGTCTCTCCGGAGGCGTGGGTTCGAATCCCACCGCTGCCACTTTAGTAGGGTGCTAACGGCGTCTCATTGCTTTCACGTCAGTAAGTGGGTTTGAAAGGTGAACTGTGTCTCGATGTGTTGTCTTTGATGCTTTCTTGGGGCATCGTAGGTATAGTGGCTCCATCACCAGACAATACAAAGTGTGAGAGGCATTTCGTCTCTTGTGACGGTCGAGCACATCCGGATTAGGCCAAGTGTTCCAAACTCGACAGAAGTATAAACCAGGTTTATGGCAAACTCTTACTAGTTGGACGTCAGTAGGTGGTGTGAAAAATCGAACCGTGGCTCGAAAAGCTGTGCGATCATGGAGGATGTTGTGGGCATTGGTGGTATAGTGGCAAGCATAGCCGCCTTCCAAGCAGTTGACCCGGGTTCGATTCCCGGCCAATGCAGAACCTTGAGAAAGATGTGTTTTATCTGGTGTCATTCCACTGCTTGCGGGCATTAGATATAATCACGTGAGCTCCTGGACGATCGATCAGCTTCGGTTTGAGCTCGGCTGGCCAACAGCTGACAACGGGGTAGCGTGGCCGAGCGGTCCAAAGCGCTGGATTAAGGCTCCAGTCTCTCCGGAGGCGTGGGTTCGAATCCCACCGCTGCCACTTTAGTAGGGTGCTAACGGCGTCTCATTGCTTTCACGTCAGTAAGTGGGTTTGAAAGGTGAACTGTGTCTCGATGTGTTGTCGTTGATGCTTTCTTGGGGCATCGTAGGTATAGTGGCTCCATCACCAGACAATACAAAGTGTGAGAGGCATTTCGTCTCTTGTGACGGTCGAGCACATCCGGATTAGGCCAAGTGTTCCAAACTCGACAGAAGTATAAACCAGGTTTACGGCAAACTCTTACTAGTTGGACGTCAGTAGGTGGTGTGAAAAATCGAACCGTGGCTCGAAAAGCTGTGCGATCATGGAGGATGTTGTGGGCATTGGTGGTATAGTGGCAAGCATAGCCGCCTTCCAAGCAGTTGACCCGGGTTCGATTCCCGGCCAATGCAGAACCTTGAGAAAGATGTGTTTTATCTGGTGTCATTCCACTGCTTGCGGGCATTAGATATAATCACGTGAGCTCCTGGACGATCGATCAGCTTCGGTTTGAGCTCGGCTGGCCAACAGCTGACAACGGGGTAGCGTGGCCGAGCGGTCCAAGGTGCTGGATTTAGGCTCCAGTCTCTCCAGAGGCATGGTTTCGAATCCCACCGCTGCCACTTTTGTAGGGTGCTAACGGCGTCTCATTGCTTTCACGTCAGTAAGTGGGTTTGAAAGGTGAACTGTGGCTCGACGTGTTGTGTTGTGTTGTCGTTGATGCTTTCTTGGGGCATCGTAGGTATAGTGGCTCCATCACCAGACAATACAAAGTGTGAGAGGCATTTCGTCTCTTGTGACGGTCGAGCACATCCGGATTAGGCCAAGTGTTCCAAACTCGACAGAAGTATAAACCAGGTTTATGGCAATCTCTTACTAGTTGGACGTCAGTAGGTGGTGTGAAAAATCGAACCGTGGCTCGAAATACTGTGCGATCATGGAGGATGTTGTGGGCATTGGTGGTATAGTGGCAAGCATAGCTGCCTTCCACGCGGCGGGCAGACGCCTGTACCTGTAAAGGGAAAAATTGGGGTACTCGTGTCGAATCCCAGTCACGACGATGTTTATTACAAATGATTTATTGTACTTCTTTCAATGATACAATATAGTGGCACTGGTTATCTGCTATATATCAAACCAATGTAAAAGGCCATACTGAGATACCTCTAATCTACATCTAAAATTGCAGTATTGTACATTACAAATACATCATAATTGTATTTAGCCTTGTTTATTAACAAGATTGTGTATTGTCCGTTGGCACTATTTTCATTGTTTGTATATTGTCTGGTTTTGATGGAATATAAAAAAATATATTCTGGTAAAAACCTCTAATATTGGGGATTTATTTTCAGTGTAACCAGTTGCCTGGATTTGTTTGAGCCACTAAATGAAGACATTTGTACAGATGAGTCTTAAGGGGTCAATGGTAATCAATAGTCTGATCCATCTCCATTTTCATACATCATGAACATTTATTTGATGATTAATTGTGATACAAATAACTGAGATGAACACACAATCTTATTTTGGCCATTTATTGGAACATGTAATCAAGGCTTGTACAAATAACCTAGATTAAGTGCAAAACAGTCATATTATTTATTTGAACTATTTACTAAAATTTTTATGTACAGTTTGCCTACTTCCCCTTCTCCTCAGCCCACCTCTTCTTCTCTGCCTTGTAGAAGGCTGATTGTTGAAACTCCCCCCAGGTCATTTCAGCATTCATTCCGTCTGCCTTGTACAGGGACAGCACCCTGGTAGGACAGTAAATGTACCTGC
The DNA here is from genome assembly GCF_021917145.1 of Hypomesus transpacificus. Lineage (NCBI taxonomy): Eukaryota > Metazoa > Chordata > Actinopteri > Osmeriformes > Osmeridae > Hypomesus > Hypomesus transpacificus. Next base: position 83,524 of record NW_025813737.1, on the reverse strand, counting down.
CCGCCACACCCCGGAACGAATGGTACACATTTTTGGTACGAATGGTACACAGGGCTTTCTGGCCCCTGCTTGATGGGCTTGCGGCAGAACTTGCAGAGCCGACCGGTGGGCTGCTGTTCTGCCGCCCTCCGTTTCCCCCGCAGATCAGCCAACCTCCGTGCCTCTGCTGACCTGAGCTTGGCTGCCTCAAGCTCTTTCCCAAAGAAAGGGGTGTCCGCAAAGTCCTCAAACGGCATTCTGGGGTCATTCAGGCCTTCTGCTGCATAGAGCTTGTGGACTCTTTGTGAGCAGTAAAAGTACTTGACCTCCCCAGACTGGTAGAAGAGGTGGATGGAGGAACCGTCTCCCTGGTATCGCGACTTCGGCTGGCCACAGGCAAGACAGTTCCTCGTCTTCTTTTTGCCCAGCTGCTGCTGCTGCTGTTGTTGCAGTGCCGTCTGCTTCTGGACTATGTCCCGCACCATGTCCTCGATAGCAGCCTTGGTCAGAGGGGCCTCCTGGGGATCTCTCCCAGGTGGATTGACCGCAGCGGGTGGTATGGTCACCACCGGCACGCTCTTGGTCTCACTCTCTGCCGTCAGGTGCTGCCACAGCTGCTGCGTCTCCAGAAGTTTCTCTGGGCTGGTGTTCAGGGACGTGCTGGCGTTGGTCCGCTTTGCCCAATGCTTCACATACTGTGAAATGTGTTGCTTTGTTGTTGGATGCAACAGGCTATTGGGATCACGGGAAGCAGCCTGCACCAAGCCAGCGTAGTCACTGTCCACCCTCTGCAGGAAATCCTTCGACCCTTGGTGGATTCCTATGAGGCCGTCGATGACCTCCTTCATGGCCTCTGTCCACCGGGAATGGTCCAAGACGTACAGAAGCCCGCCTGCCTTGATGGACATTGTGCGAGCAGCACGCGGGTTTGCTGTGATGGGCAGTGCAGGTGTCGTTGGCAGACCTGAAGACAAGTAGAAATAACACATAATAAATATAAAATCTTGCTCTATCAAGCATCAGTGCAACTTGAGTGTTGCATCTCATTCACATTTTACTAGCAGATGTGTAAAATGAGGGATATTTGCAAAATTACCTTGAGTGGAGGTTGATTGGACTGGCTGGACTGTGGTCTGGGGCAAGACTCCAGAAGCCTCACCAAAGACGTCATCCTGCAACAGAGGAAGTACATGCATTTTAATTATTTAAACATGTGTGCTTAGTCTGCAGGTATAACCTGTGTACGTTTGAAAGGGTAAATTACAAAGTGCTATCAATGCAACTTACATTGTCTTCTGGCGTGATGAAGGGCTGGTCGGCGACCACCCGTTCAGCCTCCTCTTCCTCAGCTCCCTCTTCATCAGCCCCCTGGGACCTGTTCTTGAACCAGTCCAGAGGCACAGGGCGACAGCCTGGCTCCACATACTGCAGGCCAAATCTCTCCCCTGTGTCTCTGTGGCTCAACTGCAGTGCAGGGTATTTGGCATGGCCGGTCACCCTCTCCGATGCCACGTTCAGCTGCATGATGAGCACTGGGTCAAAGACTGCAGGTAGCTTCACGTCCGGTAACTTCAGATCCACCAATCTCTGAAAGTTCCACCGTGCCATGCCCATCATGCCTTGAGCCTGGAAGAGCTCGGAGGAAACACAGTTGCCTGTGATCCACCGTGCCTGATGCGCATGGAAACCCTCCTGTTGGGAGGTGCCTCTCACAGGGATCCACACTGGGACAGCTGCTCCTTCACCCTTGACGTGGTTGAGCTGCACTGTTCCTCCGTGTCTGTAAAGGATCCCGTCCTCCTCTTCTGGATCACTCAGGCAGCCTCTCAGGATGTGCACCCTCTGGAGTCTCCACAGCTTTAGCATGGACGGCTTGAAGAGGTAGACACCATTGGGATCTGTCTCTAGGAAGAACTGTTTGAGGACGCTCTCCACTCTCTCCAGCAGCTCTGTAGGTTGTGGTACCTTACAATTGAAAAAAGGATTACAGATGATTTCATATGCATTAACGGAATACAGAAATTAAATTACGTATTTTTCTTATTTATGTTATAACATAACAAGCATTATTAATGTTATGAACATTCAAAAGTACCTTGGTCCGGCAGTGTTCCCGGATATGCTGCTTTGTGGGATTGGCAGGCCTGATCCCACAGAAGGCGTATGCCTCCGTCAGCCTCTGCAGGTCAGTCTGGTCCACCACACAGAATGCAGCACTGAGGAACCGGCAGAAAGTGCTGTGGAGTGTATGGTGCTCTGACACGCACTCCCTTGAGAACCGCCGCATGCAATGGAAAAGGTCCAGTTTGACAGTGATGTCGCTGCTGTACTTTCCCCGGGAGGCACATGAGTTGGTCAGGTTCCCAGATGTTGCCCCCGTCACCACAGCTTCCGTGGTTTTCCATAAATCCCAGTGGAGGTGCTCCTGGGGGTCAAGGTTTGGGATCCGGAAATCAGCACAGCAGTCCCTGCTCACACAGTGAGAGAGAGAGAGAGAAAAACACAAATTAATGATAGGCTTTGAGTTTCTATGTCACCTGCATACAATCCCCTGTAACTATATAGTATATTATATTTTGCTAAATGTTTCTGTCCTGTGTAAAATTGAATACAAAAGCTGTGATCTGGCTTTTACCTGTCCACCCACTGGTACTTTGCCTTCGGCAGTCCAGCTGAGTCGTAGCGATGAGACAGCCCCTCGTACATGGGTTCCAGCGACCGGTCACTCTCTGACTGAAGCATCACCCAGGACAGGATCATCCAGTTCTCATTCATCACGAGGACATGGTTCCGGATGAGAGCACCACCTTCCGGGCCACCTTCCGTGTGTGGTCAGCTCGAATGACCTGCCCAAAAGTGCCTTGCAGGACAAGAGTGAGGGTCTTCTCCTTACGGTGGTACTCATGTACGAGGCAGTCTACTAGGTAGCGGGGACTGATGGCTACCCCACACCAGCCATTGGTCAAGTCGTAGGTACCAAAGGGATCAGGGGTGTTGTCCTTCCGCATGGTGCCTGTGATGGTCTTCTGCCCATACAGGCCGGAGTCACCATCCTGCACATTCTGTACAGTCAACAGATAGGCAAGGTGTGCCCTCTCGTACCGTAGGTGCAGAGCCTCATTCAGCTGATTTGCCATGTCTGTGGCCGACCTCCCTGTGCGACATAGCTCATCCATTACCGTTTTGCAGATGGCTTTTTTGTGGGTGAGAAATGCTGGCAGGATGTTGCAGAAGAGTTGTGGCAGCATTTCCATCCACTGGGGTTTGTCAGCGAACCAGTACCTCTTGCATGTTTTGCAGTTCAGCCGAGAGGCCAAGATGTAGTACTGGCCGCTGGTCCCAATAATGACCCGGGGTCGCCCAACTCCTGCCGAAACCACATGGGGAGTGGAGCAGCCGTAGAGGCAGGGTAAAATGTAATTGTTCCTCACTCTCTCCATAATTGCATGCTCCGGTTTCCAAATGAAAAATGGATGTAGCTGGAAGTACTTGGGAGATGGCATATCATAGACTGGATCTATGAGTTCTGGTTGGGGTGGATGACGCCACAAGGAGATCATACCCATCAGATGTCGTACAGGTCGAGATCCTGGCCAAAGTCCCAAAGATTCCATCTCCGTTTTCATCCACATCTTCTGGTTTTGGGAGCAGTTCCACTGGCTGACGTCTTGGTCCTTCCTATGGAGTGGTGGTGGGATGGTAGACGGAGCTGGGGTAGGTAGCGCACCAGCTGCGGCTGGAACAGGACAGGGTAGAGCGACAGCAGCAGACGTGGCAGGAGATGGAGCAGAGTGCGGTGGCATGGTGGCTGCAGACAGCACAGGAGCCAGTCGGGGAGAGGCTGCAGGATGACAGATGATAATGATGAGCAACTACATTCTGTAAACAACAGACTAAATACATAGATTTTTAAACATATAAAATATTTTTAAATACTTTCAAGTAATTATATTATTAAATAATAGTGACTCATACCTTTTGAGATAGCAGTGTTTGCTGACTCTGTACACAGGCCCAGTGCAAGCAACTCGGGCGGAACTGGCACTGGAGCCTTCACTGGAACTGGGGGATCTAATGACAAAATATGTATATAGCTCACAACCTGTCTTTTTGCTACCGGGACTGCAGTGAGAGATGACTTTCAATCACAGGCTAAGAGTTAAATGAGGTAAGTAAGTTATGTTTGATTAAATCTTGTATCTAGTTAGGCGCATGTAGACATCAATATTAACCTGGCAACAAAGAAGTGAGTCCATCACCCTGGTCTGGTCTGGAGAGTGTGGCTGCTGGTTTACTCTTTTCTATTACAGAAAGCACAATGTTATTCTCAACATCTAACATAGTAGCTCATGCAAAACACAACATATTGTTTGTAGTATGTTTTTAAATTGCAAGAGATTCAGATGTAGTCCTAGGAACATGATCATTTTACCTTGAGCAGTGCTGGGGTCCAGTCTGTTACCAGGCAGTTTAGACTGAGCAGCGGATGGATTCTTATATCCTGAAAAAAAGGACAAAGTTAGTCACCGTGTAAAAGTTATATTTCAGACTGACAGAGGCAAATTGCATGTGTGCTTTGTTTGCATGTAAGAACTTCTCTCAATTGGATCTGTCAGCAACTATCAAACAGCTTTAATCCTAAATAAATAATTGTGTTCAAAAACCTGTTAAGCAAACAATGCAAACGGTGGCATGCACATTCATGCAGTCATCATGCAGAGTATAAGACAAATAACACTTACCCTCAACGAAGAGCCTGTAAATTCATAATGGGAATCATGCAGAGTATAAGAAAAAAAACACTTACCATCAACGATGGAGAGGATGTAAATTCATGATTGGAGTTTTGAAAGGCAGAACACCATAAACATTGAACAAGGCCAGAAACGTGGCATGAACATTGAACAAGGCCAGGAACGTGGCATGAACATTGACCAAGAGTCATGTCTTGGTCCCAACAACTGATATGCAAAGAGACCTCGGCCTGCTGGTCTCTTATTCCTGGGAGATGAAGATGCACCCGAAGACAGGGCAGCAGCTAGTGACAAAGCAGAGATGAAAAGATGTACAACATGCTGTCAAGTAGCAGTTCAAAAGCATATTGCTTTAAATGTGTCCTCAGTCACACACAACAAGGCCCACAAAGGAACATTCACTTACAGCTCTGCTTGACCATCTTGGAGGGGGAGATGTTCAGCATGGCTTGCTCCAGGTCTTCATCTTCATCCATGACTGTGGTGCAAACAGGAAAGAAACATAAGAATGTATTCCTTTCACTGTACAATAGTTACATTTATATCCTATCTGTTACATGCATCAAATGAAAGTTAACCATAATCACAAGCATTAAATTACTTATAATATTTAATTAATACTGATGACCTACCCACGGCTTGGCTGGAGGCGAGCAGAGGAGAGGACATGGATGCCTCCTGGGTCTTCTTGGTCAGGTACCGCTTCAGTTTGTCCATGCTAGTTCCCGGAGTGGTGGTCCGGGACAGAACGAACGCTGCAAAGCCATCTGCCCTACCCTCCCAGACGTCACCCCAGGTCCTTGTTGGCATGCGGCCAAAGCCGACCTGTTGGTCCTCCTCCACTGAGCTGACAGCCCCGGTCCTCCTGGCCTCGTACTCCAGCACTGCCTTGATTTCCTTGAAGGAATTGGCATACCCTACAAAGGACCGCAGGCTGTCTTTGCTGGGCCCATCCAAAGGCATGCCAGCCATTTGCTCCTTTTCAAATTGTTTAATGAGGTACAGAGTGTACCCCACATCATTTTCAAGGAGCCATCTGACCAATTTCCCCTTATACTTTCCAAACTGTAAAGTATACTCCCCCAACACCTCAGTTTGATCAGACACATCCCCCCCTCGGTCACGGACCAAAGAGCACGCCCTTGCCCTCATCTGCTCCTCCTTTATGGGTGCTGACTTGTCCTTCAGAGAGACAGAGGAGTCCTTCCAACGCTTGGCTTCCTCAGTTGCATCTTGGAGAAGGTAGCCATGTGACCCCTTCCGAAAGACCACCACCACTCTCCCAGGATAAAAACTAAAAACTTGCTTAGACATCTGTATTTAAAAGAAATAACACATTCAATAATTACAACAAATTACATGTCAAGAGGGGGTGGTAGCCAGAGTATTTTCAAACTACACTGCCCTACAGTAGATCTGTATCTATTCGATGAGTGTGCTTACTTGAGGTGAATGTGCCTCATCTCAACTCCCCCATCCTCCCCCATCCCCCAACAATCCCCCTCAATGTCCTTTGTCTTGGAATGTGTATTAGCTGCGAACAGCTCTCTTCTAACATGACTTTTATTCACGATTCACTATTAATTTTACATAACATGCTGGCAAACCATTGTCGGTATATTGTTAGTAACTAACGTTACTGAATAACTTTGGGAAGTTATAGTAGTACCAACGTAACATTGCATTAGTGGCTACTGTACATACAGTTTCATTCATTCATACTGTTAGACTGAGAGTCATAGCGTGCTCAATGTTGAGTTTTCACAAAGCAGAGATGAGTAAAATAACATGTTCATTCATGATTTAGCTAGCTATTTTTAGATCTATCCAGATGGATATCTTACCTCAGTGCAGATCTACGTGTACTGTTCTCTCAAAAAATATTCTGATCTGAGACGCTTCTCTATCTCGTAAGAAAACCGCGAAACAGCGCCCCCCAAATCCCCATAGTGGCCACAAATGGTAGTATTCGATATGGTTAAGGATAGCCATAGAGAATGAATGGGAAAAGTTAAGGAAGTTAAGACCATTCATCGCAGCCTCCCGCGCGGCTGACCCGGGTTCGATTCCCAGCCAATGCAGAACCTTGAGAAAAATGTATTTTATCTGGTGTCATTCCACTGCTTGCGGGCATTAGATATAGTCACGTGAGCTCCTGGACGATCGATCAGCTTCGGTTCGAGCTCGGCTGGCCAACAGTTGACAACGGGGTAGCGTGGCCGAGCGGTCCAAGGCGCTGGATTAAGGCTCCAGTCTCTCCGGAGGCGTGGGTTCGAATCCCACCGCTGCCACTTTTGTAGGGTGCTAACGGCGTCTCATTGCTTTCACGTGAGTAAGTGGGTTTGAAAGGTGAACTGTGGCTCGACGTGTTGTGTTGTGTTGTCGTTGATGCTTTCTTGGGGCATCGTAGGTATAGTGGCTCCATCACCAGACAATACAAACCGTGAAGAGGCATTTCGTCTCTTGTGACGGTCGAACACATCCGGAGTAGGCCAAGTGTTCCAAACTCGACAGAAGTATAAACCAGGTTTAGGGCAATCTGTTACTAGTTCAGTATCGATCAGTTTTGGGAGAAGCTCGGGTGGCCAACAGCTGACAACGGGGTAGCGTGGCCGAGCCGTCCAAGGCGCTGGATTTAGGCTCCAGTCTCTCCGGAGGCGTGGGTTAGAATCCGACTGCTGCCATTTTTGTAGGGTGATAATGCCGTCTCGTTGCTTTCAAGTCAGTAAGTGGGTTTTAAAGTTGAATTATGGCTCGACATGTTGTCGTTGATGCTTTCTTGGGGCATCGTAGGTATAGTGGCTCCATCACCAGACAATACAAAGTGTGAGAGGCATTTCGGCTCTTGTGACGGTCGAGCACATCCGGATTAGGCCAAGTGTTCCAAACTCGACAGAAGTATAAACCAGGTTTATGGCAATCTCTTACTAGTTGGACGTCAGTAGGTGGTGTGAAAAATCGAACCGTGGCTCGAAAACCTGTGCGATCATGGAGGATGTCATGGGCATTGGTGGTATAGTGGCAAGCATAGCTGCCTTCCAAGCAGTTGACCCGGGTTCGATTCCCGGCCAATGCAGAACCTTGAGAAAAATGTGTTTTATCTGGTGTCATTCCACTGCTTGCGGGCATTAGATATAGTCACGTGAGCTCCTGGACGATCGATCAGCTTCGGTTCGAGCTCGGCTGGCCAACAGTTGACAACGGGGTAGCGTGGCCGAGTGGTCCAAGGCACTGGATTAAGGCTCCAGTCTCTCCGGAGGCGTGGGTTCGAATCCCACCGCTGCTACTTTTGTAGGGTGCTAACGGCGTCTCATTGCTTTCACGTCAGTAAGTGGGTTTGAAAGGTGAACTGTGGCTCGACGTGTTGTGTTGTGTTGTCGTTGATGCTTTCTTGGGGCATCGTAGGTATAGTGGCTCCATCACCAGACAATACAAACCGTGAAGAGGCATTTCGTCTCTTGTGACGGTCGAACACATCCGGAGTAGGCCAAGTGTTCCAAACTCGACAGAAGTATAAACCAGGTTTAGGGCAATCTGTTACTAGTTCAGTATCGATCAGTTTTGGGAGAAGCTCGGGTGGCCAACAGCTGACAACGGGGTAGCGTGGCCGAGCCGTCCAAGGCGCTGGATTTAGGCTCCAGTCTCTCCGGAGGCGTGGGTTAGAATCCGACTGCTGCCATTTTTGTAGGGTGATAATGCCGTCTCGTTGCTTTCAAGTCAGTAAGTGGGTTTTAAAGTTGAATTATGGCTCGACATGTTGTCGTTGATGCTTTCTTGGGGCATCGTAGGTATAGTGGCTCCATCACCAGACAATACAAAGTGTGAGAGGCATTTCGGCTCTTGTGACGGTCGAGCACATCCGGATTAGGCCAAGTGTTCCAAACTCGACAGAAGTATAAACCAGGTTTATGGCAATCTCTTACTAGTTGGACGTCAGTAGGTGGTGTGAAAAATCGAACCGTGGCTCGAAAAGCTGTGCGATCATGGAGGATGTTGTGGGCATTGGTGGTATAGTGACAAGCATAGCTGCCTTCCAAGCAGTTGACCCGGGTTCGATTCCCGGCCAATGCAGAACCTTGAGAAAAATGTGTTTTATCTGGTGTCATTCCACTGCTTGCGGGCATTAGATATAGTCACGTGAGCTCCTGGACGATCGATCAGCTTCGGTTCGAGCTCGGCTGGCCAACAGCTGACAACGGGGTAGCGTGGCCGAGCGGTCCAAGGCGCTGGATTAAGGCTCCAGTCTCTCCGGAGGCGTGGGTTCGAATCCCACCGCTGCCACTTTTGTAGGGTGCTAACGGCGTCTCATTGCTTTCACGTCAGTAAGTGGGTTTGAAAGGTGAACTGTGGCTCGACGTGTTGTGTTGTCGTTTATGCTTTCTTGGGGGATCGTAGGTATAGTTGCTCCATCACCAGACAATACAAACCGTGAAGAGGCATTTCGTCTCTTGTGACGGTCGAACACATCCGGAGTAGGCCAAGTGTTCCAAACTCGACAGAAGTATAAACCAGGTTTAGGGCAATCTGTTACTAGTTCAGTATCGATCAGTTTTGGGAGAAGCTCGGGTGGCCAACAGCTGACAACGGGGTAGCGTGGCCGAGCGGTCCAAGGCGCTGGATTTAGGCTCCAGTCTCTCCGGAGGCGTGGGTTCGAATCCGACTGCTGCCACTTTTGTAGGGTGCTAATGCCGTCTCGTTGCTTTCAAGTCAGTAAGTGGGTTTTAAAGGTGAACTGTGGCTCGACATGTTGTCGTTGATGCTTTCTTGGGGCATCGTAGGTATAGTGGCTCCATCACCAGACAATACAAAGTGTGAGAGGCATTTCGTCTCTTGTGACGGTCGAGCACATCCGGATTAGGCCAAGTGTTCCAAACTCGACAGAAGTATAAACCAGTTTTAGGGCAATCAATTACTAGTTGGACGTCAGTAGGTGGTGTGAAAAGTCGAACCGTGGCTCGAAATGCTGTACGATCATGGAGGATGTTGTGGGCATTGCTGGTATAGTGGCAAGCATAGCTGCCTTCCAAGCAGTTGACCCGGGTTCGATTCCCGGCCAATGCAGAACCTTGAGAAAGATGTGTTTTATCTGGGGTCATTCCACTGCTTGCGGGCATTAGATATAGTCACTTAAGCTCCTGGACGATCGATCAGCTTCGGTTTGAGCTCGGCTGGCCAACAGCTGACAACGGGGTAGCGTGGCCGAGCTGTCCAAGGCGCTGGATTAAGGCTCCAGTCTCTCCAGAGGCGTGGGTTCGAATCCCACCGCTGCCAGTTTTGTAGGGTGCTAACGCCGTCTCGTTGCTTTCAAGTCAGTAAGTGGGTTTGAAAGTTGAATTATGGCTCGACATGTTGTCGTTGATGCTTTCTTGGGGCATCGTAGGTATAGTGGCTCCATCACCAGACAATACAAAGTGTGAGAGGCATTTCGTCTCTTGTGACGGTCGAGCACATCCGGATTAGGCCAAGTGTTCCAAACTCGACAGAAGTATAAACCAGGTTTTTGGCAATCTCTTACTAGTTGGACGTCAGTAGGTGGTGTGAAAAATCGAACCGTGGCTCGAAAAGCTGTGCGATCATGGAGGATGTCGTGGGCATTGGTGGTATAGTGGCAAGCATAGCTGCCTTCCAAGCAGTTGACCCGGGTTCGATTCCCGGCCAATGCAGAACGTTGAGAAAAATGTGTTTTATCTGGTGTCATTCCACTGCTTGCGGGCATTAGATATAGTCACGTGAGCTCCTGGACGATCGATCAGCTTCGGTTCGAGCTCGGCTGGCCAACAGTTGACAACGGGGTAGCGTGGCCGAGTGGTCCAAGGCACTGGATTAAGGCTCCAGTCTCTCCGGAGGCGTGGGTTCGAATCCCACCGCTGCTACTTTTGTAGGGTGCTAACGGCGTCTCATTGCTTTCACGTCAGTAAGTGGGTTTGAAAGGTGAACTGTGGCTCGACGTGTTGTGTTGTGTTGTCGTTGATGCTTTCTTGGGGCATCGTAGGTATAGTGGCTCCATCACCAGACAATACAAACCGTGAAGAGGCATTTCGTCTCTTGTGACGGTCGAACACATCCGGAGTAGGCCAAGTGTTCCAAACTCGACAGAAGTATAAACCAGGTTTAGGGCAATCTGTTACTAGTTCAGTATCGATCAGTTTTGGGAGAAGCTCGGGTGGCCAACAGCTGACAACGGGGTAGCGTGGCCGAGCGGTCCAAGGCGCTGGATTTAGGCTCCAGTCTCTCCGGAGGCGTGGGTTCGAATCCGACTGCTGCCACTTTTGTAGGGTGCTAATGCCGTCTCGTTGCTTTCAAGTCAGTAAGTGGGTTTTAAAGGTGAACTGTGGCTCGACATGTTGTCGTTGATGCTTTCTTGGGGGATCGTAGGTATAGTTGCTCCATCACCAGACAATACAAACCGTGAAGAGGCATTTCGTCTCTTGTGACGGTCGAACACATCCGGAGTAGGCCAAGTGTTCCAAACTCGACAGAAGTATAAACCAGGTTTAGGGCAATCTGTTACTAGTTCAGTATCGATCAGTTTTGGGAGAAGCTCGGGTGGCCAACAGCTGACAACGGGGTAGCGTGGCCGAGCGGTCCAAGGCGCTGGATTTAGGCTCCAGTCTCTCCGGAGGCGTGGGTTCGAATCCGACTGCTGCCACTTTTGTAGGGTGCTAATGCCGTCTCGTTGCTTTCAAGTCAGTAAGTGGGTTTTAAAGGTGAACTGTGGCTCGACATGTTGTCGTTGATGCTTTCTTGGGGCATCGTAGGTATAGTGGCTCCATCACCAGACAATACAAAGTGTGAGAGGCATTTCGTCTCTTGTGACGGTCGAGCACATCCGGATTAGGCCAAGTGTTCCAAACTCGACAGAAGTATAAACCAGTTTTAGGGCAATCAATTACTAGTTGGACGTCAGTAGGTGGTGTGAAAAGTCGAACCGTGGCTCGAAATGCTGTACGATCATGGAGGATGTTGTGGGCATTGCTGGTATAGTGGCAAGCATAGCTGCCTTCCAAGCAGTTGACCCGGGTTCGATTCCCGGCCAATGCAGAACCTTGAGAAAGATGTGTTTTATCTGGGGTCATTCCACTGCTTGCGGGCATTAGATATAGTCACTTAAGCTCCTGGACGATCGATCAGCTTCGGTTTGAGCTCGGCTGGCCAACAGCTGACAACGGGGTAGCGTGGCCGAGCTGTCCAAGGCGCTGGATTAAGGCTCCAGTCTCTCCAGAGGCGTGGGTTCGAATCCCACCGCTGCCAGTTTTGTAGGGTGCTAACGCCGTCTCGTTGCTTTCAAGTCAGTAAGTGGGTTTGAAAGTTGAATTATGGCTCGACATGTTGTCGTTGATGCTTTCTTGGGGCATCGTAGGTATAGTGGCTCCATCACCAGACAATACAAAGTGTGAGAGGCATTTCGTCTCTTGTGACGGTCGAGCACATCCGGATTAGGCCAAGTGTTCCAAACTCGACAGAAGTATAAACCAGGTTTTTGGCAATCTCTTACTAGTTGGACGTCAGTAGGTGGTGTGAAAAATCGAACCGTGGCTCGAAAAGCTGTGCGATCATGGAGGATGTCGTGGGCATTGGTGGTATAGTGGCAAGCATAGCTGCCTTCCAAGCAGTTGACCCGGGTTCGATTCCCGGCCAATGCAGAACCTTGAGAAAAATGTGTTTTATCTGGTGTCATTCCACTGCTTGCGGGCATTAGATATAGTCACGTGAGCTCCTGGACGATCGATCAGCTTCGGTTCGAGCTCGGCTGGCCAACAGTTGACAACGGGGTAGCGTGGCCGAGTGGTCCAAGGCACTGGATTAAGGCTCCAGTCTCTCCGGAGGCGTGGGTTCGAATCCCACCGCTGCTACTTTTGTAGGGTGCTAACGGCGTCTCATTGCTTTCACGTCAGTAAGTGGGTTTGAAAGGTGAACTGTGGCTCGACGTGTTGTGTTGTGTTGTCGTTGATGCTTTCTTGGGGCATCGTAGGTATAGTGGCTCCATCACCAGACAATACAAACCGTGAAGAGGCATTTCGTCTCTTGTGACGGTCGAACACATCCGGAGTAGGCCAAGTGTTCCAAACTCGACAGAAGTATAAACCAGGTTTAGGGCAATCTGTTACTAGTTCAGTATCGATCAGTTTTGGGAGAAGCTCGGGTGGCCAACAGCTGACAACGGGGTAGCGTGGCCGAGCGGTCCAAGGCGCTGGATTTAGGCTCCAGTCTCTCCGGAGGCGTGGGTTCGAATCCGACTGCTGCCACTTTTGTAGGGTGCTAATGCCGTCTCGTTGCTTTCAAGTCAGTAAGTGGGTTTTAAAGGTGAACTGTGGCTCGACATGTTGTCGTTGATGCTTTCTTGGGGGATCGTAGGTATAGTTGCTCCATCACCAGACAATACAAACCGTGAAGAGGCATTTCGTCTCTTGTGACGGTCGAACACATCCGGAGTAGGCCAAGTGTTCCAAACTCGACAGAAGTATAAACCAGGTTTAGGGCAATCTGTTACTAGTTCAGTATCGATCAGTTTTGGGAGAAGCTCGGGTGGCCAACAGCTGACAACGGGGTAGCGTGGCCGAGCGGTCCAAGGCGCTGGATTTAGGCTCCAGTCTCTCCGGAGGCGTGGGTTCGAATCCGACTGCTGCCACTTTTGTAGGGTGCTAATGCCGTCTCGTTGCTTTCAAGTCAGTAAGTGGGTTTTAAAGGTGAACTGTGGCTCGACATGTTGTCGTTGATGCTTTCTTGGGGCATCGTAGGTATAGTGGCTCCATCACCAGACAATACAAAGTGTGAGAGGCATTTCGTCTCTTGTGACGGTCGAGCACATCCTGATTAGGCCAAGTGTTCCAAACTCGACAGAAGTATAAACCAGTTTTAGGGCAATCAATTACTAGTTGGACGTCAGTAGGTGGTGTGAAAAGTCGAACCGTGGCTCGAAATGCTGTACGATCATGGAGGATGTTGTGGGCATTGCTGGTATAGTGGCAAGCATAGCTGCCTTCCAAGCAGTAGACCCGGGTTCGATTCCCGGCCAATGCAGAACCTTGAGAAAGATGTGTTTTATCTGGGGTCATTCCACTGCTTGCGGGCATTAGATATAGTCACTTAAGCTCCTGGACGATCGATCAGCTTCGGTTTGAGCTCGGCTGGCCAACAGCTGACAACGGGGTAGCGTGGCCGAGCTGTCCAAGGCGCTGGATTAAGGCTCCAGTCTCTCCAGAGGCGTGGGTTCGAATCCCACCGCTGCCAGTTTTGTAGGGTGCTAACGCCGTCTCGTTGCTTTCAAGTCAGTAAGTGGGTTTGAAAGTTGAATTATGGCTCGACATGTTGTCGTTGATGCTTTCTTGGGGCATCGTAGGTATAGTGGCTCCATCACCAGACAATACAAAGTGTGAGAGGCATTTCGTCTCTTGTGACGGTCGAGCACATCCGGATTAGGCCAAGTGTTCCAAACTCGACAGAAGTATAAACCAGGTTTTTGGCAATCTCTTACTAGTTGGACGTCAGTAGGTGGTGTGAAAAATCGAACCGTGGCTCGAAAAGCTGTGCGATCATGGAGGATGTCGTGGGCATTGGTGGTATAGTGGCAAGCATAGCTGCCTTCCAAGCAGTTGACCCGGGTTCGATTCCCGGCCAATGCAGAACCTTGAGAAAAATGTGTTTTATCTGGTGTCATTCCACTGCTTGCGGGCATTAGATATAGTCACGTGAGCTCCTGGACGATCGATCAGCTTCGGTTCGAGCTCGGCTGGCCAACAGTTGACAACGGGGTAGCGTGGCCGAGTGGTCCAAGGCACTGGATTAAGGCTCCAGTCTCTCCGGAGGCGTGGGTTCGAATCCCACCGCTGCTACTTTTGTAGGGTGCTAACGGCGTCTCATTGCTTTCACGTCAGTAAGTGGGTTTGAAAGGTGAACTGTGGCTCGACGTGTTGTGTTGTGTTGTCGTTGATGCTTTCTTGGGGCATCGTAGGTATAGTGGCTCCATCACCAGACAATACAAACCGTGAAGAGGCATTTCGTCTCTTGTGACGGTCGAACACATCCGGAGTAGGCCAGTGTTCCAAACTCGACAGAAGTATAAACCAGGTTTAGGGCAATCTGTTACTAGTTCAGTATCGATCAGTTTTGGGAGAAGCTCGGGTGGCCAACAGCTGACAACGGGGTAGCGTGGCCGAGCGGTCCAAGGCGCTGGATTTAGGCTCCAGTCTCTCCGGAGGCGTGGGTTCGAATCCGACTGCTGCCACTTTTGTAGGGTGCTAATGCCGTCTCGTTGCTTTCAAGTCAGTAAGTGGGTTTTAAAGGTGAACTGTGGCTCGACATGTTGTCGTTGATGCTTTCTTGGGGCATCGTAGGTATAGTGGCTCCATCACCAGACAATACAAAGTGTGAGAGGCATTTCGTCTCTTGTGACGGTCGAGCACATCCGGATTAGGCCAAGTGTTCCAAACTCGACAGAAGTATAAACCAGTTTTAGGGCAATCAATTACTAGTTGGACGTCAGTAGGTGGTGTGAAAAGTCGAACCGTGGCTCGAAATGCTGTGCGATCATGGAGGATGTTGTGGGCATTGCTGGTATAGTGGCAAGCATAGCTGCCTTCCAAGCAGTTGACCCGGGTTCGATTCCCGGCCAATGCAGAACCTTGAGAAAGATGTGTTTTATCTGGGGTCATTCCACTGCTTGCGGGCATTAGATATAGTCACTTAAGCTCCTGGACGATCGATCAGCTTCGGTTTGAGCTCGGCTGGCCAACAGCTGACAACGGGGTAGCGTGGCCGAGCTGTCCAAGGCGCTGGATTAAGGCTCCAGTCTCTCCAGAGGCGTGGGTTCGAATCCCACCGCTGCCAGTTTTGTAGGGTGCTAACACCGTCTCGTTGCTTTCAAGTCAGTAAGTGGGTTTGAAAGTTGAATTATGGCTCGACATGTTGTCGTTGATGCTTTCTTGGGGCATCGTAGGTATAGTGGCTCCATCACCAGACAATACAAAGTGTGAGAGGCATTTCGTCTCTTGTGACGGTCGAGCACATCCGGATTAGGCCAAGTGTTCCAAACTCGACAGAAGTATAAACCAGGTTTTTGGCAATCTCTTACTAGTTGGACGTCAGTAGGTGGTGTGAAAAATCGAACCGTGGCTCGAAAAGCTGTGCGATCATGGAGGATGTCGTGGGCATTGGTGGTATAGTGGCAAGCATAGCTGCCTTCCAAGCAGTTGACCCGGGTTCGATTCCCGGCCAATGCAGAACCTTGAGAAAAATGTGTTTTATCTGGTGTCATTCCACTGCTTGCGGGCATTAGATATAGTCACGTGAGCTCCTGGACGATCGATCAGCTTCGGTTTGAGCTCGGCTGGCCAACAGTTGACAACGGGGTAGCGTGGCCGAACGGTCCAAGGCGCTGGATTAAGGCTCCAGTCTCTCCGGAGGCGTGGGTTCGAATCCCACCGCTGCCACTTTTGTAGGGTGCTAACAGCGTCTCATTGCTTTCACGTCAGTAAGTGGGTTTGAAAGGTGAACTGTGGCTCGACGTGTTGTGTTGTGTTGTCGTTGATGCTTTCTTGGGGCATCGTAGGTATAGTGGCTCCATCACCAGACAATACAAGCCGTGAAGAGGCATTTCGTCTCTTGTGACGGTCGAACACATCCGGAGTAGGCAAGTGTTCCAAACTCGACAGAAGTATAAACCAGATTTAGGGCAATCTGTTACTAGTTCAGTATCGATCAGTTTTGGGAGAAGCTCGGGTGGCCAACAGCTGACAACGGGGTAGCGTGGCCGAGCCGTCCAAGGCGCTGGATTTAGGCTCCAGTCTCTCCGGAGGCGTGGGTTCGAATCCGACTGCTGCCACTTTTGTAGGGTGATAATGCCGTCTCCTTGCTTTCAAGTCAGTAAGTGGGTTTGAAAGTTGAATTATGGCTCGACATGTTGTCGTTGATGCTTTCTTGGGGCATCGTAGGTATAGTGGCTCCATCACCAGACAATACAAAGTGTGAGAGGCATTTCGTCTCTTCTGACGGTCGAGCACATCCGGATTAGGCCAAGTGTTCCAAACTCGACAGAAGTATAAACCAGGTTTATGGCAAACTCTTACTAGTTGGACGTCAGTAGGTGGTGTGAAAAATCGAACCGTGGCTCGAAAAGCTGTGCGATCATGGAGGATGTTGTGGGCATTGGTGGTATAGTGGCAAGCATAGCTGCCTTCCAAGCAGTTGACCCGGGTTCGATTCCCGGCCAATGCAGAACCTTGAGAAAGATGTGTTTTATCTGGTGTCATTCCACTGCTTGCGGGCATTAGACTAGTCACGTGAGCTCCTGGACGATCGATCAGCTTCGGTTGGAGCTCGGCTGGCCAACAGTTGACAACGGGGTAGCGTGGCCGAGCGGTCCAAGGTGCTGGATTTAGGCTCCAGTCTCTCCGGAGGCATGGGTTCGAATCCCACCGCTGCCACTTTTGTAGGGTGCTAACGCCGTCTCGTTTCTTTCAAGTCAGTAAGTGGGTTTTAAAGTTGAATTATGGCTCGACATGTTGTCGTTGATGCTTTCTTGGGGCATCGTAGGTATAGTGGCTCCATCACCAGACAATACAAAGTGTGAGAGGCATTTCGGCTCTTGTGACGGTCGAGCACATCCGGATTAGGCCAAGTGTTCCAAACTCGACAGAAGTATAAACCAGGTTTTTGGCAATCTCTTACTAGTTGGACGTCAGTAGGTGGTGTGAAAAATCGAACCGTGGCTCGAAAAGCTGTGCGATCATGGAGGATGTCGTGGGCATTGGTGGTATAGTGGCAAGCATAGCTGCCTTCCAAGCAGTTGACCCGGGTTCGATTCCCGGCCAATGCAGAACCTTGAGAAAAATGTGTTTTATCTGGTGTCATTCCACTGCTTGCGGGCATTAGATATAGTCACGTGAGCTCCTGGACGATCGATCAGCTTCGGTTCGAGCTCGGCTGGCCAACAGTTGACAACGGGGTAGCGTGGCCGAGTGGTCCAAGTCACTGGATTAAGGCTCCAGTCTCTCCGGAGGCGTGGGTTCGAATCCCACCGCTGCTACTTTTGTAGGGTGCTAACGGCGTCTCATTGCTTTCACGTCAGTAAGTGGGTTTGAAAGGTGAACTGTGGCTCGACGTGTTGTGTTGTGTTGTCGTTGATGCTTTCTTGGGGCATCGTAGGTATAGTGGCTCCATCACCAGACAATACAAACCGTGAAGAGGCATTTCGTCTCTTGTGACGGTCGAACACATCCGGAGTAGGCCAAGTGTTCCAAACTCGACAGAAGTATAAACCAGGTTTAGGGCAATCTGTTACTAGTTCAGTATCGATCAGTTTTGGGAGAAGCTCGGGTGGCCAACAGCTGACAACGGGGTAGCGTGGCCGAGCCGTCCAAGGCGCTGGATTTAGGCTCCAGTCTCTCCGGAGGCGTGGGTTAGAATCCGACTGCTGCCATTTTTTTAGGGTGATAATGCCGTCTCGTTGCTTTCAAGTCAGTAAGTGGGTTTTAAAGTTGAATTATGGCTCGACATGTTGTCGTTGATGCTTTCTTGGGGCATCGTAGGTATAGTGGCTCCATCACCAGACAATACAAAGTGTGAGAGGCATTTCGGCTCTTGTGACGGTCGAGCACATCCGGATTAGGCCAAGTGTTCCAAACTCGACAGAAGTATAAACCAGGTTTATGGCAATCTCTTACTAGTTGGACGTCAGTAGGTGGTGTGAAAAATCGAACCGTGGCTCGAAAAGCTGTGCGATCATGGAGGATGTTGTGGGCATTGGTGGTATAGTGACAAGCATAGCTGCCTTCCAAGCAGTTGACCCGGGTTCGATTCCCGGCCAATGCAGAACCTTGAGAAAAATGTGTTTTATCTGGTGTCATTCCACTGCTTGCGGGCATTAGATATAGTCACGTGAGCTCCTGGACGATCGATCAGCTTCGGTACGAGCTCGGCTGGCCAACAGCTGACAACGGGGTAGCGTGGCCGAGCGGTCCAAGGCGCTGGATTAAGGCTCCAGTCTCTCCGGAGGCGTGGGTTCGAATCCCACCGCTGCCACTTTTGTAGGGTGCTAACGGCGTCTCATTGCTTTCACGTCAGTAAGTGGGTTTGAAAGGTGAACTGTGGCTCGACGTGTTGTGTTGTCGTTTATGCTTTCTTGGGGGATCGTAGGTATAGTTGCTCCATCACCAGACAATACAAACCGTGAAGAGGCATTTCGTCTCTTGTGACGGTCGAACACATCCGGAGTAGGCCAAGTGTTCCAAACTCGACAGAAGTATAAACCAGGTTTAGGGCAATCTGTTACTAGTTCAGTATCGATCAGTTTTGGGAGAAGCTCGGGTGGCCAACAGCTGACAACGGGGTAGCGTGGCCGAGCGGTCCAAGGCGCTGGATTTAGGCTCCAGTCTCTCCGGAGGCGTGGGTTCGAATCCGACTGCTGCCACTTTTGTAGGGTGCTAATGCCGTCTCGTTGCTTTCAAGTCAGTAAGTGGGTTTTAAAGGTGAACTGTGGCTCGACATGTTGTCGTTGATGCTTTCTTGGGGCATCGTAGGTATAGTGGCTCCATCACCAGACAATACAAAGTGTGAGAGGCATTTCGTCTCTTGTGACGGTCGAGCACATCCGGATTAGGCCAAGTGTTCCAAACTCGACAGAAGTATAAACCAGTTTTAGGGCAATCAATTACTAGTTGGACGTCAGTAGGTGGTGTGAAAAGTCGAACCGTGGCTCGAAATGCTGTGCGATCATGGAGGATGTCGTGGGCATTGGTGGTATAGTGGCAAGCATAGCTGCCTTCCAAGCAGTTGACCCGGGTTCGATTCCCGGCCAATGCCGGACCTTGAGAAAGATGTGTTTTATCTGGTGTCATTCCACTGCTTGCGGGCATTAGACTAGTCACGTGAGCTCCTGGACGATCGATCAGCTTCGGTTGGAGCTCGGCTGGCCAACAGTTGACAACGGGGTAGCGTGGCCGAGCCGTCCAAGGCGCTGGATTTAGGCTCCAGTCTCTCCGGAGGCGTGGGTTCAAATCCCACCCCTGCCAGTTTTGTAGGGTGCTAACGCCGTCTCGTTGCTTTCAAGTCAGTAAGTGGGTTTGAAAGGTGAACTGTGGCTCGACATGTTGTCGTTGATGCTTTCTTGGGGCATCGTAGGTATAGTGGCACCATCACCAGACAATACAAAGTGTGAGAGGCATTTCGTCTCTTGTGACGGTCGAGCACATCCGGATTAGGCCAAGTGTTCCAAACTCGACAGAAGTATAAACCAGGTTTATGGCAAACTCTTACTAGTTGGACGTCAGTAGGTGGTGTGAAAAATCGAACCGTGGCTCGAAAAGCTGTGCGATCATGGAGGATGTTGTGGGCATTGCTGGTATAGTGGCAAGCATAGCTGCCTTCCAAGCAGTTGACCCGGGTTCGATTCCCGGCCAATGCAGAACCTTGAGAAAGATGTGTTTTATCTGGGGTCATTCCACTGCTTGCGGGCATTAGATATAGTCACTTGAGCTCCTGGACGATCGATCAGCTTCGGTTTGAGCTCGGCTGGCCAACAGCTGACAACGGGGTAGCGTGGCCGAGCTGTCCAAGGCGCTGGATGAAGGCTCCAGTCTCTCCAGAGGCGTGGGTTCGAATCCCACCGCTGCCAGTTTTGTAGGGTGCTAACGCCGTCTCGTTGCTTTCAAGTCAGTAAGTGGGTTTTAAAGTTGAATTATGGCTCGACATGTTGTCGTTGATGCTTTCTTGGGGCATCGTAGGTATAGTGGCTCCATCACCAGACAATACAAAGTGTGAGAGGCATTTCGTCTCTTGTGACGGTCGAGCACATCCGGATTAGGCCAAGTGTTCCAAACTCGACAGAAGTATAAACCAGGTTTATGGCAAACTCTTACTAGTTGGACGTCAGTAGGTGGTGTGAAAAATCGAACCGTGGCTCGAAAAGCTGTGCGATCATGGAGGATGTTGTGGGCATTGCTGGTATAGTGGCAAGCATAGCTGCCTTCCAAGCAGTTGACCCGGGTTCGATTCCCGGCCAATGCAGAACCTTGAGAAAGATGTGTTTTATCTGGGGTCATTCCACTGCTTGCGGGCATTAGATATAGTCACTTAAGCTCCTGGACGATCGATCAGCTTCGGTTTGAGCTCGGCTGGCCAACAGCTGACAACGGGGTAGCGTGGCCGAGCTGTCCAAGGCGCTGGATTAAGGCTCCAGTCTCTCCAGAGGCGTGGGTTCGAATCCCACCGCTGCCAGTTTTGTAGGGTGCTAACGCCGTCTCGTTGCTTTCAAGTCAGTAAGTGGGTTTTAAAGTTGAATTATGGCTCGACATGTTATCGTTGATGCTTTCTTGGGGCATCGTAGGTATAGTGGCTCCATCACCAGACAATACAAAGTGTGAGAGGCATTTCGTCTCTTGTGACGGTCGAGCACATCCGGATTAGGCCAAGTGTTCCAAACTCGACAGAAGTATAAACCAGGTTTTTGGCAATCTCTTACTAGTTGGACGTCAGTAGGTGGTGTGAAAAATCGAACCGTGGCTCGAAAAGCTGTGCGATCATGGAGGATGTCGTGGGCATTGGTGGTATAGTGGCAAGCATAGCTGCCTTCCAAGCAGTTGACCCGGGTTCGATTCCCGGCCAATGCAGAACCTTGAGAAAAAAGTGTTTTATCTGGTGTCATTCCACTGCTTGCGGGCATTAGATATAGTCACGTGAGCTCCTGGACGATCGATCAGCTTCGGTTTGAGCTCGGCTGGCCAACAGTTGACAACGGGGTAGCGTGGCCGAACGGTCCAAGGCGCTGGATTAAGGCTCCAGTCTCTCCGGAGGCGTGGGTTCGAATCCCACCGCTGCCACTTTTGTAGGGTGCTAACGGCGTCTCATTGCTTTCACGTCAGTAAGTGGGTTTGAAAGGTGAACTGTGGCTCGACGTGTTGTGTTGTGTTGTCGTTGATGCTTTCTTGGGGCATCGTAGGTATAGTGGCTCCATCACCAGACAATACAAGCCGTGAAGAGGCATTTCGTCTCTTGTGACGGTCGAACACATCCGGAGTAGGCAAGTGTTCCAAACTCGACAGAAGTATAAACCAGATTTAGGGCAATCTGTTACTAGTTCAGTATCGATCAGTTTTGGGAGAAGCTCGGGTGGCCAACAGCTGACAACGGGGTAGCGTGGCCGAGCCGTCCAAGGCGCTGGATTTAGGCTCCAGTCTCTCCGGAGGCGTGGGTTCGAATCCGACTGCTGCCACTTTTGTAGGGTGATAATGCCGTCTCCTTGCTTTCAAGTCAGTAAGTGGGTTTGAAAGTTGAATTATGGCTCGACATGTTGTCGTTGATGCTTTCTTGGGGCATCGTAGGTATAGTGGCTCCATCACCAGACAATACAAAGTGTGAGAGGCATTTCGTCTCTTGTGACGGTCGAGCACATCCGGATTAGGCCAAGTGTTCCAAACTCGACAGAAGTATAAACCAGGTTTATGGCAAACTCTTACTAGTTGGACGTCAGTAGGTGGTGTGAAAAATCGAACCGTGGCTCGAAAAGCTGTGCGATCATGGAGGATGTTGTGGGCATTGGTGGTATAGTGGCAAGCATAGCTGCCTTCCAAGCAGTTGACCCGGGTTCGATTCCCGGCCAATGCAGAACCTTGAGAAAGATGTGTTTTATCTGGTGTCATTCCACTGCTTGCGGGCATTAGACTAGTCACGTGAGCTCCTGGACGATCGATCAGCTTCGGTTGGAGCTCGGCTGGCCAACAGTTGACAACGGGGTAGCGTGGCCGAGCGGTCCAAGGTGCTGGATTTAGGCTCCAGTCTCTCCGGAGGCATGGGTTCGAATCCCACCGCTGCCACTTTTGTAGGGTGCTAACGCCGTCTCGTTTCTTTCAAGTCAGTAAGTGGGTTTTAAAGTTGAATTATGGCTCGACATGTTGTCGTTGATGCTTTCTTGGGGCATCGTAGGTATAGTGGCTCCATCACCAGACAATACAAAGTGTGAGAGGCATTTCGGCTCTTGTGACGGTCGAGCACATCCGGATTAGGCCAAGTGTTCCAAACTCGACAGAAGTATAAACCAGGTTTATGGCAATCTCTTACTAGTTGGACGTCAGTAGGTGGTGTGAAAAATCGAACCGTGGCTCGAAAAGCTGTGCGATCATGGAGGATGTTGTGGGCATTGGTGGTATAGTGACAAGCATAGCTGCCTTCTAAGCAGTTGACCCGGGTTCGATTCCCGGCCAATGCCGGACCTTGAGAAAGATGTGTTTTATCTGGTGTCATTCCACTGCTTGCGGGCATTAGACTAGTCACGTGAGCTCCTGGACGATCGATCAGCTTCGGTTGGAGCTCGGCTGGCCAACAGTTGACAACGGGGTAGCGTGGCCGAGCCGTCCAAGGCGCTGGATTTAGGCTCCAGTCTCTCCGGAGGCGTGGGTTCAAATCCCACCCCTGCCAGTTTTGTAGGGTGCTAACGCCGTCTCGTTGCTTTCAAGTCAGTAAGTGGGTTTGAAAGGTGAACTGTGGCTCGACATGTTGTCGTTGATGCTTTCTTGAGGCATCGTAGGTATAGTGGCTCCATCACCAGACAATACAAAGTGTGAGAGGCATTTCGTCTCTTGTGACGGTCGAGCACATCCGGATTAGGCCAAGTGTTCCAAACTCGACAGAAGTATAAACCAGGTTTATGGCAAACTCTTACTAGTTGGACGTCAGTAGGTGGTGTGAAAAATCGAACCGTGGCTCGAAAAGCTGTGCGATCATGGAGGATGTTGTGGGCATTGCTGGTATAGTGGCAAGCATAGCTGCCTTCCAAGCAGTTGACCCGGGTTCGATTCCCGGCCAATGCAGAACCTTGAAAAAGATGTGTTTTATCTTGGGTCATTCCACTGCTTGCGGGCATTAGATATAGTCACTTGAGCTCCTGGACGATCGATCAGCTTCGGTTTGAGCTCGGCTGGCCAACAGCTGACAACGGGGTAGCGTGGCCGAGCTGTCCAAGGCGCTGGATTAAGGCTCCAGTCTCTCCAGAGGCGTGGGTTTGAATCCCACCGCTGCCAGTTTTGTAGGGTGCTAACGCCGTCTCGTTGCTTTCAAGTCAGTAAGTGGGTTTTAAAGTTGAATTATGGCTCGACATGTTGTCGTTGATGCTTTCTTGGGGCATCGTAGGTATAGTGGCTCCATCACCAGACAATACAAAGTGTGAGAGGCATTTCGTCTCTTGTGACGGTCGAGCACATCCGGATTAGGCCAAGTGTTCCAAACTCGACAGAAGTATAAACCAGGTTTTTGGCAATCTCTTACTAGTTGGACGTCAGTAGGTGGTGTGAAAAATCGAACCGTGGCTCGAAAAGCTGTGCGATCATGGAGGATGTCGTGGGCATTGGTGGTATAGTGGCAAACATAGCTGCCTTCCAAGCAGTTGACCCGGGTTCGATTCCCGGCCAATGCAGAACCTTGAAAAAAATGTGTTTTATCTGGTGTCATTCCACTGCTTGCGGTCATTAGATATAGTCACCTGAGCTCCTGGACGATCGATCAGCTTCGGTTCGAGCTCGGCTGGCCAACAGTTGACAACGGGGTAGCGTGGCCGAGCGGTCCAAGGCGCTGGATTAAGGCTCCAGTCTCTCCGGAGGCGTGGGTTCGAATCCCACCGCTGCCACTTTTGTAGGGTGCTAACGGCGTCTCATTGCTTTCACGTCAGTAAGTGGGTTTGAAAGGTGAACTGTGGCTCGACGTGTTGTGTTGTGTTGTCGTTGATGCTTTCTTGGGGCATCGTAGGTATAGTGGCTCCATCACCAGACAATACAAACCGTGAAGAGGCATTTCGTCTCTTGTGACGGTCGAACACATCCGGAGTAGGCAAGTGTTCCAAACTCGACAGAAGTATAAACCAGATTTAGGGCAATCTGTTACTAGTTCAGTATCGATCAGTTTTGGGAGAAGCTCGGGTGGCCAACAGCTGACAACGGGGTAGCGTGGCCGAGCCGTCCAAGGCGCTGGATTTAGGCTCCAGTCTCTCCGGAGGCGTGGGTTCGAATCCGACTGCTGCCACTTTTGTAGGGTAATAATGCCGTCTCCTTGCTTTCAAGTCAGTAAGTGGGTTTGAAAGTTGAATTATGGCTCGACATGTTGTCGTTGATGCTTTCTTGGGGCATCGTAGGTATAGTGGCTCCATCACCAGACAATACAAAGTGTGAGAGGCATTTCGTCTCTTGTGACGGTCGAGCACATCCGGATTAGGCCAAGTGTTCCAAACTCGACAGAAGTATAAACCAGGTTTATGGCAAACTCTTACTAGTTGGACGTCAGTAGGTGGTGTGAAAAATCGAACCGTGGCTCGAAAAGCTGTGCGATCATGGAGGATGTTGTGGGCATTGCTGGTATAGTGGCAAGCATAGCTGCCTTCCAAGCAGTTGACCCGGGTTCGATTCCCGGCCAATGCAGAACCTTGAAAAAGATGTGTTTTATCTTGGGTCATTCCACTGCTTGCGGGCATTAGATATAGTCACTTGAGCTCCTGGACGATCGATCAGCTTCGGTTTGAGCTCGGCTGGCCAACAGCTGACAACGGGGTAGCGTGGCCGAGCTGTCCAAGGCGCTGGATTAAGGCTCCAGTCTCTCCAGAGGCGTGGGTTTGAATCCCACCGCTGCCAGTTTTGTAGGGTGCTAACGCCGTCTCGTTGCTTTCAAGTCAGTAAGTGGGTTTTAAAGTTGAATTATGGCTCGACATGTTGTCGTTGATGCTTTCTTGGGGCATCGTAGGTATAGTGGCTCCATCACCAGACAATACAAAGTGTGAGAGGCATTTCGTCTCTTGTGACGGTCGAGCACATCCGGATTAGGCCAAGTGTTCCAAACTCGACAGAAGTATAAACCAGGTTTTTGGCAATCTCTTACTAGTTGGACGTCAGTAGGTGGTGTGAAAAATCGAACCGTGGCTCGAAAAGCTGTGCGATCATGGAGGATGTCGTGGGCATTGGTGGTATAGTGGCAAACATAGCTGCCTTCCAAGCAGTTGACCCGGGTTCGATTCCCGGCCAATGCAGAACCTTGAGAAAAATGTGTTTTATCTGGTGTCATTCCACTGCTTGCGGGCATTAGATATAGTCACCTGAGCTCCTGGACGATCGATCAGCTTCGGTTCGAGCTCGGCTGGCCAACAGTTGACAACGGGGTAGCGTGGCCGAGCGGTCCAAGGCGCTGGATTAAGGCTCCAGTCTCTCCGGAGGCGTGGGTTCGAATCCCACCGCTGCCACTTTTGTAGGGTGCTAACGGCGTCTCATTGCTTTCACGTCAGTAAGTGGGTTTGAAAGGTGAACTGTGGCTCGACGTGTTGTGTTGTGTTGTCGTTGATGCTTTCTTGGGGCATCGTAGGTATAGTGGCTCCATCACCAGACAATACAAACCGTGAAGAGGCATTTCGTCTCTTGTGACGGTCGAACACATCCGGAGTAGGCAAGTGTTCCAAACTCGACAGAAGTATAAACCAGATTTAGGGCAATCTGTTACTAGTTCAGTATCGATCAGTTTTGGGAGAAGCTCGGGTGGCCAACAGCTGACAACGGGGTAGCGTGGCCGAGCCGTCCAAGGCGCTGGATTTAGGCTCCAGTCTCTCCGGAGGCGTGGGTTCGAATCCGACTGCTGCCACTTTTGTAGGGTGATAATGCCGTCTCCTTGCTTTCAAGTCAGTAAGTGGGTTTGAAAGTTGAATTATGGCTCGACATGTTGTCGTTGATGCTTTCTTGGGGCATCGTAGGTATAGTGGCTCCATCACCAGACAATACAAAGTGTGAGAGGCATTTCGTCTCTTGTGACGGTCGAGCACATCCGGATTAGGCCAAGTGTTCCAAACTCGACAGAAGTATAAACCAGGTTTATGGCAAACTCTTACTAGTTGGACGTCAGTAGGTGGTGTGAAAAATCGAATCGTGGCTCGAAAAGCTGTGCGATCATGGAGGATGTTGTGGGCATTGGTGGTATAGTGGCAAGCATAGCTGCCTTCCAAGCAGTTGACCCGGGTTCGATTCCCGGCCAATGCAGAACCTTGAGAAAGATGTGTTTTATCTGGTGTCATTCCACTGCTTGCGGGCATTAGATATAGTCACCTGAGCTCCTGGACGATCGATCAGCTTCGGTTTGAGCTCGGCTGGCCAACAGCTGACAACGGGGTAGCGTGGCCGAGCGGTCCAAGGCGCTGGATTAAGGCTCCAGTCTCTCCGGAGGCGTGGGTTCGAATCCCACCGCTGCTGCTTTTGTAGGGTGCTAACGGCGTCTCATTGTTTTCACGTCACTAAGTGGGTTTGAAAGGTGAACTGTGGCTCGACGTGTTGTGTTGTGTTGTCGTTGATGCTTTCTTAGGGCATCGTAGGTATAGTGGCTCCATCACCAGACAATACAAACCGTGAAGAGGCATTTCGTCTCTTGTGACGGTCGAACACATCCGGAGTAGGCCAAGTGTTCCAAACTCGACAGAAGTATAAACCAGGTTTAGGGCAATCTGTTACTAGTTCAGTATCGATCAGTTTTGGGAGAAGCTCGGGTGGCCAACAGCTGACAACGGGGTAGCGTGGCCGAGCCGTCCAAGGCGCTGGATTTAGGCTCCAGTCTCTCCAGAGGCGTGGGTTAGAATCCGACTGCTGCCATTTTTGTAGGGTGATAATGCCGTCTCGTTGCTTTCAAGTCAGTAAGTGGGTTTGAAAGTTGAATTATGGCTCGACATGTTGTCGTTGATGCTTTCTTGGGGCATCGTAGGTATAGTGGCTCCATCACCAGACAATACAAAGTGTGAGAGGCATTTCGTCTCTTGTGACGGTCGAGCACATCCGGATTAGGCCAAGTGTTCCAAACTCGACAGAAGTATAAACCAGGTTTATGGCAATCTCTTACTAGTTGGACGTCAGTAGGTGGTGTGAAAAATCGAACCGTGGCTCGAAATACTGTGCGATCATGGAGGATGTTGTGGGCATTGGTGGTATAGTGGCAAGCGTAGCTGCCTTCCAAGCAGTTGACCCGGGTTCGATTCCCGGCCAATGCATAACCTTGAGAAAGATGTGTTTTATCTGGTGTCATTCCACTGCTTGCGGGCATTAGACTAGTCACGTGAGCTCCTGGATGATCGATCAGCTTCGGTTGGAGCTCGGCTGGCCAACAGTTGACAACGGGGTAGCGTGGCCGAGCGGTCCAAGGCGCTGGATTTAGGCTCCAGTCTCTCCGGAGGCGTGGGTTCGAATCCCATCGCTGTCAGTTTTGCAGGGTGCTAACGCCGTCTCGTTGCTTTCACGTCAGAAAGTGGGTTTGAAAGTTGAACTGTGGCTCGACATGTTGTGCGGTCGTTGATGCTTTCTTGGGGCATCGTAGGTATAGTGGCTCCATCCACATACAATACAAACCGTGAAGAGGCATTTCGTCTCCTGTGACGGTCGAACACATCCAGATTAGACCAAGTGTTCCAAACTCGACAGAAGCATTAACCAGGTTTGGGGAAATCTG
This sequence comes from Hypomesus transpacificus, assembly GCF_021917145.1. NCBI lineage: Eukaryota > Metazoa > Chordata > Actinopteri > Osmeriformes > Osmeridae > Hypomesus > Hypomesus transpacificus. The sequence continues at coordinate 55,349 of NW_025813737.1, read as the reverse complement.
TTACGAGTTCAGTATCGATCAGTTTTGGGAAAAGCTCGGGTGGCCAACGGCTGACAACGGGGTAGCTTGGCCGAGCGGTCCAAGGCGCTGGATTTAGGCTCCAGTCTCTCTGGAGGCGTGGGTTCGAATCCCACCAGAGCCACTTTTGTAGGGTGCTAACGCCGTCTCGTTGCTTTCACGTCAGTAAGTGGGTTTGAAAGGTGAACTGTGGCTTGACGTGTTGTGTTTTCGTTGATGCTTTCTTGGGGCATCGTAGGTATAGTGGCTCCATCCGCATACAATACAAACCGTGAAGAGGCATTTCGTCTCCTGTGACGGTCGAACACATCCAGGTTAGGCCAAGTGTTCCAAACTCGACAGAAGCATTAACCAGGTTTGGGGAAATCTGTTACTAGTTCAGTATCGATCAGTTTTGGGAAAAGCTCGGGTGGCCAACGGCTGACAACGGGGTAGCTTGGCCGAGCGGTCCAAGGTGCTGGATTTAAGCTCCAGTCTCTCTGGAGGCGTGGGTTTGAATCCCACCACTGCCACTTTTGTAGGGTGTTAACGCCGTCTCCTTGCTTTCACGTCAGTAAGTGGGTTTGAAAGGTGAACTGTGCCTCGACGTGTTGTGTTTTCGTTGCTGCTTTCAAATCAAATCAAATTTATTTGTATAGCCCTTTTTACACGCAAGCATGTCACAGAGGGCTTCACATGCGCCCATAGAACTGCCCCTCAACCAACCTAAACCCTCAAGGAAGACAAGGAAAAACTCCCAGAAAAACTCCCACCGGGAGAAAAAATGGAAGAAACCTTGGGAGGAGCAATTCAGAGAGGGATCCCCTCCTCCAGAGACGGTTGGTAAGAGAGAGGAGCAGAACACAAGCTAAACATAGTCATACAGTGTCAATGGGTTTTGAAACACCAAAATCCATTGTTCGGCTTTATAGACGTTGGATGGGACCGGGAAACTCGCTGTTGGCCGTCATGGAGACTGGATTCCGGGTGACGACCTGGTTCAGCGTTGGCAGACCGACGACCAAGCAGGTCCTGACAGCTCAAACCCCCCACACCACAGGGAATGTGTGGGGGGGGGACAGAGAGGAGAGCAGGGATTAGAGAATGCCAGGAGCAGCTAACAGTTACAGTCAAAATAGAATGAGATCCCCACCGGTCAAGTGTGGACTAGTGCAGCAATTTAACAGAGCAAAAAGGGTATTTGATGCAGCCCCACACACCAAAACAACGACAGCCCCCCTCAGTTGGAACATGAAATCTGTTCCAGGGGAAAGAACTCTAAAGTAGGTTATACTTATACGAATAAGGATGAAAACAGCCAGTCCCCCGTTGTCTCCAACTAGTAATAAAAACTATAACAGTGACAATATACAGCAACGGAACTATAATAATAATAATACTAACAATATACAGTAACAGGTTTACTTTATTTGTAACATCTAGCTGGGCAATGTGAACATAAGCTATAATTAAAATTTAAAAGTTACATGTGATACACACATAGGCAAGCACACATCCCAGGTTTACATAGAAAGTACACACATACTTCCCTTTAACAATCATAGAATTGACTAAACAAGAACGTTTTTAATCTAGTTTTAAATGTCGAGACAGTATCAGCTTCCTTAATTGAGATGGGTAATTTGTTCCAAAGAAGAGGTGCTCTATATGAGAACGCCCTACCTCCAGCAGTTTTTTTCTTAACTTTGGGTATTACCAGATAGCCGGCATTTTGAGATCTTAGAGACCTTGCGGGGCAATAGGGTGCAAGGAGACCGGAGAGGTACAGTGGTTCCAATCCATGCAGAGATTTGTAAGTTAGTAGTAGAACTTTGAAATCAGCTCTGGCTTGGATAGGGAGCCAGTGTAAAGAGATAAGAGTCGATGTTATATGATCAAACTTTCTAGTTTTAGTCAATAGTCTAGCAGCAGCATTTTGCACCCGCTGTAAGTTTTTTAGGAAGGTAATTGGGCGGCCAGAGAACAACACATTGCAGTAGTCCAATCGGGACGTAACAAAAGCATGTATTCGTTTTTCAGCATCATCCTTTGAGAGGAATTTTCGTATTTTGGCAATATTACGTAGATGGAAAAATGCTGTTCTGGTGATTTGCTTAATATGGTACTCAAACGAAAGGTCTGGGTCCATTGTGACTCCCAGATTTTTTACCAGCTGGCTTTGAGATACTTTGACGCCGTCTAAGTCTAAGGTTAGATGGGATAAATTATTTCTGTGTTTTTTCGGACCAAAAATTTGAACCTCGGTTTTATCCGAATTAAGAAGAAGGAAATTTGCAGTCATCCAAGTTTTCAACCCGGAAACACAGGTTTCCATAGCATGTGGAAATTCTCCCGGCTTTATAGACATGTATAGCTGAGTATCATCTGCATAGCAGTGAAAATCTACCCCAAAACTTCTAATTATGTTTCCTAAAGGCAACATATAGAGTGAAAATAACAGAGGGCCTAAAACTGAACCCTGTGGTACTCCGTATTTTACAATGGAGCTCCTGGATGAGCAACCAACATAGTGGACATATTGTGATCAGATAGATACGATCTGCTTTCTTGGGGCATCGTAGGTATAGTGGCTACATCACCAGACAATACAAACCATGAAGAGGCATTTCGTCTCTTGTCACGGTCGAACACATCCAGATTAGGCCAAGTGTTCCAAACTCGCCAGAAGTATAAACCAGGTTTGGGGCAATCTATTACTAGTTCAGTACAGATAAGTTTTGGGAGAAGCTTGGGTTGCCAACACCTGACAACGGGGTAGCGTGGCCGAGCGGTCCGAGGCGCTGAATTTAGGCTCCAGTCTCTCCGGAGGCGTGGGTTCGAATCCCACCGCTGCCAGTTTTGCAGGGTGCTAACGCCGTCTCCTTGCTTTCACGTCAGTAAGTGGGTTTGAAAGGTGAACTGTGGCTCGACGTGTTGTGTTTTCGTTGATGCTTTCTTGGGGCATCGTAGGTATAGTGGCTACATCACCAGACAATACAAACCATGAAGAGGCATTTCGTCTCTTGTCACGGTCGAACACATCCAGATTAGGCCAAGTGTTCCAAACTCGCCAGAAGTATAAACCAGGTTTGGGTTAATCTATTACTAGTTCAGTACAGATACGTTTTGGGAGAAGCTCGGGTTGCCAACAGCTGACAACTGGGTAGCGTGGCCGAGCGGTCCAAGGCGCTGGATTTAGGCTCCAGTCTTTCTGGAGGCGTGGGTTCGAATTCCACCGCTGCCAGTTTTGCAGGGTGCTAACGCCGTCTCGTTGCTTTCACGTCAATAAGTGGGTTTGAAAGGTGAACTGTGGCTCGACGTGTCGTGTTTTCGTTGATGCTTTCTTGGGGCATCGTAGGTATAGTGGCTCCATCCGCATACAATACAAACCGTGAAGAGGCATTTCGTCTCCTGTGACGGTCGAACACATCCAGATCAGGCCAAGTGTTCCAAACTCGACAGAAGCATTAACCAGGTTTGGGGAAATCTGTTACTAGTTCAGTATCGATCAGTTTTGGGAAAAGCTCGGGTGGCCAACGGCTGACAACGGGGTAGCTTGGCCGAGCGGTCCAAGGCGCTGGATTTAAGCTCCAGTCTCTCTGGAGGCGTGGGTTCGAATCCAACCGCTGCCAGTTTTGCAGGGTGCTAAAGCCGTCTCGTTGCTTTCAAGTCAGTAAGTGGGTTTGAAAGGTGAACTGTGGCTCGACATGTTGTCGTTGATGCTTTCTTGGGGCATCGTATGTATAGTGGCTCCATCACCAGACAATACAAAGTGTGAGAGGCATTTCGTCTCTTGTGACGGTCGAGCACATCCGGATTAGGCCAAGTGTTCCAAACTCGACAGAAGTATAAACCAGGTTTATGGCAATCTCTTACTAGTTGGACGTCAGTAGGTGGTGTGAAAAATCGAACCGTGGCTCGAAAAGCTGTGCGATCATGGAGGATGTCGTGGGCATTGGTGGTATAGTGGCAAGCATAGCTGCCTTCCAAGCAGTTGACCCGGGTTCGATTCCCGGCCAATGCAGAACCTTGAGAAAGATGTGTTTTATCTGGTGTCATTCCACTGCTTGTGGGCATTAGATATAGTCATGTGAGCTCCTGGACGATCGATCAGCTTCGGTTCGAGCTCGGCTGGCCAACAGCTGACAAAGGGGTAGCGTGGCCGAGCGGTCCAAAGCGCTGGATTAAGGCTCCAGTCTCTCCGGAGGCGTGGGTTCGAATCCCACCGCTGCCACTTTTGTAGGGTACTAACGGCGTCTCATTGCTTTCACGTCAGTAAGTGGGTTTGAAAGGTGAACTGTGGCTCGACGTGTTGTGTTGTGTTGTCGTTGATGCTTTCTTGGGGCATCGTAGGTATAGTGGCTCCATCACCAGACAATACAAACCGTGAAGAGGCATTTCGTCTCTTGTGACGGTCGAACACATCCGGAGTAGGCCAAGTGTTCCAAACTCGACAGAAGTATAAACCAGGTTTGGGTTAATCTATTACTAGTTCAGTACAGATACGTTTTGGGAGAAGCTCGGGTTGCCAACAGCTGACAACGGGGTAGCGTGGCCGAGCGGTCCAAGGCGCTGGATTTAGGCTCCAGTCTTTCTGGAGGCGTGGGTTCGAATTCCACCGCTGCCAGTTTTGCAGGGTGCTAACGCCGTCTCGTTGCTTTCACGTCAGTAAGTGGGTTTGAAAGGTGAACTGTGGCTCGACGTGTCGTGTTTTCGTTGATGCTTTCTTGGGGCATCGTAGGTATAGTGGCTCCATCCGCATACAATACAAACCGTGAAGAGGCATTTCGTCTCCTGTGACGGTCTAAAACATCCAGATTAGGCCAAGTGTTCCAAACTCGACAGAAGCATAAACCAGGTTTGGGGAAATCTGTTACTAGTTCAGTATCGATCAGTTTTGGGAAAAGCTCGGGTGGCCAACAGCTGACAACGGGGTAGCGTGGCCGAGCGGTCCAAGGCGCTGGATTTAGGCTCCAGTCTCTCCGGAGGCGTGGGTTCGAATCCCACCGCTGCCAGTTTTGCAGGGTGCTAACGCCGTCTTCTTGCTTTCACGTCAGTAAGTGGGTTTGAAAGGTGAACTGTGGCTCGTTGTGTTTTCGTTGATGCTTTCTTGGGGCATCGTAGGTATAGTGGCTACATCACCAGACAATACAAACCATGAAGAGGCATTTCGTCTCTTGTCACGGTAGAAAACATCCAGATTAGGCCAAGTGTTCCAAACTCGACAGAAGCATTAACCAGGTTTGGGGAAATCTGTTACTAGTTCAGTATCGATCAGTTTTGGGAAAAGCTCGGGTGGCCAACGGCTGACAACGGGGTAGCTTGGCCGAGCGGTCCAAGGCGCTGGATTTAAGCTCCAGTCTCTCTGGAGGCGTGGGTTTGAATCCCACCACTGCCACTTTTGTAGGGTCCTAACGCCGTCTCCTTGCTTTCACGTCAGTAAGTGGGTTTGAAAGGTGAACTGTGCCTCGACGTGTTGTGTTTTCGTTGCTGCTTTCTTGCGGCATCGTAGGTATAGTGGCTACATCACCAGACAATACAAACCATGAAGAGGCATTTCGTCTCCTGTGACGGTCGAACACATCCAGATTAGGCCAAGTGTTCCAAACTCGACAGAAGCATTAACCAGGTTTGGGGAAATCTGTTACTAGTTCAGTATCGATCAGTTTTGGGAAAAGCTCGGGTGGCCAACGGCTGACAACGGGGTAGCTTGGCCGAGCGGTCCAAGGCGCTGGATTTAAGCTCCAGTCTCTCTGGAGGCGTGGGTTCGAATCCCACCGCTGTCAGTTTTGCAGGGTGCTAACGCCGTCTCGTTGCTTTCACGTCAGAAAGTGGGTTTGAAAGTTGAACTGTGGCTCGACATGTTGTGCGGTCGTTGATGCTTTCTTGGGGCATCGTAGGTATAGTGGCTCCATCCGCATACAATACAAACCGTGAAGAGGCATTTCGTCTCCTGTGACGGTCGAAAACATCCAGATTAGGCCAAGTGTTCCAAACTCGACAGAAGCATAAACCAGGTTTGGGGAAATCTGTTACTAGTTCAGTATCGATCAGTTTTGGGAAAAGCTCGGGTGGCCAACAGCTGACAACGGGGTAGCGTGGCCGAGCGGTCCAAGGCGCTGGATTTAGGCTCCAGTCTCTCCGGAGGCGTGGGTTCGAATCCCACCGCTGCCAGTTTTGCAGGGTGCTAACGCCGTCTTCTTGCTTTCACGTCAGTAAGTGGGTTTGAAAGGTGAACTGTGGCTCGTTGTGTTTTCGTTGATGCTTTCTTGGGGCATCGTAGGTATAGTGGCTACATCACCAGACAATACAAACCATGAAGAGGCATTTCGTCTCTTGTCACGGTAGAAAACATCCAGATTAGGCCAAGTGTTCCAAACTCGACAGAAGCATTAACCAGGTTTGGGGAAATCTGTTACTAGTTCAGTATCGATCAGTTTTGGGAAAAGCTCGGGTGGCCAACGGCTGACAACGGGGTAGCTTGGCCGAGCGGTCCAAGGCGCTGGATTTAAGCTCCAGTCTCTCTGGAGGCGTGGGTTTGAATCCCACCACTGCCACTTTTGTAGGGTCCTAACGCCGTCTCCTTGCTTTCACGTCAGTAAGTGGGTTTGAAAGGTGAACTGTGCCTCGACGTGTTGTGTTTTCGTTGCTGCTTTCTTGCGGCATCGTAGGTATAGTGGCTACATCACCAGACAATACAAACCATGAAGAGGCATTTCGTCTCTTGTCACGGTCGAACACATCCAGATTAGGCCAAGTGTTCCAAACTCGCCAGAAGTATAAACCAGGTTTGGGGCAATCTATTACTAGTTCAATACAGATAAGTTTTGGGAGAAGCTCGGGTTGCCAATAGCTGACAACGGGGTAGCGTGGCCGAGCGGTCCAAGGCGCTGGATTTAGGCTCCAGTCTCTCCGGAGGCGTGGGTTCGAATCCCACCGCTGCCAGTTTTGCAGGGTGCTAACGCCGTCTTCTTGCTTTCACGTCAGTAAGTGGGTTTGAAAGGTGAACTGTGGCTCGTTGTGTTTTCGTTGATGCTTTCTTGGGGCATCGTAGGTATAGTGGCTACATCACCAGACAATACAAACCATGAAGAGGCATTTCGTCTCTTGTCACGGTCGAACACATCCAGATTAGGCCAAGTGTTCCAAACTCGCCAGAAGTATAAACCAGGTTTGGGTTAATCTATTACTAGTTCAGTACAGATACGTTTTGGGAGAAGCTCGGGTTGCCAACAGCTGACAACGGGGTAGCTTGGTCGAGCGGTCCAAGGCGCTGGATTTAAGCTCCAGTCTCTCTGGAGGCGTGGGTTTGAATCCCACCACTGCCACTTTTGTAGGGTGCTAACGCCGTCTCCTTGCTTTCACGTCAGTAAGTGGGTTTGAAAGGTGAACTGTGCCTCGACGTGTTGTGTTTTCGTTGCTGCTTTCTTGGGGCATCGTAGGTATAGTGGCTACATCACCAGACAATACAAACCATGAAGAGGCATCCAGATTAGGCCAAGTGTTCCAAACTCGCCAGAAGTATAAACCAGGTTTGGGGCAATCTATTACTAGTTCAGTACAGACAAGTTTTGGGAGAAGCTCGGGTTGCCAACAGCTGACAACGGGGTAGCGTGGCCGAGCGGTCCAAGGCGCTGGATTTAGGCTCCAGTCTCTCCGGAGGCGTGGGTTCGAATCCCACCGCTGCCAGTTTTGCAGGGTGCTAACGCCGTCTCCTTGCTTTCACGTCAGTAAGTGGGTTTGAAAGGTGAACTGTGGCTCGACGTGTTGTGTTTTCGTTGATGCTTTCTTGGGGCATCGTAGGTATAGTGGCTACATCACCAGACAATACAAACCATGACGAGGCATTTCGTCTCTTGTCACGGTCGAACACATCCAGATTAGGCCAAGTGTTCCAAACTCGCCAGAAGTATAAACCAGGTTTGGGTTAATCTATTACTAGTTCAGTACAGATACGTTTTGGGAGAAGCTCGGGTTGCCTATAGCTGACAACGGGGTAGCGTGGCCGAGCGGTCCAAGGCGCTGGATTTAGGCTCCAGTCTCTCTGGAGGCGTGGGTTCGAATCCCACCAGAGCTACTTTTGTAGGGTGCTAACGCCGTCTCGTTGCTTTCACGTCAGTAAGTGGGTTTGAAAGGTGAACTGTGGCTCGACGTGTTGTGTTTTCGTTGATGCTTTCTTGGGGCATCGTAGGTATAGTGGCTCCATCCGCATACAATACAAACCGTGAAGAGGCATTTCGTCTCCTGTGACGGTAGAAAACATCCAGATTAGTCCAAGTGTTCCAAACTCGACAGAAGCATTAACCAGGTTTGGGGAAATCTGTTACTAGTTCAGTATCGATCAGTTTTGGGAAAAGCTCGGGTGGCCAATGGCTGACAACGGGGTAGCTTGGCCGAGCGGTCCAAGGCGCTGGATTTAAGCTCCAGTCTCTCTGGAGGCGTGGGTTTGAATCCCACCACTGCCAATTTTGTAGGGTCCTAACGCCGTCTCCTTGCTTTCACGTCAGTAAGTGGGTTTGAAAGGTGAACTGTGCCTCGACGTGTTGTGTTTTCGTTGCTGCTTTCTTGCGGCATCGTAGGTATAGTGGCTACATCACCAGACAATACAAACCATGAAGAGGCATTTTGTCTCTTGTCACGGTCGAACACATCCAGATTAGGCCAAGTGTTCCAAACTCGCCAGAAGTATAAACCAGGTTTGGGGCAATCTATTACTAGTTCAATACAGATAAGTTTTGGGAGAAGCTCGGGTTGCCAATAGCTGACAACGGGGTAGCGTGGCCGAGCGGTCCAAGGCGCTGGATTTAGGCTCCAGTCTCTCCGGAGGCGTGGGTTCGAATCCCACCGCTGCCAGTTTTGCAGGGTGCTAACGCCGTCTTCTTGCTTTCACGTCAGTAAGTGGGTTTGAAAGGTGAACTGTGGCTCGTTGTGTTTTCGTTGATGCTTTCTTGGGGCATCGTAGGTATAGTGGCTACATCACCAGACAATACAAACCATGAAGAGGCATTTCGTCTCTTGTCACGGTCGAACACATCCAGATTAGGCCAAGTGTTCCAAACTCGCCAGAAGTATAAACCAGGTTTGGGTTAATCTATTACTAGTTCAGTACAGATACGTTTTGGGAGAAGCTCGGGTTGCCTACAGCTTACAACGGGGTAGCGTGGCCGAGCGGTCCAAGGCGCTGGATTTAGGCTCCAGTCTCTCCGGAGGCGTGGGTTCGAATCCCACCGCTGCCAGTTTTGCAGGGTGCTAACGCCGTCTCCTTGCTTCCACGTCAGTAAGTGGGTTTGAAAAAGTGAACTGTGGCTCGACGTGTTGTGCGGTCGTTGATACTTTCTTGGGGCATTGTAGGTATAGTGGCTCCATCTGCAGACAATACAAACCGTGAAGAGGCATTTCGTCTCCTGTGACGGTAGAACACATCCAGATTAGGCCAAGTGTTCCAAACTCGCCAGAAGTATAAACCAGGTTTGGGGCAATCCATTACTAGTTCAGTACAGATAAGTTTTGGGAGAAGCTCGGGTTGCCAACAGCTGACAACGGGGTAGCTTGGCCGAGCAGTCCAAGGCGCTGGATTTAGGCTCCAGTCTCTCTGGAGGCGTGGGTTCGAATCCCACCACTGCCACTTTTGTAGGGTCCTAACGCCGTCTCCTTGCTTTCACGTCAGTAAGTGGGTTTGAAAGGTGAACTGTGCCTCGACGTGTTGTGTTTTCGTTGCTGCTTTCTTGGGGCATCGTAGGTATAGTGGCTACATCACCAGACAATACAAACCATGAAGAGGCATTTCGTCTCTTGTCACGGTCGAACACATCCAGATTAGGCCAAGTGTTCCAAACTCGCCAGAAGTATAAACCAGGTTTGGGGCAATCTATTACTAGTTCAGTACAGATAAGTTTTGGGAGAAGCTCGGGTTGCCAATAGCTGACAACGGGGTAGCGTGGCCGAGCGGTCCAAGGCGCTGGATTTAGGCTCCAGTCTCTCCGGAGGCGTGGGATCGAATCCCACCGCTGCCAGTTTTGCAGGGTGCTAACGCCGTCTTGTTGCTTTCACGTCAGTAAGTGGGTTTGAAAGGTGAACTGTGGCTCGACGTGTTGTGTTTTCGTTGATGCTTTCTTGGGGCATCGTAGGCATAGTGGCTCCATCCGCATACAATACAAACCGTGAAGAGGCATTTCGTCTCCTGTGACGGTCGAACACATCCAGATTAGGCCAAGTGTTCCAAACTCGACAGAAGCATTAACCAGGTTTGGGGAAATCTGTTACTAGTTCAGTATCAATCAGTTTTGGGAGAAGCTCGGGTTGCCTATACCTGACAACGGGGTAGCGTGGCCGAGCGGTCCAAGGCGCTGGATTTAGGCTCCAGTCTCTCTGGAGGCGTGGGTTCGAATCCCACCAGAGCTACTTTTGTAGGGTGCTAACGCCGTCTCGTTGCTTTCACGTCAGTAAGTGGGTTTGAAAGGTGAACTGTGGCTCGACGTGTTGTGTTTTCGTTGATGCTTTCTTGGGGCATCGTAGGTATAGTGGCTCCATCCGCATACAATACAAACCGTGAAGAGGCATTTCGTCTCCTGTGACGGTAGAAAACATCCAGATTAGTCCAAGTGTTCCAAACTCGACAGAAGCATTAACCAGGTTTGGGGAAATCTGTTACTAGTTCAGTATCGATCAGTTTTGGGAAAAGCTCGGGTGGCCAACGGCTGACAACGGGGTAGCTTGGCCGAGCGGTCCAAGGCGCTGGATTTAGGCTCCAGTCTGTCCGGAGGCGTGGGTTCGAATCCCACCGCTGCCAGTTTTGCAGGGTGCTAACGCCGTCTTCTTGCTTTCACGTCAGTAAGTGGGTTTGAAAGGTGAACTGTGGCTCGTTGTGTTTTCGTTGATGCTTTCTTGGGGCATCGTAGGTATAGTGGCTACATCACCAGACAATACAAACCATGAAGAGGCATTTCGTCTCTTGTCACGGTCGAACACATCCAGATTAGGCCAAGTGTTCCAAACTCGCCAGAAGTATAAACCAGGTTTGGGGCAATCTATTACTAGTTCAGTACAGATAAGTTTTGGGAGAAGCTCGGGTTGCCAATAGCTGACAACGGGGTAGCGTGGCCGAGCGGTCCAAGGCGCTGGATTTAGGCTCCAGTCTCTCCGGAGGCGTGGGATCGAATCCCACCGCTGCCAGTTTTGCAGGGTGCTAACGCCGTCTTGTTGCTTTCACGTCAGTAAGTGGGTTTGAAAGGTGAACTGTGGCTCGACGTGTTGTGTTTTCGTTGATGCTTTCTTGGGGCATCGTAGGCATAGTGGCTCCATCCGCATACAATACAAACCGTGAAGAGGCATTTCGTCTCCTGTGACGGTCGAACACATCCAGATTAGGCCAAGTGTTCCAAACTCGACAGAAGCATTAACCAGGTTTGGGGAAATCTGTTACTAGTTCAGTATCAATCAGTTTTGGGAGAAGCTCGGGTTGCCTATAGCTGACAACGGGGTAGCGTGGCCGAGCGGTCCAAGGCGCTGGATTTAGGCTCCAGTCTCTCTGGAGGCGTGGGTTCGAATCCCACCAGAGCTACTTTTGTAGGGTGCTAACGCCGTCTCGTTGCTTTCACGTCAGTAAGTGGGTTTGAAAGGTGAACTGTGGCTCGACGTGTTGTGTTTTCGTTGATGCTTTCTTGGGGCATCGTAGGTATAGTGGCTCCATCCGCATACAATACAAACCGTGAAGAGGCATTTCGTCTCCTGTGACGGTAGAAAACATCCAGATTAGTCCAAGTGTTCCAAACTCGACAGAAGCATTAACCAGGTTTGGGGAAATCTGTTACTAGTTCAGTATCGATCAGTTTTGGGAAAAGCTCGGGTGGCCAACGGCTGACAACGGGGTAGCTTGGCCGAGCGGTCCAAGGCGCTGGATTTAGGCTCCAGTCTCTCCGGAGGCGTGGGTTCGAATCCCACCGCTGCCAGTTTTGCAGGGTGCTAACGCCGTCTTCTTGCTTTCACGTCAGTAAGTGGGTTTGAAAGGTGAACTGTGGCTCGTTGTGTTTTCGTTGATGCTTTCTTGGGGCATCGTAGGTATAGTGGCTACATCACCAGACAATACAAACCATGAAGAGGCATTTCGTCTCTTGTCACGGTCGAACACATCCAGATTAGGCCAAGTGTTCCAAACTCGCCAGAAGTATAAACCAGGTTTGGGTTAATCTATTACTAGTTCAGTACAGATACGTTTTGGGAGAAGCTCGGGTTGCCTACAGCTGACAACGGGGTAGCGTGGCCGAGCGGTCCAAGGCGCTGGATTTAGGCTCCAGTCTCTCCGGAGGCGTGGGTTCGAATCCCACCGCTGCCAGTTTTGCAGGGTGCTAACGCCGTCTCCTTGCTTCCACGTCAGTAAGTGGGTTTGAAAAAGTGAACTGTGGCTCGACGTGTTGTGCGGTCGTTGATACTTTCTTGGGGCATTGTAGGTATAGTGGCTCCATCTGCAGACAATACAAACCGTGAAGAGGCATTTCGTCTCCTGTGACGGTAGAACACATCCAGATTAGGCCAAGTGTTCCAAACTCGCCAGAAGTATAAACCAGGTTTGGGGCAATCCATTACTAGTTCAGTACAGATAAGTTTTGGGAGAAGCTCGGGTTGCCAACAGCTGACAACGGGGTAGCTTGGCCGAGCAGTCCAAGGCGCTGGATTTAGGCTCCAGTCTCTCTGGAGGCGTGGGTTCGAATCCCACCACTGCCACTTTTGTAGGGTCCTAACGCCGTCTCCTTGCTTTCACGTCAGTAAGTGGGTTTGAAAGGTGAACTGTGCCTCGACGTGTTGTTTTTTCGTTGCTGCTTTCTTGGGGCATCGTAGGTATAGTGGCTACATCACCAGACAATACAAACCATGAAGAGGCATTTCGTCTCTTGTCACGGTCGAACACATCCAGATTAGGCCAAGTGTTCCAAACTCGCCAGAAGTATAAACCAGGTTTGGGGCAATCTATTACTAGTTCAGTACAGATAAGTTTTGGGAGAAGCTCGGGTTGCCAATAGCTGACAACGGGGTAGCGTGGCCGAGCGGTCCAAGGCGCTGGATTTAGGCTCCAGTCTCTCCGGAGGCGTGGGATCGAATCCCACCGCTGCCAGTTTTGCAGGGTGCTAACGCCGTCTTGTTGCTTTCACGTCAGTAAGTGGGTTTGAAAGGTGAACTGTGGCTCGACGTGTTGTGTTTTCGTTGATGCTTTCTTGGGGCATCGTAGGTATAGTGGCTCCATCCGCATACAATACAAACCGTGAAGAGGCATTTCGTCTCCTGTGACGGTAGAAAACATCCAGATTAGTCCAAGTGTTCCAAACTCGACAGAAGCATTAACCAGGTTTGGGGAAATCTGTTACTAGTTCAGTATCGATCAGTTTTGGGAAAAGCTCGGGTGGCCAACGGCTGACAACGGGGTAGCTTGGCCGAGCGGTCCAAGGCGCTGGATTTAAGCTCCAGTCTCTCTGGAGGCGTGGGTTTGAATCCCACCACTGCCAATTTTGTAGGGTCCTAACGCCGTCTCCTTGCTTTCACGTCAGTAAGTGGGTTTGAAAGGTGAACTGTGCCTCGACGTGTTGTGTTTTCGTTGCTGCTTTCTTGCGGCATCGTAGGTATAGTGGCTACATCACCAGACAATACAAACCATGAAGAGGCATTTTGTCTCTTGTCACGGTCGAACACATCCAGATTAGGCCAAGTGTTCCAAACTCGCCAGAAGTATAAACCAGGTTTGGGGCAATCTATTACTAGTTCAATACAGATAAGTTTTGGGAGAAGCTCGGGTTGCCAATAGCTGACAACGGGGTAGCGTGGCCGAGCGGTCCAAGGCGCTGGATTTAGGCTCCAGTCTCTCCGGAGGCGTGGGTTCGAATCCCACCGCTGCCAGTTTTGCAGGGTGCTAACGCCGTCTTCTTGCTTTCACGTCAGTAAGTGGGTTTGAAAGGTGAACTGTGGCTCGTTGTGTTTTCGTTGATGCTTTCTTGGGGCATCGTAGGTATAGTGGCTACATCACCAGACAATACAAACCATGAAGAGGCATTTCGTCTCTTGTCACGGTCGAACACATCCAGATTAGGCCAAGTGTTCCAAACTCGCCAGAAGTATAAACCAGGTTTGGGTTAATCTATTACTAGTTCAGTACAGATACGTTTTGGGAGAAGCTCGGGTTGCCTACAGCTGACAACGGGGTAGCGTGGCCGAGCGGTCCAAGGCGCTGGATTTAGGCTCCAGTCTCTCCGGAGGCGTGGGTTCGAATCCCACCGCTGCCAGTTTTGCAGGGTGCTAACGCCGTCTCCTTGCTTCCACGTCAGTAAGTGGGTTTGAAAAAGTGAACTGTGGCTCGACGTGTTGTGCGGTCGTTGATACTTTCTTGGGGCATTGTAGGTATAGTGGCTCCATCTGCAGACAATACAAACCGTGAAGAGGCATTTCGTCTCCTGTGACGGTAGAACACATCCAGATTAGGCCAAGTGTTCCAAACTCGCCAGAAGTATAAACCAGGTTTGGGGCAATCCATTACTAGTTCAGTACAGATAAGTTTTGGGAGAAGCTCGGGTTGCCAACAGCTGACAACGGGGTAGCTTGGCCGAGCAGTCCAAGGCGCTGGATTTAGGCTCCAGTCTCTCTGGAGGCGTGGGTTCGAATCCCACCACTGCCACTTTTGTAGGGTCCTAACGCCGTCTCCTTGCTTTCACGTCAGTAAGTGGGTTTGAAAGGTGAACTGTGCCTCGACGTGTTGTTTTTTCGTTGCTGCTTTCTTGGGGCATCGTAGGTATAGTGGCTACATCACCAGACAATACAAACCATGAAGAGGCATTTCGTCTCTTGTCACGGTCGAACACATCCAGATTAGGCCAAGTGTTCCAAACTCGCCAGAAGTATAAACCAGGTTTGGGGCAATCTATTACTAGTTCAGTACAGATAAGTTTTGGGAGAAGCTCGGGTTGCCAATAGCTGACAACGGGGTAGCGTGGCCGAGCGGTCCAAGGCGCTGGATTTAGGCTCCAGTCTCTCCGGAGGCGTGGGATCGAATCCCACCGCTGCCAGTTTTGCAGGGTGCTAACGCCGTCTTGTTGCTTTCACGTCAGTAAGTGGGTTTGAAAGGTGAACTGTGGCTCGACGTGTTGTGTTTTCGTTGATGCTTTCTTGGGGCATCGTAGGTATAGTGGCTCCATCCGCATACAATACAAACCGTGAAGAGGCATTTCGTCTCCTGTGACGGTAGAAAACATCCAGATTAGTCCAAGTGTTCCAAACTCGACAGAAGCATTAACCAGGTTTGGGGAAATCTGTTACTAGTTCAGTATCGATCAGTTTTGGGAAAAGCTCGGGTGGCCAACGGCTGACAACGGGGTAGCTTGGCCGAGCGGTCCAAGGCGCTGGATTTAAGCTCCAGTCTCTCTGGAGGCGTGGGTTTGAATCCCACCACTGCCAATTTTGTAGGGTCCTAACGCCGTCTCCTTGCTTTCACGTCAGTAAGTGGGTTTGAAAGGTGAACTGTGCCTCGACGTGTTGTGTTTTCGTTGCTGCTTTCTTGCGGCATCGTAGGTATAGTGGCTACATCACCAGACAATACAAACCATGAAGAGGCATTTTGTCTCTTGTCACGGTCGAACACATCCAGATTAGGCCAAGTGTTCCAAACTCGCCAGAAGTATAAACCAGGTTTGGGGCAATCTATTACTAGTTCAATACAGATAAGTTTTGGGAGAAGCTCGGGTTGCCAATAGCTGACAACGGGGTAGCGTGGCCGAGCGGTCCAAGGCGCTGGATTTAGGCTCCAGTCTCTCCGGAGGCGTGGGTTCGAATCCCACCGCTGCCAGTTTTGCAGGGTGCTAACGCCGTCTTCTTGCTTTCACGTCAGTAAGTGGGTTTGAAAGGTGAACTGTGGCTCGTTGTGTTTTCGTTGATGCTTTCTTGGGGCATCGTAGGTATAGTGGCTACATCACCAGACAATACAAACCATGAAGAGGCATTTCGTCTCTTGTCACGGTCGAACACATCCAGATTAGGCCAAGTGTTCCAAACTCGCCAGAAGTATAAACCAGGTTTGGGTTAATCTATTACTAGTTCAGTACAGATACGTTTTGGGAGAAGCTCGGGTTGCCTACAGCTGACAACGGGGTAGCGTGGCCGAGCGGTCCAAGGCGCTGGATTTAGGCTCCAGTCTCTCCGGAGGCGTGGGTTCGAATCCCACCGCTGCCAGTTTTGCAGGGTGCTAACGCCGTCTCCTTGCTTCCACGTCAGTAAGTGGGTTTGAAAAAGTGAACTGTGGCTCGACGTGTTGTGCGGTCGTTGATACTTTCTTGGGGCATTGTAGGTATAGTGGCTCCATCTGCAGACAATACAAACCGTGAAGAGGCATTTCGTCTCCTGTGACGGTAGAACACATCCAGATTAGGCCAAGTGTTCCAAACTCGCCAGAAGTATAAACCAGGTTTGGGGCAATCCATTACTAGTTCAGTACAGATAAGTTTTGGGAGAAGCTCGGGTTGCCAACAGCTGACAACGGGGTAGCTTGGCCGAGCAGTCCAAGGCGCTGGATTTAGGCTCCAGTCTCTCTGGAGGCGTGGGTTCGAATCCCACCACTGCCACTTTTGTAGGGTCCTAACGCCGTCTCCTTGCTTTCACGTCAGTAAGTGGGTTTGAAAGGTGAACTGTGCCTCGACGTGTTGTTTTTTCGTTGCTGCTTTCTTGGGGCATCGTAGGTATAGTGGCTACATCACCAGACAATACAAACCATGAAGAGGCATTTCGTCTCTTGTCACGGTCGAACACATCCAGATTAGGCCAAGTGTTCCAAACTCGCCAGAAGTATAAACCAGGTTTGGGGCAATCTATTACTAGTTCAGTACAGATAAGTTTTGGGAGAAGCTCGGGTTGCCAATAGCTGACAACGGGGTAGCGTGGCCGAGCGGTCCAAGGCGCTGGATTTAGGCTCCAGTCTCTCCGGAGGCGTGGGATCGAATCCCACCGCTGCCAGTTTTGCAGGGTGCTAACGCCGTCTTGTTGCTTTCACGTCAGTAAGTGGGTTTGAAAGGTGAACTGTGGCTCGACGTGTTGTGTTTTCGTTGCTGCTTTCTTGGGGCATCGTAGGTATAGTGGCTCCATCCGCATACAATACAAACCGTGAAGAGGCATTTCGTCTCCTGTGACGGTCGAACACATCCAGATTAGGCCAAGTGTTCCAAACTCGACAGAAGCATTAACCAGGTTTGGGGAAATCTGTTACTAGTTCAGTATCAATCAGTTTTGGGAAAAGCTCGGGTTGCCAACAGCTGACAACGGGGTAGCTTGGCTGAGCGGTCCAAGGCGCTGGATTTAGGCTCCAGTCTCTCTGGAGGCGTGGGTTCGAATCCCACCAGAGCCACTTTTGTAGGGTGCTAACGCCGTCTCGTTGCTTTCACGTCAGTAAGTGGGTTTGAAAGGTGAACTGTGCCTCGACGTGTTGTGTTTTCGTTGCTGCTTTCTTGGGGCATCGTAGGTATAGTGGCTACATCACCAGACAATACAAACCATGAAGAGGCATTTCGTCTCTTGTCACGGTCGAACACATCCAGATTAGGCCAAGTGTTCCAAACTCGCCAGAAGTATAAACCAGGTTTGGGGCAATCTATTACTAGTTCAATACAGATAAGTTTTGGGAGAAGCTCGGGTTGCCAATAGCTGACAACGGGGTAGCGTGACCGAGCGGTCCAAGGCGCTGGATTTAGGCTCCAGTCTCTCCGGAGGCGTGGGTTCGAATCCCACCGCTGCCAGTTTTGCAGGGTGCTAACGCCGTCTTCTTGCTTTCACGTCAGTAAGTGGGTTTGAAAGGTGAACTGTGGCTCGTTGTGTTTTCGTTGATGCTTTCTTGGGGCATCGTAGGTATAGTGGCTACATCACCAGACAATACAAACCATGAAGAGCCATTTTGTCTCTTGTCACGGTCGAACACATCCAGATTAGGCCAAGTGTTCCAAACTCGCCAGAAGTATAAACCAGGTTTGGGTTAATCTATTACTAGTTCAGTACAGATAAGTTTTGGGAGAAGCTCGGGTTGCCAACAGCTGACAACAGGGTAGCTTGGCCGAGCGGTCCAAGGCGCTGGATTTAGGCTCCAGTCTCTCTGGAGGCGTGGGTTCGAATCCCACCAGAGCCACTTTTGCAGGGTGCTAACGCCGTCTCCTTGCTTTCACGTCAGTAAGTGGGTTTGAAAGGTGAACTGTGGCTCGACGTGTTGTGTTTTCGTTGACGCTTTCTTGGGGCATCGTAGGTATAGTGGCTACATCACCAGACAATACAAACCATGAAGAGGCATTTCGTCTCTTGTCACGGTCGAACACATCCAGATTAGGCCAAGTGTTCCAAACTCGCCAGAAGTATAAACCAGGTTTGGGGCAATCTATTACTAGTTCAGTACAGATAAGTTTTGGGAGAAGCTCGGGTTGCCAACAGCTGACAACGGGGTAGCTTGGCCGAGCGGTCCAAGGCGCTGGATTTAGGCTCCAGTCTCTCTGGAGGTGTGGGTTCGAATCCCACCAGAGCCACTTTTGTAGGGTGCTAACGCCGTCTTGTTGCTTTCACGTCAGTAAGTGGGTTTGAAAGGTGAACTGTGGCTCGACATGTTGTCGTTGATGCTTTCTTGGGGCATCGTAGGTATAGTGGCTCCATCACCAGACAATACAAAGTGTGAGAGGCATTTCGTCTCTTGTGACGGTCGAGCACATCCGGATTAGGCCAAGTGTTCCAAACTCGACAGAAGTATAAACCAGGTTTATGGCAAACTCTTACTAGTTGGACGTCAGTAGGTGGTGTGAAAAATCGAACCGTGGCTCGAAAAGCTGTGCGATCATGGAGGATGTTGTGGGCATTGGTGGTATAGTGGCAAGCATAGCTGCCTTCCAAGCAGTTGACCCGGGTTCGATTCCCGGCCAATGCAGAACCTTGAGAAAGATGTGTTTTATCTGGTGTCATTCCACTGCTTGCGGGCATTAGATATAGTCACGTGAGCTCCTGGACGATCGATCAGCTTCGGTTTGAGCTTGGCTGGCCAACAGCTGACAACGGGGTAGCGTGGCCGAGCTGTCCAAGGCGCTGGATTAAGGCTCCAGTCTCTCCAGAGGCGTGGGTTCGAATACCACCGCTGCCACTTTTGTAGGGTGCTAACGGCGTCTCATTGCTTTCACGTCAGTAAGTGGGTTTGAAAGGTGAACTGTGGCTCGACGTGTTGTGTTGTGTTGTCGTTGATGCTTTCTTGGGGCATCGTAGGTATAGTGGCTCCATCACCAGACAATACAAAGTGTGATAGGCATTTCGTCTCTTGTGACGTCGAGCACATCCGGATTAGGCCAAGTGTTCCAAACTCGACAGAAGTATAAACCAGGTTTATGGCAATCTCTTACTAGTTGGACGTCAGTAGGTGGTGTGAAAAATCGAACCGTGGCTCGAAAATCTGTGCGATCATGGAGGATGTCGTGGGCATTGGTGGTATAGTGGCAAGCATAGCTGCCTTCCAAGCAGTTGACCCGGGTTCGATTCCCGGCCAATGCAGAACCTTGAGAAAGATGTGTTTTATCTGGTGTCATTCCACTGCTTGCGGGCATTAGACTAGTCACGTGAGCTCCTGGACGATCGATCAGCTTCGGTTGGAGCTCGGCTGGCCGACAGTTGACAACGGGGGGGTAGCGTGGCCGAGCGGTCCAAGGTGCTGGATTTAGGCTCCAGTCTCTCCGGAGGCATGGGTTCGAATCCCACCGCTGCCAGTTTTGTAGGGTGCTAACGCCGTCTCGTTGCTTTCAAGTCAGTAAGTGGGTTTGAAAGTTGAATTATGGCTCGACATGTTGTCGTTGATGCTTTCTTGGGGCATCGTAGGTATAGTGGCTCCATCACCAGACAATACAAAGTGTGAGAGGCATTTCGTCTCTTGTGACGGTCGAGCACATCCGGATTAGGCCAAGTGTTCCAAACTCGACAGAAGTATAAACCAGGTTTATGGCAATCTCTTACTAGTTGGACGTCAGTAGGTGGTGTGAAAAATCGAACCGTGGCTCGAAATACTGTGCGATCATGGAGGATGTTGTGGGCATTGGTGGTATAGTGGCAAGCATAGCTGCCTTCCAAGCAGTTGACCCGGGTTCGATTCCCGGCCAATGCATAACCTTGAGAAAGATGTGTTTTATCTGGTGTCATTCCACTGCTTGCGGGCATTAGACTAGTCACGTGAGCTCCTGGACGATCGATCAGCTTCGGTTGGAGCTCGGCTGGCCAACAGTTGACAATGGGGTAGCGTGGCCGAGCGGTCCAAGGTGCTGGATTTAGGCTCCAGTCTCTCCGGAGGCGTGGGTTCGAATCCCACCGCTGCCAGTTTTGTAGGGTGCTAACGGCGTCTCGTTGCTTTCACGTCAGTAAGTGGGTTTGAAAGGTGAACTGTGGCTCGACGTGTTGTGTTGTGTTGTCGTTGATGCTTTCTTGGGGCATCGTAGGTATAGTGGCTCCATCACCAGACAATACAAACCGTGAAGAGGCATTTCGTCTCTTGTGATGGTCGAACACATCCGGAGTAGGCCAAGTGTTCCAAACTCGACAGAAGTATAAACCAGGTTTAGGGCAATCTGTTACTAGTTCAGTATCGATCAGTTTTGGGAGAAGCTCGGGTGGCCAACAGCTGACAACGGGGGGTAGCGTGGCCGAGCGGTCGAAGGCGCTGGATTAAGGCTCCAGTCTCTCCGGAGGCGTGGGTTCGAATCCCACCGCTGCCACTTTTGTAGGGTGCTAACGCCGTCTTGTTGCTTTCAAGTCAGTAAGTGGGTTTTAAAGTTGAATTATGGCTCGACATGTTGTCGTTGATGCTTTCCTGGGGCATCGTAGGTATAGTGGCTCCATCACCAGACAATACAAAGTGTGAGAGGCATTTCGTCTCTTGTGACGGTCGAGCACATCCGGATTAGGCCAAGTGTTCCAAACTCGACAGAAGTATAAACCAGGTTTATGGCAATCTCTTACTAGTTGGACGTCAGTAGGTGGTGTGAAAAGCTGTGCGATCATGGAGGATGTCGTGGGCATTGGTGGTATAGTGGCAAGCATAGCTGCCTTCCAAGCAGTTGACCTGGGTTCGTTTCCCGGCCAATGCAGAACCTTGAGAAAAATGTGTTTTATCTGGTGTCATTCCACTGCTTGCGGGCATTAGATATAGTCACGTGAGCTCCTGGACGATCGATCAGCTTCGGTTCGAGCTCAGCTGGCCAACAGTTGACAACGGGGTAGCGTGGCCTAGCGGTCCAAGTGTCAGAAGTATTAATCTATCAAGCATTGCACAGTCAGTCGGTGAACAAGTTTAAGAAAGCTTTATTGCTTGTGGCCGGCCCACAAGGAGACAAAACATCACACCCCATTGTGCTACAAGTTTGTCCGCTAGCATGTTGCGCTAGCTAGCTATTTAAGCAGAACCGCCCTTTACAGTCATTGGTTAAGACAAAGGCATGCAAATGTTCCATTGCTCTTCTTCATTGGCTCCTTGCATAGACCTGGCGCGCGCGTGTGTGCGTGCGTGTTTGAGTGTGTGCGTGCTTGAGTGTGTGCGTGTGTGTGCCTTTTGACCCCTGTAAGCTTGACCACATGATTCACCCAACACAGATAAGGCCAGACATCTTTTATGGCCTCTCCAGTAAGAGAGAGTGGTCAGCCCAGGTCACCTTGTTTACGTATGCCTCATGTTACCCAAAGTCCAGATTTGGGGGTAGGCTTCTCTCTACACACAAGGAATGCTGAACACAGAATCATTCTTATACAGGATAAATGTGTTACATCTTCAATTTCTCCAACATATCCCTCCTGTTTATCCTGAATAAAATGTGTCATTCCAAAGCCACGCCTACACACAGTCAATAAAATCAAAAATACATAAAATAAAAATAATTCATAAAATAAAAAATGTGTAATATTCAATAAGACTACACAGCATTATAGTCTAGCAGTGTGAATGCTTGGACATGACGGTAGCCCATGGTATTGGGTAAAACCCGTCATCACTTAGCAGAATGGTCATTTGACGTCTGATGAGTTGGACCTCATCTCAGATCTCCTTCACACAAAATCAAATAGAAACAAAGATTGCAACAAAGAATTCAATACAGAAATTATCAGGATATAAGAACATGCCTACTTGTTGTCTACCTGGTCATCTCTAAAACCATCAAACATTCAGTAGACTGTCAGTCAGGTTTTTCTAAGACAGGCCCTGATTGTGCTCTTCCTCTCCAGGTTAGGTGATAAGCATTTCTGTCCAAGTCAGGGAGTCATAAACCTCAGTTAACCAAACAAAAACCTGTTTAACCCTTAAGTCACCCCAGATTCTGTCTCCAAATGCACTCTCCCACAACTTATCTCCATTTTATAGATGGCAAAAGAAGCTCACCCTCCCCCGAAGGTGATCTCCTACAGCGCAGTCAGGACTCTAAATCAACAGACATTTCTCTCCAGCCTCCTGCTAACTCTTTTACAACCTCTTCATGATAAAAGATCACTTTTGCACATCTCCTGAAATCTCCTTACATGTTCTCAATTTCTGTTTTCAAATTAATATCAACTTTCTGTGATGCAACCAAGTTTCTCAAAAGCAAAACATCAAGCTTTAATGCAACTCCCAAATAATACTTAATCAAGTCATATAAATGAAGTATTGTAGTATCATGGTCACAGTATTGTTATCTCCTCTTCCGACAGTCAATAACTGTTCTCAAAACATTCAAACTTCTGCCCTGGAACATAACATATCAACTGGACATCTTTACATAACTGGTAGAACGTATCATGATAGGAGTGTTTGTACCTAAATTTTATTCCACAGAAAAGTTTCTTACGTATCTCAAGATTAAAACAACACTTCTGAATCTGTTTAACATTTGCATTGTTATCAATTAAACAGTTAAATCATATCTGTAGTCATAGCACCATGTAGTTCCTACATATTTCAACATCCAAAACGGAACATCATTCTCAAGACAATTCCCCTTGTTTCTCAAAGTCCAATTTCCTGAAACTGATGCCATGATTGTGTGCATGGTGATTGTGTAATCTTCTCATAGAAAATGTAGTCTAGTTGATCAAAACGGCAACCTCAACGCACTGTTTTCCTTATTTTGCCATCATCAAACAAAGTGCACGCTTGACTCACGTGTACCATGCCATTTCCTCTCTGAAACTAGCCAGGAATGACCCTGTTCACCTTGGGTCATTTTCCAGGACTTAACGTGTCAAATCCGTCACCACAATCCAGTCTCCTTAGGTCAGGGACCTCTCACTGGATTGAGACAGCATCTCTCTCCTGTCTGCGAATTTCAGAACAAAGTAGACTACACAGTAATTAAAATTACATTCTCACAGAGGTCAGTTGAAGGCAACTGACTCGTCGTTGGTCCATTCCTGAATCTTTACATTTCTTTAGCTCAATAAAGTTCATGCATATCTTGTTCTCTCTCAAAGTATGCTAAAAAAGTTTTGTCTTAAAGTTTCCTTGAATAGTTTGCAAATCCATATACTGTGAACACTCTTTCGTTATCATTCCCTCCTGTTGAGACATGATCAATCTCATGGCTCAATATTATAGCATAACGAAATAGATTCTTCAGTAACATAAGTTCCTCCTGTGAATTTACACAACCCATCATTTGTGACACTCCTTGCATTTCTCTCAAGACAGTCTCATCCACATTATACCTTTCCTAATGTTAAGACACCTGTATGGCTGCCTCTTTTGCTGCCACATCTGCTTTAGCATTCCCAGAAAAATAAAATCTATGTTATCAGTATGAACTTTTAGTAGACCAAACACATTTTTCACAATCGCCATCTTTCCTTGTAGATAGTCACTGAGGTTAAAAGATTGCATCTTTTAACCATAGGGAACAGCAAAGTAAACATTATCCATTCCAACCACTAATTTTCAGTCATTAAATCCAGTTCTTAATACTAGTTCGTTTTGCTCGTCTCAGCGGTGTTGTCTTTATCTGTCTTATTGTTTCCACTAGTGGCATCATACAGGAGCAATCACCTTTTCAAACCATAGTATAGGGAAGACTATTATGAATATTAGCAACAGTAAGCTACATATGGTACCACGAAGGTCACAATACTACGGATGAGGAAATAGGTCACCCATCCTTTCTACCTTTCCCTGCTTACTGTCTCCTATCTTTTTAGCCTACACCCTATGTCTCTGTTGGCCGTTGATTTCTTCACTGAGTTTGAGACGCGCCGTTCTTTAAGAGAATGACTCCCCTTTGTAGTCAGACTTGTGCCTCAAGACTGTGGTGAGTAACTAATCTGTCCCTGTATCAATGTCCCTTCCTTACAATGTGACAAATGCATCCAAGACGTCCTCTCTGCTATTTTGACTGCAGTGGGTGTGGTGAGTAGTACCTGATACGGTCCCTCCCACCTGGGCTGGACCAGTTATTTCTTTTTGATAACTTTAATCAATACCCAACCTCCTGGTTTGACTCATCCACTCTTTGGTTTACTGCTTCACCTGGAACAGAATTTAGCAGAAGATCTCTTTTCTAGTTAGCATTTTGTATAAAATCGGTTAACTTTTTGATCCACTTCATCAGGAATTTGGATTACTTCTAGTAGAACCAACACAAGTTATTCAAAACTCTTATTTATCCATTGTTGAACAAACATGTATAACAAGACAATACCTCATCATTTGATATTCAACTCCTATTACTGATGTCTAGAAATCTGTTTCTTTGTTCCCTTTTAAACAAAATCAACTGTTAGTCTAATTTCTTTCACTCCAAAAACCTTTTCTTTCTTTCAAACCCGGTAAGTTTAAGACCGATATCATTTTAAATTCTCTGTTTAACCAAATCACACCTCTTTTTGTTAAAGATATGATAAAACCATTGTCATTATCCCAAACCAGAATTCAATCTGTATGTTTCTCAAATGAAAATATAGACCACATAATGTTCCCAATGTAGCGTTTAACAAAACTTTTTTCAAATATATTTTCCATAAAGGTCAGATAGGTAGAACTTCATAACTTGCTTTGGCTGCAGTCCAAAACAAGCTAATTAGCACAAACCATCATAACCACAATTTATCAGACTTATGAGTCTTCCCAAATTATTTCAGAACAAAGGTTATTATAACCCTCCTTATGCACTAATACCATTTATTAATACAACCTTATCACAGCCTAACTGTTTATCCAAAACATTGTGTCAGGCTCCTGATAAAACATGCAATCAAACTTAAAGCCAAATTACAATAAAACTCAAAATAAAAATACATTTTAGTTATTTTCTCTTTCTCATTTCATAACTAAATTGCATCCAATACCTTTATCAAAACTCTTAAAAATCCTACATTTTACTATTTTGATTTTAAATGTTTTCCCATATACCTAAAGTATATGCATAGTTCCCTTTTCAGAACATCAAAGTGTTTAAACCAATCATCTCTTCACAACCACAAAACGTTCTCCTGTTTCATTTTATAACCTTCCATGAACCTCTTAAACCAATCTTTTATGTAACTTTCAAATCATTTCCTCATAATGTTTTACATACATTTCTTCAAACCAAAATAAAACATTTGTGAAAACACAGCTTCAAAATAACCCAACTGGAAAAGTGCCACCAATTGATTCCATGTCAATGGATATTTGATGTGCAAGTGGTTATTATAATCAGATGTAGCTACTAAAGTTACAATTTCAAATTAAATCAAATCCTTAAACAAAACATTCCTTCGCCAAATAAAAACAACCTTCCTGTCTAAACGCAAACTTCCCATAAGTTCCCTATAACACACAAGGTTGCAATTATTGACTTAATTTCGCCTTTGATTTCAAAATTAGCCTTCTACTAATTCTCTGAGCCACATTTTAATTTGCTTTAAACTATCGTTATCATAATGTTGTTTCATCAAATCAATGTTCGGACAGTTAAAACTGCTCCCAGACCTTAGTCACTCATGCCAGTATTATGCTCCGTAATCACGTCAACCATGTCTTAATGTCCTTAAGACAAAAGAAAATATAAATTCGCCCTTTTTCTTTTTAAACCTTTAAATTCACAATTTAACATGAGTACCATAAGCCCGTAAAACAAAAACCTTATTCTTTAACTTCTCAAAAGTCTTATCAAAGCATACAGAGAATACTCCTTTGAATATTCCTATATTTACCAGCCATTACGCCCACAACATGCATTATGCACGGACAATTCTTCAAATCTAATTTATGCGGACCAAAAACTCCAAATTAAGATATTTAATTGGAATATTTTGTAGTTTGTAGCCTATATGGTTTAATGTAACACTCTTCTTACTTAATTACTTTTAGTTTTTACTTGAATGACTCAAATCTAGCACATTGTATCCATCAGCGCCCGCTTCAAACTCGAATCAAACAAACAGCGCACTCTGGAACAAGCAAAAACCTTTTTTTTTCCCTCTTTGAACAACACAGATGGTTGGCGTTTACCTTCTATTCACTTAATTTTGCTCTATAACTCTTGCGATTGTATTGGAACCAATTTATAAACCAGGGGTTCAATTTCTGCATTCTTATTGAATACCATAACACATCAAAGATATGACGCTTTTAAATACAAGTTCTGGTCGGAAAGGCTTCAAAAAACCTCCCTGTTTGGCTAGGAATTACAACAAATGTTTATCATGCATTTGTTAACCACCAAACTTCGAATTCTTCCAAACGGACACATCTCTCAGCATTAATACTCACATAATTATGCAGAATTACCCTCTGGGATCACCTTTGCAAAACTTCAACGTAACGGGACTCTTAGCCCCCACCTTTCCTCGGAATTTCTGAAACTCATGTAAAATGTACTCGAACAACCAAAAACCTTGTTAGCAAATGTATCAAAATAGGCTACTCTTCACTTAATATATTTCAAAAGTAACCAAATTAATGTGTAAATTCGCTCCAAATTCATCTATTTCTCTAAATTTGCGTATTTTCAATCTCTCAATTTCTTATTAGTCTGCGCATGCGTCATGTGGTTACTCATCTGGATCTCAAATGTCAAGCTGCAATACCTTTACTAGCCTGTACCCGCCGCCATCGCTGTTGAGTCTGTATGCAAGTTTGTTAGCTACAAATGTTGTTGCCATAGTTGCAAATTCAACTTCCTGGACTCTCCTTGGTCTCAGGACAGAGCAAAATCTCTGGCAAAATGCACTTTCTCTATGTTTTCACCATTAGCCATTAGCTAACAAAGTCACAGCTTGGATCTTTTCCTCTCAGATCCCAACAATTTGTAAAAGACTTTGTTCAACAGACAGCGGATTGGCAAATTCACTAGAATCATGTCAGCCTTCTTTTAGACACATTTGAAACAAAAATTACCACATTCTCTTCACTACTCTTTAACTTAAACAATTGGAACTTCAATTTCACCATTGAACTTGAATTTTGGTTTCCATATTTCTAAGCATTTCACAATTCCTCTGTACAACTTTTAAAACAATTAACCATGGTTATATATACACAATAGGTCCGCGGTTTATACAATTATACAATTAGTCCTCATCGACTAATATAATTAGTCCTCGTCGACTAATGTAGTACTATCTTTTACGTGCGCACGGAGTCATTTAATCCTGTAGTCTTCTCACAGCGACTGTGGACGGCCCATTTACCTCAATGGCTTTCTACAGAATTTAGCAAAATAGGTTACTACGCTGTTCCCGGTACCCCCGGCGCCATATGTTAGTAAACGTGGCTTCTGTGATTAGCCTGCACCATCTCACAACTGGATCTGAATTAAGCAAATGTAGATGATAGAACTGCACGTCTAATTTATCTTTAACTTAAAAATCGAGAGTCCAAATTCTGCATTGTACACTGAAAAGTCCTATCTTATGTTCACACATACATCTGAGTCCTGGTCGCCCAGGCCTTTTCAACCTGTTCGTTTGGCTAGGATTTAATAACACATGTTTGTAAGGCACGTGTCTACCACCAGACCCAGATCTATCAAAACAAACACATTTCAGCAACAATAAACGCACTTATGTAGAACTCCACTCTCTAATGGCATGTCAAACGCCTTTACCATGTGTAGATTACAATTCCCAATTCATCAGCAATAACAATCAGTTATTATGTCAATTTCAACCAATATACATTTACAGGTCAGGATCCATTGTGAGTTTAGTTCACGACTTCACAGCGGAGTATTTCATCCAACTCTGTTTTACTGCAATGGCATTCCCACAGAAATCAGCAATAATCTTTCCATTTGGTTAGGTATTTAACTACCACCAAACTCAGATATATTTCAAATATCTCAGTTCTGGTCGGTCAGGCCGTAACTGATTCTGTTCCATTTCTTAGCAAAACATACAGTCTATTTACTTCACCGATCTATCTGCTCCCAATGCGTCACAGATCACGGGTCTCAGTAAATATGACACCCCAATCGCTGCACTGGGTTTCCAACAGGTCTTAGCTGATAGGGACCAGAGTGCTTTAATAACTACACTATGGAGTTTTTTTAAAAATCAATTTGGAGCACAAAATTCGACTATATATATATACAATTTCATTCTTACCTTGTCCATCGAAAGCTGTGCCTCTTAGCTAGTCCAGAAATCCGTCACCTTTCCACCATCCCCTCCCCCCCCAAAAAACTGGCCTCTTTTTAAACAGCCATTTTTGCTGCGAGGTTCTCCATTGTCATGCACGTCTGCACGATTTTAGTTCTTGGTTCTTGGGTTCTGGATGGTGGAATGGATGTTGGAATCCGGCTCGAAGGACCATTGTGTCAGAAGTATTAATCTATCAAGCATTGCACAGTCAGTCGGTGAACAAGTTTAAGAAAGCTTTATTGCTTGTGGCCGGCCCACAAGGAGACAAAACATCACACCCCATTGTGCTACAAGTTTGTCCGCTAGCATGTTGCGCTAGCTAGCTATTTAAGCAGAACCGCCCTTTACAGTCATTGGTTAAGACAAAGGCATGCAAATGTTCCATTGCTCTTCTTCATTGGCTCCTTGCATAGACCTGGCGCGCGCGTGTGTGCGTGCGTGTTTGAGTGTGTGCGTGCTTGAGTGTGTGCGTGTGTGTGCCTTTTGACCCCTGTAAGCTTGACCACATGATTCACCCAACACAGATAAGGCCAGACATCTTTTAGGGCCTCTTCAGTAAGAGAGAGTGGTCAGCCCAGGTCACCTTGTTTACGTATGCCTCATGTTACCCAAAGTCCAGATTTGGGGGTAGGCTTCTCTCTACACACAAGGAATGCTGAACACAGAATCATTCTTATACAGGATAAATGTGTTACATCTTCAATTTCTCCAACACCAAGGCGCTGGATTAAGGCTCCAGTCTCTCCGGAGGCGTGGGTTCGAATCCCACCGCTGCCACTTTTGTAGGGTGCTAACGGCGTCTCATTGCTTTCACGTCAGTAAGTGGGTTTGAAAGGTGAACTGTGGCTCGTTGTGTTGTGTTGTCGTTGATGCTTTCTTGGGGCATCGTAGGTATAGTGGCTCCATCACCAGACAATACAAACCGTGAAGAGGCATTTCGTCTCTTGTGAAGGTCGAACACATCCGGAGTAGGCCAAGTGTTCCAAACTCGACAGAAGTATAAACCAGGTTTATGGTAATCTCTTACTAGTTGGACGTCAGTAGGTGGTGTGAAAAGTCGAACCGTGGCTCGAAATGCTGTGCGATCATGGAGGATGTCGTGGGCATTGGTGGTATAGTGTCAAGCATAGCTGCGTTCCAAGCAGTTGACCCGGGTTAGATTCCCGGCCAATGCAGAACCTTGAGAAAGATGTGTTTTATCTGGTGTCATTCCACTGCTTGCAGGCATTTTACTAGTCACGTGAGCTCCTGGACGATCGATCAGCTTCGGTTGGAGCTCGGCTGGCCAACAGTTGACAACGGGGGGTAGCGTGGCCGAGCGGTCCAAGGTGCTGGATTTAGGCTCCAGTCTCTCCGGAGGCGTGGGTTCGAATCCCACCGCTGCCAGTTTTGTAGGGTGCTAACGCCGTCTCGTTGCTTTCAAGTCAGTAAGTGGGTTTGAAAGGTGAACTGTGGCTCGACATGTTGTCGTTGATGCTTTCTTGGGGCATCGTAGGTATAGTGGCTCCATCACCAGACAATACAAAGTGTGAGAGGCATTTCGTCTCTTGTGACGGTCGAGCACATCCGGATTAGGCCAAGTGTTCCAAACTCGACAGAAGTATAAACCAGGTTTATGGCAAACTCTTACTAGTTGGACGTCAGTAGGTGGTGTGAAAAATCGAACCGTGGCTCGAAAAGCTGTGCGATCATGGAGGATGTTGTGGGCATTGGTGGTATAGTGGCAAGCATAGCTGCCTTCCAAGCAGTTGACCCGGGTTCGATTCCCGGCCAATGCAGAACCTTGAGAAAGATGTGTTTTATCTGGTGTCATTCCACTGCTTGCGGGCATTAGATATAGTCACGTGAGCTCCTGGACGATCGATCAGCTTCGGTTTGAGCTCGGCTGGCCAACAGCTGACAACGGGGTAGCGTGGCCGAGCGGTCCAAAGCGCTGGATTAAGGCTCCAGTCTCTCCGGAGGCGTGGGTTCGAATCCCACCGCTGCCACTTTAGTAGGGTGCTAACGGCGTCTCATTGCTTTCACGTCAGTAAGTGGGTTTGAAAGGTGAACTGTGTCTCGATGTGTTGTCGTTGATGCTTTCTTGGGGCATCGTAGGTATAGTGGCTCCATCACCAGACAATACAAAGTGTGAGAGGCATTTCGTCTCTTGTGACGGTCGAGCACATCCGGATTAGGCCAAGTGTTCCAAACTCGACAGAAGTATAAACCAGGTTTATGGCAATCTCTTACTAGTTGGACGTCAGTAGGTGGTGTGAAAAATCGAACCGTGGCTCGAAAAGCTGTGCGATCATGGAGGATGTCGTGGGCATTGGTGGTATAGTGGCAAGCATAGCTGCCTTCCAAGCAGTTGACCTGGGTTCGATTTCCGGCCAATGCAGAACCTTGAGAAAGATGTGTTTTATCTGGTGTCATTCCACTGCTTGCGGGCATTAGACTAGTCACGTGAGCTCCTGGACGATCGATCAGCTTCGGTTGGAGCTCGGCTGGCCAACAGTTGACAACGGGGTAGCGTGGCCGAGCGGTCCAAGGTGCTGGATTTAGGCTCCAGTCTCTCCGGAGGCATGGTTTCGAATCCCACCGCTGCCACTTTTGTAGGGTGCTAACGGCGTCTCATTGCTTTCACGTCAGTAAGTGGGTTTGAAAGGTGAACTGTGGCTCGACGTGTTGTGTTGTGTTGTCGTTGATGCTTTCTTGGGGCATCGTAGGTATAGTGGCTCCATCACCAGACAATACAAAGTGTGAGAGGCATTTCGTCTCTTGTGACGGTCGAGCACATCCGGATTAGGCCAAGTGTTCCAAACTCGACAGAAGTATAAACCAGGTTTATGGCAAACTCTTACTAGTTGGACGTCAGTAGGTGGTGTGAAAAATCGAACCGTGGCTCGAAAAGCTGTGCGATCATGGAGGATGTCGTGGGCATTGGTGGTATAGTGGCAAACATAGCTGCCTTCCAAGCAGTTGACCCGGGTTCGATTCCCGGCCAATGCAGAACCTCGAGAAAGATGTGTTTTATCTGGTGTCATTCCACTGCTTGCGGGCATTAGATATAGTCACATGAGCTCCTGGACGATCGATCAGCTTCGGTTTGAGCTCGGCTGGCCAACAGGTGACAACGGGGTAGCGTGGCCGAGCGGTCCAAGACGCTGGATTAAGGCTCCAGTCTCTCCGGAGGCGTGGGTTCGAATCCCACCGCTGCCACTTTTGTAGGGTGCTAACGGCGTCTCATTGCTTTCACGTCAGTAAGTGGGTTTGAAAGGTGAACTGTGGCTCGACGTGTTGTGTTGTCGTTGATGCTTTCTTGGGGCATCGTAGGTATAGTGGCTCCATCACCAGACAATACAAAGTGTGAGAGGCATTTCGTCTCTTGTGACGGTCGAGCACATCCGGATTAGGCCAAGTGTTCCAAACTCGACAGAAGTATAAACCAGGTTTATGGCAAACTCTTACTAGTTGGACGTCAGTAGGTGGTGTGAAAAATCGAACCGTGGCTCGAAAAGCTGTGCGATCATGGAGGATGTCGTGGGCATTGGTGGTATAGTGGCAAGCATAGCTGCCTTCCAAGCAGTTGACCCGGGTTCGATTCCCGGCCAATGCAGAACCTTGAGAAAGATGTGTTTTATCTGGTGTCATTCCACTGCTTGCGGGCATTAGATATAGTCACGTGAGCTCCTGGACGATCGATCAGCTTCGGTTTGAGCTCGGCTGGCCAACAGCTGACAACGGGGTAGCGTGGCCGAGCGGTCCAAGGTGCTGGATTTAGGCTCCAGTCTCTCCGGAGGCGTGGGTTCGAATCCCGCCGCTGCCACTTTTGTAGGGTGCTAACGCCGTCTCGTTGCTTTCAAGTCAGTAAGTGGGTTTGAAAGGTGAACTGTGGCTCGACATGTTGTCGTTGATGCTTTCTTGGGGCATCGTAGGTATAGTGGCTCCATCACCAGACAATACAAAGTGTGAGAGGCATTTCGTCTCTTGTGACGGTCGAGCACATCCGGATTAGGCCAAGTGTTCCAAACTCGACAGAAGTATAAACCAGGTTTATGGCAAACTCTTACTAGTTGGACGTCAGTAGGTGGTGTGAAAAATCGAACCGTGGCTCGAAAAGCTGTGCGATCATGGAGGATGTCGTGGGCATTGGTGGTATAGTGGCAAGCATAGCTGCCTTCCAAGCAGTTGACCCGGGTTCGATTCCCGGCCAATGCAGAACCTTGAGAAAGATGTGTTTTATCTGGTGTCATTCCACTGCTTGCGGGCATTAGATATAGTCACGTGAGCTCCTGGACGATCGATCAGCTTCGGTTGGAGCTCGGCTGGCCAACAGTTGACAACGGGGTAGCGTGGCCGAGCGGTCCAAGGTGCTGGATTAAGGCTCCAGTCTCTCCGGAGGCGTGGGTTCGAATCCCACCGCTGCCACTTTTGTAGGGTGCTAACGGCGTCTCATTGCTTTCACGTCAGTAAGTGGGTTTGAAAGGTGAACTGTGGCTCGACGTGTTGTGTTGTGTTGTCGTTGATGCTTTCTTGGGGCATCGTAGGTATAGTGGCTCCATCACCAGACAATACAAACCGTGAAGAGGCATTTCGTCTCTTGTGACGGTCGAACACATCCGGAGTAGGCCAAGTGTTCCAAACTCGACAGAAGTATAAACCAGGTTTAGGGCAATCTGTTACTAGTTCAGTATCGATCAGTTTTGGGAGAAGCTCGGGTGGCCAACAGCTGACAACGGGGTAGCGTGGCCGAGCCGTCCAAGGCGCTGGATTTAGGCTCCAGTCTCTCCGGAGGCGTGGGTTAGAATCCGACTGCTGCCATTTTTGTAGGGTGATAATGCCGTCTCGTTGCTTTCAAGTCAGTAAGTGGGTTTTAAAGTTGAATTATGGCTCGACATGTTGTCGTTGATGCTTTCTTGGGGCATCGTAGGTATAGTGGCTCCATCACCAGACAATACAAAGTGTGAGAGGCATTTCGTCTCTTGTGACGGTCGAGCACATCCGGATTAGGCCAAGTGTTCCAAACTCGACAGAAGTATAAACCAGGTTTATGGCAATCTCTTACTAGTTGGACGTCAGTAGGTGGTGTGAAAAATCGAACCGTGGCTCGAAATAGCTGTGCGATCATGGAGGATGTTGTGGGCATTGGTGGTATAGTGGCAAGCATAGCTGCCTTCCAAGCAGTTGACCCGGGTTCGATTCCCGGCCAATGCATAACCTTGAGAAAGATGTGTTTTATCTGGTGTCATTCCACTGCTTGCGGGCATTAGACTAGTCACGTGAGCTCCTGGACGATCGATCAGCTTCGGTTGGAGCTCGGCTGGCCAACAGTTGACAATGGGGTAGCGTGGCCGAGCGGTCCAAGGTGCTGGATTAAGGCTCCAGTCTCTCCGGAGGCGTGGGTTCGAATCCCACCGCTGCCAGTTTTGTAGGGTGCTAACGGCGTCTCGTTGCTTTCACGTCAGTAAGTGGGTTTGAAAGGTGAACTGTGGCTCGACGTGTTGTGTTGTCGTTGATGCTTTCTTGGGGCATCGTAGGTATAGTGGCTCCATCACCAGACAATACAAACCGTGAAGAGGCATTTCGTCTCTTGTGACGGTCGAACACATCCGGAGTAGGCCAAGTGTTCCAAACTCGACAGAAGTATAAACCAGGTTTAGGGCAATCTGTTACTAGTTCAGTATCGATCAGTTTTGGGAGAAGCTCGGGTGGCCAACAGCTGACAACGGGGTAGCGTGGCCGAGCCGTCCAAGGCGCTGGATTTAGGCTCCAGTCTCTCCGGAGGCGTGGGTTAGAATCCGACTGCTGCCATTTTTGTAGGGTGATAATGCCGTCTCGTTGCTTTCAAGTCAGTAAGTGGGTTTGAAAGTTGAATTATGGCTCGACATGTTGTCGTTGATGCTTTCTTGGGGCATCGTAGGTATAGTGGCTCCATCACCAGACAATACAAAGTGTGAGAGGCATTTCGTCTCTTGTGACGGTCGAGCACATCCGGATTAGGCCAAGTGTTCCAAACTCGACAGAAGTATAAACCAGGTTTATGGCAATCTCTTACTAGTTGGACGTCAGTAGGTGGTGTGAAAAATCGAACCGTGGCTCGAAATACTGTGCGATCATGGAGGATGTTGTGGGCATTGGTGGTATAGTGGCAAGCATAGCTGCCTTCCACGCGGCGGGCAGACGCCTGTACCTGTAAAGGGAAAAATTGGGGTACTCGTGTCGAATCCCAGTCACGACGATGTTTATTACAAATGATTTATTGTACTTCTTTCAATGATACAATATAGTGGCACTGGTTATCTGCTATATATCAAACCAATGTAAAAGGCCATACTGAGATGCCTCTAATCTACATCTAAAATTGCAGTATTGTACATTACAAATACATCATAATTGTATTCAGCCTTGTTTATTAACAAGATTGTGTATTGTCCGTTGGCACTATTTTCATTGTTTGTATATTGTCTGGTTTTGATGGAATATAAAAAAAATATATTCTGGTAAAAACCTCTAATATTGGGGATTTATTTTCAGTGTAACCAGTTGCCTGGATTTGTTTGAGCCACTAAATGAAGACATTTGTACAGATGAGTCTTAAGGGGTCAATGGTAATCAATAGTCTGATCCATCTCCATTTTCATACATCATGAACATTTATTTGATGATTAATTGTGATACAAATAACTGAGATGAACACACAATCTTATTTTGGCCATTTATTGGAACATGTAATCAAGGCTTGTACAAATAACCTAGATTAAGTGCAAAACAGTCATATTATTTATTTGAACTATTTACAACAATTTTTATGTACAGTTTGCCTACTTCCCCTTCTCCTCAGCCCACCTCTTCTTCTCTGCCTTGTAGAAGGCTGATTGTTGAAACTCCCCCCAGGTCATTTCAGCATTCATTCCGTCTGCCTTGTACAGGGACAGCACCCTGGTAGGACAGTAAATGTACCTGCCCGCCACACCCCGGAACGAATGGTACACATGGGGGCTTTCTGGCCCCTGCTTGATGGGCTTGCGGCAGAACTTGCAGAGCCGACCGGTGGGCTGCTGTTCTGCCGCCCTCCGTTTCCCCCGCAGATCAGCCAACCTCCGTGCCTCTGCTGACCTGAGCTTGGCTGCCTCAAGCTCTTTCCCAAAGAAAGGGGTGTCCGCAAAGTCCTCAAACGGCATTCTGGGGTCATTCAGGCCTTCTGCTGCATAGAGCTTGTGGACTCTTTGTGAGCAGTAAAAGTACTTGACCTCCCCAGACTGGTAGAAGAGGTGGATGGAGGAACCGTCTCCCTGGTATCGCGACTTCGGCTGGCCACAGGCAAGACAGTTCCTCGTCTTCTTTTTGCCCAGCTGCTGCTGCTGCTGTTGTTGCAGTGCCGTCTGCTTCTGGACTATGTCCCGCACCATGTCCTCGATAGCAGCCTTGGTCAGAGGGGCCTCCTGGGGATCTCTCCCAGGTGGATTGACCGCAGCGGGTGGTATGGTCACCACCGGCACGCTCTTGGTCTCACTCTCTGCCGTCAGGTGCTGCCACAGCTGCTGCGTCTCCAGAAGTTTCTCTGGGCTGGTGTTCAGGGACGTGCTGGCGTTGGTCCGCTTTGCCCAATGCTTCACATACTGTGAAATGTGTTGCTTTGTTGTTGGATGCAACAGGCTATTGGGATCACG
Organism: Hypomesus transpacificus; assembly: GCF_021917145.1. Taxonomy (NCBI): domain Eukaryota; kingdom Metazoa; phylum Chordata; class Actinopteri; order Osmeriformes; family Osmeridae; genus Hypomesus; species Hypomesus transpacificus. Next base: position 19,098 of record NW_025813737.1, on the reverse strand, counting down.
GGAAGCAGCCTGCACCAAGCCAGCGTAGTCACTGTCCACCCTCTGCAGGAAATCCTTCGACCCTTGGTGGATTCCTATGAGGCCGTCGATGACCTCCTTCATGGCCTCTGTCCACCGGGAATGGTCCAAGACGTACAGAAGCCCGCCTGCCTTGATGGACATTGTGCGAGCAGCACGCGGGTTTGCTGTGATGGGCAGTGCAGGTGTCGTTGGCAGACCTGAAGACAAGTAGAAATAACACATAATAAATATAAAATCTTGCTCTATCAAGCATCAGTGCAACTTGAGTGTTGCATCTCATTCACATTTTACTAGCAGATGTGTAAAATGAGGGATATTTGCAAAATTACCTTGAGTGGAGGTTGATTGGACTGGCTGGACTGTGGTCTGGGGCAAGACTCCAGAAGCCTCACCAAAGACGTCATCCTGCAACAGAGGAAGTACATGCATTTCAATTATTTAAACATGTGTGCTTAGTCTGCAGGTATAACCTGTGTAAGTTTGAAAGGGTAAATTACAAAGTGCTATCAATGCAACTTACATTGTCTTCTGGCGTGATGAAGGGCTGGTCGGCGACCACCCGGTCAGCCTCCTCTTCCTCAGCTCCCTCTTCATCAGCCCCCTGGGACCTGTTCTTGAACCAGTCCAGAGGCACAGGGCGACAGCCTGGCTCCACATACTGCAGGCCAAATCTCTCCCCTGTGTCTCTGTGGCTCAACTGCAGTGCAGGGTATTTGGCATGGCCGGTCACCCTCTCCGATGCCACGTTCAGCTGCATGATGAGCACTGGGTCAAAGACTGCAGGTAGCTTCACGTCCGGTAACTTCAGATCCACCAATCTCTGAAAGTTCCACCGTGCCATGCCCATCATGCCTTGAGCCTGGAAGAGCTCGGAGGAAACACAGTTGCCTGTGATCCACCGTGCCTGATGCGCATGGAAACCCTCCTGTTGGGAGGTGCCTCTCACAGGGATCCACACTGGGACAGCTGCTCCTTCACCCTTGACGTGGTTGAGCTGCACTGTTCCTCCGTGTCTGTAAAGGATCCCGTCCTCCTCTTCTGGATCACTCAGGCAGCCTCTCAGGATGTGCACCCTCTGGAGTCTCCACAGCTTTAGCATGGACGGCTTGAAGAGGTAGACACCATTGGGATCTGTCTCTAGGAAGAACTGTTTGAGGACGCTCTCCACTCTCTCCAGCAGCTCTGTAGGTTGTGGTACCTTACAATTGAAAAAAGGATTACAGATGATTTCATATGCATTAACGGAATACAGAAATTAAATTACGTATTTTTCTTATTTATGTTATAACATAACAAGCATTATTAATGTTATGAACATTCAAAAGTACCTTGGTCCGGCAGTGTTCCCGGATATGCTGCTTTGTGGGATTGGCAGGCCTGATCCCACAGAAGGCGTATGCCTCCGTCAGCCTCTGCAGGTCAGTCTGGTCCACCACACAGAATGCAGCACTGAGGAACCGGCAGAAAGTGCTGTGGAGTGTATGGTGCTCTGACACGCACTCCCTTGAGAACCGCCGCATGCAATGGAAAAGGTCCAGTTTGACAGTGATGTCGCTGCTGTACTTTCCCCGGGAGGCACATGAGTTGGTCAGGTTCCCAGATGTTGCCCCCGTCACCACAGCTTCCGTGGTTTTCCATGAATCCCAGTGGAGGTGCTCCTGGGGGTCAAGGTTTGGGATCCGGAAATCAGCACAGCAGTCCCTGCTCACACAGTGAGAGAGAGAGAGAGAAAAACACAAATTAATGATAGGCTTTGAGTTTCTATGTCACCTGCATACAATCCCCTGTAACTATATAGTATATTATATTTTGCTAAATGTTTCTGTCCTGTGTAAAATTGAATACAAAAGCTGTGATCTGGCTTTTACCTGTCCACCCACTGGTACTTTGCCTTCGGCAGTCCAGCTGAGTCGTAGCGATGAGACAGCCCCTCGTACATGGGTTCCAGCGACCGGTCACTCTCTGACTGAAGCATCACCCAGGACAGGATCATCCAGTTCTCATTCATCACGAGGACATGGTTCCGGATGAGAGCACCACCTTCCGGGCCACCTTCCGTGTGTGGTCAGCTCGAATGACCTGCCCAAAAGTGCCTTGCAGGACAAGAGTGAGGGTCTTCTCCTTACGGTGGTACTCATGTACGAGGCAGTCTACTAGGTAGCGGGGACTGATGGCTACCCCACACCAGCCATTGGTCAAGTCGTAGGTACCAAAGGGATCAGGGGTGTTGTCCTTCCGCATGGTGCCTGTGATGGTCTTCTGCCCATACAGGCCGGAGTCACCATCCTGCACATTCTGTACAGTCAACAGATAGGCAAGGTGTGCCCTCTCGTACCGTAGGTGCAGAGCCTCATTCAGCTGATTTGCCATGTCTGTGGCCGACCTCCCTGTGCGACATAGCTCATCCATTACCGTTTTGCAGATGGCTTTTTTGTGGGTGAGAAATGCTGGCAGGATGTTGCAGAAGAGTTGTGGCAGCATTTCCATCCACTGGGGTTTGTCAGCGAACCAGTACCTCTTGCATGTTTTGCAGTTCAGCCGAGAGGCCAAGATGTAGTACTGGCCGCTGGTCCCAATAATGACCCGGGGTCGCCCAACTCCTGCCGAAACCACATGGGGAGTGGAGCAGCCGTAGAGGCAGGGTAAAATGTAATTGTTCCTCACTCTCTCCATAATTGCATGCTCCGGTTTCCAAATGAAAAATGGATGTAGCTGGAAGTACTTGGGAGATGGCATATCATAGACTGGATCTATGAGTTCTGGTTGGGGTGGATGACGCCACAAGGAGATCATACCCATCAGATGTCGTACAGGTCGAGATCCTGGCCAAAGTCCCAAAGATTCCATCTCCGTTTTCATCCACATCTTCTGGTTTTGGGAGCAGTTCCACTGGCTGACGTCTTGGTCCTTCCTATGGAGTGGTGGTGGGATGGTAGACGGAGCTGGGGTAGGTAGCGCACCAGCTGCGGCTGGAACAGGACAGGGTAGAGCGACAGCAGCAGACGTGGCAGGAGATGGAGCAGAGTGCGGTGGCATGGTGGCTGCAGACAGCACAGGAGCCAGTCGGGGAGAGGCTGCAGGATGACAGATGATAATGATGAGCAACTACATTCTGTAAACAACAGACTAAATACATAGATTTTTAAACATATAAAATATTTTTAAATACTTTCAAGTAATTATATTATTAAATAATAGTGACTCATACCTTTTGAGATAGCAGTGTTTGCTGACTCTGTACACAGGCCCAGTGCAAGCAACTCGGGCGGAACTGGCACTGGAGCCTTCACTGGAACTGGGGGATCTAATGACAAAATATGTATATAGCTCACAACCTGTCTTTTTGCTACCGGGACTGCAGTGAGAGATGACTTTCAATCACAGGCTAAGAGTTAAATGAGGTAAGTAAGTTATGTTTGATTAAATCTTGTATCTAGTTAGGCGCATGTAGACATCAATATTAACCTGGCAACAAAGAAGTGAGTCCATCACCCTGGTCTGGTCTGGAGAGTGTGGCTGCTGGTTTACTCTTTTCTATTACAGAAAGCACAATGTTATTCTCAACATCTAACATAGTAGCTCATGCAAAACACAACATATTGTTTGTAGTATGTTTTTAAATTGCAAGAGATTCAGATGTAGTCCTAGGAACATGATCATTTTACCTTGAGCAGTGCTGGGGTCCAGTCTGTTACCAGGCAGTTTAGACTGAGCAGCGGATGGATTCTTATATCCTGAAAAAAAGGACAAAGTTAGTCACCGTGTAAAAGTTATATTTCAGACTGACAGAGGCAAATTGCATGTGTGCTTTGTTTGCATGTAAGAACTTCTCTCAATTGGATCTGTCAGCAACTATCAAACAGCTTTAATCCTAAATAAATAATTTTGTTCAAAAACCTGTTAAGCAAACAATGCAAACGGTGGCATGCACATTCATGCAGTCATCATGCAGAGTATAAGACAAATAACACTTACCCTCAACGAAGAGCCTGTAAATTCATAATGGGAATCATGCAGAGTATAAGAAAAAAAACACTTACCATCAACGATGGAGAGGATGTAAATTCATGATTGGAGTTTTGAAAGGCAGAACACCATAAACATTGAACAAGGCCAGAAACGTGGCATGAACATTGAACAAGGCCAGGAACGTGGCATGAACATTGACCAAGAGTCATGTCTTGGTCCCAACAACTGATATGCAAAGAGACCTCGGCCTGCTGGTCTCTTATTCCTGGGAGATGAAGATGCACCCGAAGACAGGGCAGCAGCTAGTGACAAAGCAGAGATGAAAAGATGTACAACATGCTGTCAAGTAGCAGTTCAAAAGCATATTGCTTTAAATGTGTCCTCAGTCACACACAACAAGGCCCACAAAGGAACATTCACTTACAGCTCTGCTTGACCATCTTGGAGGGGGAGATGTTCAGCATGGCTTGCTCCAGGTCTTCATCTTCATCCATGACTGTGGTGCAAACAGGAAAGAAACATAAGAATGTATTCCTTTCACTGTACAATAGTTACATTTATATCCTATCTGTTACATGCATCAAATGAAAGTTAACCATAATCACAAGCATTAAATTACTTATAATATTTAATTAATACTGATGACCTACCCACGGCTTGGCTGGAGGCGAGCAGAGGAGAGGACATGGATGCCTCCTGGGTCTTCTTGGTCAGGTACCGCTTCAGTTTGTCCATGCTAGTTCCCGGAGTGGTGGTCCGGGACAGAACGAACGCTGCAAAGCCATCTGCCCTACCCTCCCAGACGTCACCCCAGGTCCTTGTTGGCATGCGGCCAAAGCCGACCTGTTGGTCCTCCTCCACTGAGCTGACAGCCCCGGTCCTCCTGGCCTCGTACTCCAGCACTGCCTTGATTTCCTTGAAGGAATTGGCATACCCTACAAAGGACCGCAGGCTGTCTTTGCTGGGCCCATCCAAAGGCATGCCAGCCATTTGCTCCTTTTCAAATTGTTTAATGAGGTACAGAGTGTACCCCACATCATTTTCAAGGAGCCATCTGACCAATTTCCCCTTATACTTTCCAAACTGTAAAGTATACTCCCCCAACACCTCAGTTTGATCAGACACATCCCCCCCTCGGTCACGGACCAAAGAGCACGCCCTTGCCCTCATCTGCTCCTCCTTTATGGGTGCTGACTTGTCCTTCAGAGAGACAGAGGAGTCCTTCCAACGCTTGGCTTCCTCAGTTGCATCTTGGAGAAGGTAGCCATGTGACCCCTTCCGAAAGACCACCACCACTCTCCCAGGATAAAAACTAAAAACTTGCTTAGACATCTGTATTTAAAAGAAATAACACATTCAATAATTACAACAAATTACATGTCAAGAGGGGGTGGTAGCCAGAGTATTTTCAAACAACACTGCCCTACAGTAGATCTGTATCTATTCGATGAGTGTGCTTACTTGAGGTGAATGTGCCTCATCTCAACTCCCCCATCCTCCCCCATCCCCCAACAATCCCCCTCAATGTCCTTTGTCTTGGAATGTGTATTAGCTGCGAACAGCTCTCTTCTAACATGACTTTTATTCACGATTCACTATTAATTTTACATAACATGCTGGCAAACCATTGTCGGTATATTGTTAGTAACTAACGTTACTGAATAACTTTGGGAAGTTATAGTAGTACCAACGTAACATTGCATTAGTGGCTACTGTACATACAGTTTCATTCATTCATACTGTTAGACTGAGAGTCATAGCGTGCTCAATGTTGAGTTTTCACAAAGCAGAGATGAGTAAAATAACATGTTCATTCATGATTTAGCTAGCTATTTTTAGATCTATCCAGATGGATATCTTACCTCAGTGCAGATCTACGTGTACTGTTCTCTCAAAAAATATTCTGATCTGAGACGCTTCTCTATCTCGTAAGAAAACCGCGAAACAGCGCCCCCCAAATCCCCATAGTGGCCACAAATGGTAGTATTCGATATGGTTAAGGATAGCCATAGAGAATGAATGGGAAAAGTTAAGGAAGTTAAGACCATTCATCGCAGCCTCCCGCGCGGCTGACCCGGGTTCGATTCCCGGCCAATGCAGAACCTTGAGAAAAATGTATTTTATCTGGTGTCATTCCACTGCTTGCGGGCATTAGATATAGTCACGTGAGCTCCTGGACGATCGATCAGCTTCGGTTCGAGCTCGGCTGGCCAACAGTTGACAACGGGGTAGCGTGGCCGAGCGGTCCAAGGCGCTGGATTAAGGCTCCAGTCTCTCCGGAGGCGTGGGTTCGAATCCCACCGCTGCCACTTTTGTAGGGTGCTAACGGCGTCTCATTGCTTTCACGTGAGTAAGTGGGTTTGAAAGGTGAACTGTGGCTCGACGTGTTGTGTTGTGTTGTCGTTGATGCTTTCTTGGGGCATCGTAGGTATAGTGGCTCCATCACCAGACAATACAAACCGTGAAGAGGCATTTCGTCTCTTGTGACGGTCGAACACATCCGGAGTAGGCCAAGTGTTCCAAACTCGACAGAAGTATAAACCAGGTTTAGGGCAATCTGTTACTAGTTCAGTATCGATCAGTTTTGGGAGAAGCTCGGGTGGCCAACAGCTGACAACGGGGTAGCGTGGCCGAGCCGTCCAAGGCGCTGGATTTAGGCTCCAGTCTCTCCGGAGGCGTGGGTTAGAATCCGACTGCTGCCATTTTTGTAGGGTGATAATGCCGTCTCGTTGCTTTCAAGTCAGTAAGTGGGTTTTAAAGTTGAATTATGGCTCGACATGTTGTCGTTGATGCTTTCTTGGGGCATCGTAGGTATAGTGGCTCCATCACCAGACAATACAAAGTGTGAGAGGCATTTCGTCTCTTGTGACGGTCGAGCACATCCGGATTAGGCCAAGTGTTCCAAACTCGACAGAAGTATAAACCAGGTTTATGGCAATCTCTTACTAGTTGGACGTCAGTAGGTGGTGTGAAAAATCGAACCGTGGCTCGAAAACCTGTGCGATCATGGAGGATGTCGTGGGCATTGGTGGTATAGTGGCAAGCATAGCTGCCTTCCAAGCAGTTGACCCGGGTTCGATTCCCGGCCAATGCAGAACCTTGAGAAAAATGTGTTTTATCTGGTGTCATTCCACTGCTTGCGGGCATTAGATATAGTCACGTGAGCTCCTGGACGATCGATCAGCTTCGGTTCGAGCTCGGCTGGCCAACAGTTGACAACGGGGTAGCGTGGCCGAGCGGTCCAAGGCACTGGATTAAGGCTCCAGTCTCTCCGGAGGCGTGGGTTCGAATCCCACCGCTGCTACTTTTGTAGGGTGCTAACGGCGTCTCATTGCTTTCACGTCAGTAAGTGGGTTTGAAAGGTGAACTGTGGCTCGACGTGTTGTGTTGTGTTGTCGTTGATGCTTTCTTGGGGCATCGTAGGTATAGTGGCTCCATCACCAGACAATACAAACCGTGAAGAGGCATTTCGTCTCTTGTGACGGTCGAACACATCCGGAGTAGGCCAAGTGTTCCAAACTCGACAGAAGTATAAACCAGGTTTAGGGCAATCTGTTACTAGTTCAGTATCGATCAGTTTTGGGAGAAGCTCGGGTGGCCAACAGCTGACAACGGGGTAGCGTGGCCGAGCCGTCCAAGGCGCTGGATTTAGGCTCCAGTCTCTCCGGAGGCGTGGGTTAGAATCCGACTGCTGCCATTTTTGTAGGGTGATAATGCCGTCTCGTTGCTTTCAAGTCAGTAAGTGGGTTTTAAAGTTGAATTATGGCTCGACATGTTGTCGTTGATGCTTTCTTGGGGCATCGTAGGTATAGTGGCTCCATCACCAGACAATACAAAGTGTGAGAGGCATTTCGGCTCTTGTGACGGTCGAGCACATCCGGATTAGGCCAAGTGTTCCAAACTCGACAGAAGTATAAACCAGGTTTATGGCAATCTCTTACTAGTTGGACGTCAGTAGGTGGTGTGAAAAATCGAACCGTGGCTCGAAAAGCTGTGCGATCATGGAGGATGTTGTGGGCATTGGTGGTATAGTGGCAAGCATAGCTGCCTTCCAAGCAGTTGACCCGGGTTCGATTCCCGGCCAATGCAGAACCTTGAGAAAGATGTGTTTTATCTGGTGTCATTCCACTGCTTGCGGGCATTAGATATAGTCACGTGAGCTCCTGGACGATCGATCAGCTTCGGTTTGAGCTCGGCTGGCCAATAGCTGACAACGGGGTAGCGTGGCCGAGCGGTCCAAGGCGCTGGATTAAGGCTCCAGTCTCTCCGGAGGCGTGGGTTCGAATCCCACCGCTGCCACTTTTGTAGGGTGCTAACGGCGTCTCATTGCTTTCACGTCAGTAAGTGGGTTTGAAAGGTGAACTGTGGCTCGACGTGTTGTGTTGTCGTTGATGCTTTCTTGGGGCATCGTAGGTATAGTGGCTCCATCACCAGACAATACAAACCGTGAAGAGGCATTTCGTCTCTTGTGACGGTCGAACACATCCGGAGTAGGCCAAGTGTTCCAAACTCGACAGAAGTATAAACCAGGTTTAGGGCAATCTGTTACTAGTTCAGTATCGATCAGTTTTGGGAGAAGCTCGGGTGGCCAACAGCTGACAACGGGGGTAGCGTGGCCGAGCCGTCCAAGGCGCTGGATTTAGGCTCCAGTCTCTCCGGAGGCGTGGGTTAGAATCCGACTGCTGCCATTTTTGTAGGGTGATAATGCCGTCTCGTTGCTTTCAAGTCAGTAAGTGGGTTTGAAAGTTGAATTATGGCTCGACATGTTGTCGTTGATGCTTTCTTGGGGCATCGTAGGTATAGTGGCTCCATCACCAGACAATACAAAGTGTGAGAGGCATTTCGTCTCTTGTGACGGTCGAGCACATCCGGATTAGGCCAAGTGTTCCAAACTCGACAGAAGTATAAACCAGGTTTATGGCAATCTCTTACTAGTTGGACGTCAGTAGGTGGTGTGAAAAATCGAACCGTGGCTCGAAATACTGTGCGATCATGGAGGATGTTGTGGGCATTGGTGGTATAGTGGCAAGCATAGCTGCCTTCCACGCGGCGGGCAGACGCCTGTACCTGTAAAGGGAAAAATTGGGGTACTCGTGTCGAATCCCAGTCACGACGATGTTTATTACAAATGATTTATTGTACTTCTTTCAATGATACAATATAGTGGCACTGGTTATCTGCTATATATCAAACCAATGTAAAAGGCCATACTGAGATGCCTCTAATCTACATCTAAAATTGCAGTATTGTACATTACAAATACATCATAATTGTATTTAGCCTTGTTTATTAACAAGATTGTGTATTGTCCGTTGGCACTATTTTCATTGTTTGTATATTGTCTGGTTTTGATGGAATATAAAAAAATATATTCTGGTAAAAACCTCTAATATTGGGGATTTATTTTCAGTGTAACCAGTTGCCTGGATTTGTTTGAGCCACTAAATGAAGACATTTGTACAGATGAGTCTTAAGGGGTCAATGGTAATCAATAGTCTGATCCATCTCCATTTTCATACATCATGAACATTTATTTGATGATTAATTGTGATACAAATAACTGAGATGAACACACAATCTTATTTTGGCCATTTATTGGAACATGTAATCAAGGCTTGTACAAATAACCTAGATTAAGTGCAAAACAGTCATATTATTTATTTGAACTATTTACAACAATTTTTATGTACAGTTTGCCTACTTCCCCTTCTCCTCAGCCCACCTCTTCTTCTCTGCCTTGTAGAAGGCTGATTGTTGAAACTCCCCCCAGGTCATTTCAGCATTCATTCCGTCTGCCTTGTACAGGGACAGCACCCTGGTAGGACAGTAAATGTACCTGCCCGCCACACCCCGGAACGAATGGTACACATGGGGGCTTTCTGGCCCCTGCTTGATGGGCTTGCGGCAGAACTTGCAGAGCCGACCGGTGGGCTGCTGTTCTGCCGCCCTCCGTTTCCCCCGCAGATCAGCCAACCTCCGTGCCTCTGCTGACCTGAGCTTGGCTGCCTCAAGCTCTTTCCCAAAGAAAGGGGTGTCCGCAAAGTCCTCAAACGGCATTCTGGGGTCATTCAGGCCTTCTGCTGCATAGAGCTTGTGGACTCTTTGTGAGCAGTAAAAGTACTTGACCTCCCCAGACTGGTAGAAGAGGTGGATGGAGGAACCGTCTCCCTGGTATCGCGACTTCGGCTGGCCACAGGCAAGACAGTTCCTCGTCTTCTTTTTGCCCAGCTGCTGCTGCTGCTGTTGTTGCAGTGCCGTCTGCTTCTGGACTATGTCCCGCACCATGTCCTCGATAGCAGCCTTGGTCAGAGGGGCCTCCTGGGGATCTCTCCCAGGTGGATTGACCGCAGCGGGTGGTATGGTCACCACCGGCACGCTCTTGGTCTCACTCTCTGCCGTCAGGTGCTGCCACAGCTGCTGCGTCTCCAGAAGTTTCTCTGGGCTGGTGTTCAGGGACGTGCTGGCGTTGGTCCGCTTTGCCCAATGCTTCACATACTGTGAAATGTGTTGCTTTGTTGTTGGATGCAACAGGCTATTGGGATCACGGGAAGCAGCCTGCACCAAGCCAGCGTAGTCACTGTCCACCCTCTGCAGGAAATCCTTCGACCCTTGGTGGATTCCTATGAGGCCGTCGATGACCTCCTTCATGGCCTCTGTCCACCGGGAATGGTCCAAGACGTACAGAAGCCCGCCTGCCTTGATGGACATTGTGCGAGCAGCACGCGGGTTTGCTGTGATGGGCAGTGCAGGTGTCGTTGGCAGACCTGAAGACAAGTAGAAATAACACATAATAAATATAAAATCTTGCTCTATCAAGCATCAGTGCAACTTGAGTGTTGCATCTCATTCACATTTTACTAGCAGATGTGTAAAATGAGGGATATTTGCAAAATTACCTTGAGTGGAGGTTGATTGGACTGGCTGGACTGTGGTCTGGGGCAAGACTCCAGAAGCCTCACCAAAGACGTCATCCTGCAACAGAGGAAGTACATGCATTTCAATTATTTAAACATGTGTGCTTAGTCTGCAGGTATAACCTGTGTAAGTTTGAAAGGGTAAATTACAAAGTGCTATCAATGCAACTTACATTGTCTTCTGGCGTGATGAAGGGCTGGTCGGCGACCACCCGGTCAGCCTCCTCTTCCTCAGCTCCCTCTTCATCAGCCCCCTGGGACCTGTTCTTGAACCAGTCCAGAGGCACAGGGCGACAGCCTGGCTCCACATACTGCAGGCCAAATCTCTCCCCTGTGTCTCTGTGGCTCAACTGCAGTGCAGGGTATTTGGCATGGCCGGTCACCCTCTCCGATGCCACGTTCAGCTGCATGATGAGCACTGGGTCAAAGACTGCAGGTAGCTTCACGTCCGGTAACTTCAGATCCACCAATCTCTGAAAGTTCCACCGTGCCATGCCCATCATGCCTTGAGCCTGGAAGAGCTCGGAGGAAACACAGTTGCCTGTGATCCACCGTGCCTGATGCGCATGGAAACCCTCCTGTTGGGAGGTGCCTCTCACAGGGATCCACACTGGGACAGCTGCTCCTTCACCCTTGACGTGGTTGAGCTGCACTGTTCCTCCGTGTCTGTAAAGGATCCCGTCCTCCTCTTCTGGATCACTCAGGCAGCCTCTCAGGATGTGCACCCTCTGGAGTCTCCACAGCTTTAGCATGGACGGCTTGAAGAGGTAGACACCATTGGGATCTGTCTCTAGGAAGAACTGTTTGAGGACGCTCTCCACTCTCTCCAGCAGCTCTGTAGGTTGTGGTACCTTACAATTGAAAAAAGGATTACAGATGATTTCATATGCATTAACGGAATACAGAAATTAAATTACGTATTTTTCTTATTTATGTTATAACATAACAAGCATTATTAATGTTATGAACATTCAAAAGTACCTTGGTCCGGCAGTGTTCCCGGATATGCTGCTTTGTGGGATTGGCAGGCCTGATCCCACAGAAGGCGTATGCCTCCGTCAGCCTCTGCAGGTCAGTCTGGTCCACCACACAGAATGCAGCACTGAGGAACCGGCAGAAAGTGCTGTGGAGTGTATGGTGCTCTGACACGCACTCCCTTGAGAACCGCCGCATGCAATGGAAAAGGTCCAGTTTGACAGTGATGTCGCTGCTGTACTTTCCCCGGGAGGCACATGAGTTGGTCAGGTTCCCAGATGTTGCCCCCGTCACCACAGCTTCCGTGGTTTTCCATGAATCCCAGTGGAGGTGCTCCTGGGGGTCAAGGTTTGGGATCCGGAAATCAGCACAGCAGTCCCTGCTCACACAGTGAGAGAGAGAGAGAGAAAAACACAAATTAATGATAGGCTTTGAGTTTCTATGTCACCTGCATACAATCCCCTGTAACTATATAGTATATTATATTTTGCTAAATGTTTCTGTCCTGTGTAAAATTGAATACAAAAGCTGTGATCTGGCTTTTACCTGTCCACCCACTGGTACTTTGCCTTCGGCAGTCCAGCTGAGTCGTAGCGATGAGACAGCCCCTCGTACATGGGTTCCAGCGACCGGTCACTCTCTGACTGAAGCATCACCCAGGACAGGATCATCCAGTTCTCATTCATCACGAGGACATGGTTCCGGATGAGAGCACCACCTTCCGGGCCACCTTCCGTGTGTGGTCAGCTCGAATGACCTGCCCAAAAGTGCCTTGCAGGACAAGAGTGAGGGTCTTCTCCTTACGGTGGTACTCATGTACGAGGCAGTCTACTAGGTAGCGGGGACTGATGGCTACCCCACACCAGCCATTGGTCAAGTCGTAGGTACCAAAGGGATCAGGGGTGTTGTCCTTCCGCATGGTGCCTGTGATGGTCTTCTGCCCATACAGGCCGGAGTCACCATCCTGCACATTCTGTACAGTCAACAGATAGGCAAGGTGTGCCCTCTCGTACCGTAGGTGCAGAGCCTCATTCAGCTGATTTGCCATGTCTGTGGCCGACCTCCCTGTGCGACATAGCTCATCCATTACCGTTTTGCAGATGGCTTTTTTGTGGGTGAGAAATGCTGGCAGGATGTTGCAGAAGAGTTGTGGCAGCATTTCCATCCACTGGGGTTTGTCAGCGAACCAGTACCTCTTGCATGTTTTGCAGTTCAGCCGAGAGGCCAAGATGTAGTACTGGCCGCTGGTCCCAATAATGACCCGGGGTCGCCCAACTCCTGCCGAAACCACATGGGGAGTGGAGCAGCCGTAGAGGCAGGGTAAAATGTAATTGTTCCTCACTCTCTCCATAATTGCATGCTCCGGTTTCCAAATGAAAAATGGATGTAGCTGGAAGTACTTGGGAGATGGCATATCATAGACTGGATCTATGAGTTCTGGTTGGGGTGGATGACGCCACAAGGAGATCATACCCATCAGATGTCGTACAGGTCGAGATCCTGGCCAAAGTCCCAAAGATTCCATCTCCGTTTTCATCCACATCTTCTGGTTTTGGGAGCAGTTCCACTGGCTGACGTCTTGGTCCTTCCTATGGAGTGGTGGTGGGATGGTAGACGGAGCTGGGGTAGGTAGCGCACCAGCTGCGGCTGGAACAGGACAGGGTAGAGCGACAGCAGCAGACGTGGCAGGAGATGGAGCAGAGTGCGGTGGCATGGTGGCTGCAGACAGCACAGGAGCCAGTCGGGGAGAGGCTGCAGGATGACAGATGATAATGATGAGCAACTACATTCTGTAAACAACAGACTAAATACATAGATTTTTAAACATATAAAATATTTTTAAATACTTTCAAGTAATTATATTATTAAATAATAGTGACTCATACCTTTTGAGATAGCAGTGTTTGCTGACTCTGTACACAGGCCCAGTGCAAGCAACTCGGGCGGAACTGGCACTGGAGCCTTCACTGGAACTGGGGGATCTAATGACAAAATATGTATATAGCTCACAACCTGTCTTTTTGCTACCGGGACTGCAGTGAGAGATGACTTTCAATCACAGGCTAAGAGTTAAATGAGGTAAGTAAGTTATGTTTGATTAAATCTTGTATCTAGTTAGGCGCATGTAGACATCAATATTAACCTGGCAACAAAGAAGTGAGTCCATCACCCTGGTCTGGTCTGGAGAGTGTGGCTGCTGGTTTACTCTTTTCTATTACAGAAAGCACAATGTTATTCTCAACATCTAACATAGTAGCTCATGCAAAACACAACATATTGTTTGTAGTATGTTTTTAAATTGCAAGAGATTCAGATGTAGTCCTAGGAACATGATCATTTTACCTTGAGCAGTGCTGGGGTCCAGTCTGTTACCAGGCAGTTTAGACTGAGCAGCGGATGGATTCTTATATCCTGAAAAAAAGGACAAAGTTAGTCACCGTGTAAAAGTTATATTTCAGACTGACAGAGGCAAATTGCATGTGTGCTTTGTTTGCATGTAAGAACTTCTCTCAATTGGATCTGTCAGCAACTATCAAACAGCTTTAATCCTAAATAAATAATTTTGTTCAAAAACCTGTTAAGCAAACAATGCAAACGGTGGCATGCACATTCATGCAGTCATCATGCAGAGTATAAGACAAATAACACTTACCCTCAACGAAGAGCCTGTAAATTCATAATGGGAATCATGCAGAGTATAAGAAAAAAAACACTTACCATCAACGATGGAGAGGATGTAAATTCATGATTGGAGTTTTGAAAGGCAGAACACCATAAACATTGAACAAGGCCAGAAACGTGGCATGAACATTGAACAAGGCCAGGAACGTGGCATGAACATTGACCAAGAGTCATGTCTTGGTCCCAACAACTGATATGCAAAGAGACCTCGGCCTGCTGGTCTCTTATTCCTGGGAGATGAAGATGCACCCGAAGACAGGGCAGCAGCTAGTGACAAAGCAGAGATGAAAAGATGTACAACATGCTGTCAAGTAGCAGTTCAAAAGCATATTGCTTTAAATGTGTCCTCAGTCACACACAACAAGGCCCACAAAGGAACATTCACTTACAGCTCTGCTTGACCATCTTGGAGGGGGAGATGTTCAGCATGGCTTGCTCCAGGTCTTCATCTTCATCCATGACTGTGGTGCAAACAGGAAAGAAACATAAGAATGTATTCCTTTCACTGTACAATAGTTACATTTATATCCTATCTGTTACATGCATCAAATGAAAGTTAACCATAATCACAAGCATTAAATTACTTATAATATTTAATTAATACTGATGACCTACCCACGGCTTGGCTGGAGGCGAGCAGAGGAGAGGACATGGATGCCTCCTGGGTCTTCTTGGTCAGGTACCGCTTCAGTTTGTCCATGCTAGTTCCCGGAGTGGTGGTCCGGGACAGAACGAACGCTGCAAAGCCATCTGCCCTACCCTCCCAGACGTCACCCCAGGTCCTTGTTGGCATGCGGCCAAAGCCGACCTGTTGGTCCTCCTCCACTGAGCTGACAGCCCCGGTCCTCCTGGCCTCGTACTCCAGCACTGCCTTGATTTCCTTGAAGGAATTGGCATACCCTACAAAGGACCGCAGGCTGTCTTTGCTGGGCCCATCCAAAGGCATGCCAGCCATTTGCTCCTTTTCAAATTGTTTAATGAGGTACAGAGTGTACCCCACATCATTTTCAAGGAGCCATCTGACCAATTTCCCCTTATACTTTCCAAACTGTAAAGTATACTCCCCCAACACCTCAGTTTGATCAGACACATCCCCCCCTCGGTCACGGACCAAAGAGCACGCCCTTGCCCTCATCTGCTCCTCCTTTATGGGTGCTGACTTGTCCTTCAGAGAGACAGAGGAGTCCTTCCAACGCTTGGCTTCCTCAGTTGCATCTTGGAGAAGGTAGCCATGTGACCCCTTCCGAAAGACCACCACCACTCTCCCAGGATAAAAACTAAAAACTTGCTTAGACATCTGTATTTAAAAGAAATAACACATTCAATAATTACAACAAATTACATGTCAAGAGGGGGTGGTAGCCAGAGTATTTTCAAACAACACTGCCCTACAGTAGATCTGTATCTATTCGATGAGTGTGCTTACTTGAGGTGAATGTGCCTCATCTCAACTCCCCCATCCTCCCCCATCCCCCAACAATCCCCCTCAATGTCCTTTGTCTTGGAATGTGTATTAGCTGCGAACAGCTCTCTTCTAACATGACTTTTATTCACGATTCACTATTAATTTTACATAACATGCTGGCAAACCATTGTCGGTATATTGTTAGTAACTAACGTTACTGAATAACTTTGGGAAGTTATAGTAGTACCAACGTAACATTGCATTAGTGGCTACTGTACATACAGTTTCATTCATTCATACTGTTAGACTGAGAGTCATAGCGTGCTCAATGTTGAGTTTTCACAAAGCAGAGATGAGTAAAATAACATGTTCATTCATGATTTAGCTAGCTATTTTTAGATCTATCCAGATGGATATCTTACCTCAGTGCAGATCTACGTGTACTGTTCTCTCAAACAATATATTCTGATCTGAGACGCTTCTCTATCTCGTAAGAAAACCGCGAAACAGCGCCCCCCAAATCCCCATAGTGGCCACAAATGGTAGTATTCGATATGGTTAAGGATAGCCATAGAGAATGAATGGGAAAAGTTAAGGAAGTTAAGACCATTCATAGCAGCCTGCCGCGCGGCGACGATCGATCAGCTTCGGTTCGAGCTCGGCTGGCCAACAGCTGACAACGGGGTAGCGTGGCCGAGCGGTCCAAGGCGCTGGATTAAGGCTCCAGTCTCTCCGGAGGCGTGGGTTCGAATCCCACCGCTGCCACTTTTGTAGGGTGCTAACGGCGTCTCATTGCTTTCACGTCAGTAAGTGGGTTTGAAAGGTGAACTGTGGCTCGACGTGTTGTGTTGTCGTTGATGCTTTCTTGGGGGATCGTAGGTATAGTTGCTCCATCACCAGACAATACAAACCGTGAAGAGGCATTTCGTCTCTTGTGACGGTCGAACACATCCGGAGTAGGCCAAGTGTTCCAAACTCGACAGAAGTATAAACCAGGTTTAGGGCAATCTGTTACTAGTTCAGTATCGATCAGTTTTGGGAGAAGCTCGGGTGGCCAACAGCTGACAACGGGGTAGCGTGGCCGAGCGGTCCAAGGCGCTGGATTTAGGCTCCAGTCTCTCCGGAGGCGTGGGTTCGAATCCCACCGCTGCCACTTTTGTAGGGTGCTAACGCCGTCTCGTTGCTTTCAAGTCAGTAAGTGGGTTTTAAAGGTGAACTGTGGCTCGACATGTTGTGTTGTGTTGTCGTTGATGCTTTCTTGGGGCATCGTAGGTATAGTGGCTCCATCACCAGACAATACAAAGTGTGAGAGGCATTTCGTCTCTTGTGACGGTCGAGCACATCCGGATTAGGCCAAGTGTTCCAAACTCGACAGAAGTATAAACCAGGTTTATGGCAATCTCTTACTAGTTGGACGTCAGTAGGTGGTGTGAAAAATCGAACCGTGGCTCGAAAAGCTGTGCGATCATGGAGGATGTCGTGGGCATTGGTGGTATAGTGGCAAGCATAGCTGCCTTCCAAGCAGTTGACCCGGGTTCGATTCCCGGCCAATGCAGAACCTTGAGAAAGATGTGTTTTATCTGGTGTCATTCCACTGCTTGCGGGCATTAGACTAGTCACGTGAGCTCCTGGACGATCGATCAGCTTCGGTTGGAGCTCGGCTGGCCAACAGTTGACAACGGGGTAGCGTGGCCGAGCGGTCCAAGGTGCTGGATTTAGGCTCCAGTCTCTTCGGAGGCGTGGGTTCGAATCCCACCGCTGCCAGTTTTGTAGGGTGCTAACGCCGTCTCGTTGCTTTCAAGTCAGTAAGTGGGTTTGAAAGGTGAACTGTGGCTCGACATGTTGTCGTTGATGCTTTCTTGGGGCATCGTAGGTATAGTGGCTCCATCACCAGACAATACAAAGTGTGAGAGGCATTTCGTCTCTTGTGACGGTCGAGCACATCCGGATTAGGCCAAGTGTTCCAAACTCGACAGAAGTATAAACCAGGTTTATGGCAAACTCTTACTAGTTGGACGTCAGTAGGTGGTGTGAAAAATCGAACCGTGGCTCGAAAAGCTGTGCGATCATGGAGGATGTCGTGGGCATTGGTGGTATAGTGGCAAGCATAGCTGCCTTCCAAGCAGTTAACCCGGGTTCGATTCCCGGCCAATTCAGAACCTTGAGAAAGATGTGTTTTATCTGGTGTCATTCCACTGCTTGCGGGCATTAGATATAGTCACGTGAGCTCCTGGACGATCGATCAGCTTCGGTTGGAGCTCGGCTGGCCAACAGTTGACAACGGGGTAGCGTGGCCGAGCGGTCCAAGGTGCTGGATTTAGGCTCCAGTCTCTCCGGAGGCGTGGGTTCGAATCCCACCGCTGCCAGTTTTGTAGGGTGCTAACGCCGTCTCGTTGCTTTCAAGTCAGTAAGTGGGTTTGAAAGGTGAACTGTGGCTCGACATGTTGTCGTTGATGCTTTCTTGGGGCATCGTAGGTATAGTGGCTCCATCACCAGACAATACAAAGTGTGAGAGGCATTTCGTCTCTTGTGACGGTCGAGCACATCCGGATTAGGCCAAGTGTTCCAAACTCGACAGAAGTATAAACCAGGTTTATGGCAAACTCTTACTAGTTGGACGTCAGTAGGTGGTGTGAAAAATCGAACCGTGGCTCGAAAAGCTGTGCGATCATGGAGGATGTTGTGGGCATTGGTGGCATAGTGGCAAGCATAGCTGCCTTCCAAGCAGTTAACCCGGGTTCGATTCCCGGCCAATTCAGAACCTTGAGAAAGATGTGTTTTATCTGGTGTCATTCCACTGCTTGCGGGCATTAGATATAGTCACGTGAGCTCCTGGACGATCGATCAGCTTCGGTTCGAGCTCGGCTGGCCAACAGTTGACAACGGGGTACATTTATTCATTTTACATTTATTCATTTAGCAGACGCTTTTGTCCAAAGCGACTTCCAAGAGAGAGCTTCACAAAGTGCATAGGTCACTGATAATAACAACAAGATAGCCCCACAGCATTGCGGGTAGTCAAAGACAAGAAGTACATATTGTGAACAACCAAAAAATAGTGCTAAAGGGAAGAGACCATAAGAGCATGTAGTTAAACAAGTTAAAATTACACAACATTGATCTCTAAGTGCA